>NC_142128.1:610000-910000 GCF_024610735.1 Ursus americanus | reverse complement strand
GGAGAGAGGGAGAGGGAATGAAGACCTGGCACTGGGCCCAGACTGAGTTCTTGGGAGTAGAGACATGGAGGAAAGGGGAAGACAAGTGCAGTATCTCAGATCTCTGTAACATGGTGCTCAGTAAAGTAGGACGTGAGACGTAATTTCCATAAGATCATAAAATGTTTGTAGTCCTCTAATAATGCAAGGATTTAAGGTAACAAGATACAAAATTAACACACAGGAGTCCATAGCCTTCATTGCCATAAACGACAATCTGAAGATATAACGGAAGAGAAAAATCCCATTTACAATGGCAATAAAGATAAAATACTTAGGAATAAACCCAAGGAGATCTATGCAAGATCTAGAGCGGACAAAACTTTAAAACACAAAAGACATAAAAGTAGACACAAACCAGCAAGATAGGCCTTGTTCTTGGAAGACAACATCATAAAGATGTCCATTTGCCTAAATTAATTTAATTTTATTTTTTTAAGATTATATCCACCAATTTATTACTTTATTCTCTCTTATTTTTAGTTCTTTACATATAAAAAGTTAAAATAGCAGAACAATACACAATCTGGACAACGATGAATCATATAAACAGACTTGGTATGTAGCCACTTTAACATAAAGACCAACTCCGCTCCAAAAAGCAGAAAGTTTCCCACTCCCTAAAAAAACATATCAGTTGCTATTGTTTTAATGGTCAGAACCATTTCTAACTTCATCATCCTCTCTCTCAATCTTTCTTTCTTTTCTTCCTTTCTTCCTCTTCTTTCTTTCTTTCTTTCTTTCTTTCTTTCTTTCTTTCTTTCTTTCTTTCTTTCTTTCTTTCTTTCTTTCTTTCGATAGTAGTTTTGAAAAGTGCCTTTGTAAGAGGAATTAATCCATTTGGAAACTTGGCAGTTTCCAAGTTTTCTATTTTCCTTCTAAGTGTCCTTGCAAAGTGTGTGACTGTAGAGCTCAGGGCTTAGAATGGTCATGTCTTTTCTGATTTTTCTGTTGTCTGCCATTAGTTTTGGCTTGCCTAAATTAATTTTAAATCTAAGAGGATCCCAATAAAAATACCAACAAGCTGCTTTTCTGGAGCTCCACAAGTTGACATTTGAGTTCATATGGAAAACTACACGTGGAGGAAGAGCGAAGGAGACACGGGATGAAAGCCCTGCTTGGTCTCATGGTGCACCGTAAAGCCCCGTGCATAAAACCGTGCACTGCAGGCACAGCAATGGATGGGCCCGTACAACGGACTCAGAAACCTGAAACAAATCCAAGTGCGTGTGGAAACTTGGATGTGATAGGAGGTGTGTCTCAAATCACTGGAGCCAAGACCAGTTTTTCGAACAGCAGTGTTGGTTCAACCGGGTAGCTGTTTAGACAAAGGTAACATTGGGTCTGTACCTTACATCACACGCAGGCAAGGACTCCCATCAGAGATGTGAATGTAAGAAATGAAACCAAACAGGTGATGGGAAGAAAACTTGGGTGAATTTCTCCAAAACTGGGAATGGGAAAGGCTTCCTCACAATGGTGCAAAAGTCAGATAGATGAAGGAAAGAGTTCATAGTGGCAAAGCACGGTTGCATGGTGGAGAACAGCATACACGAGACCAAAGGACAGGTGACAAACGAGGACAAGGTATTTGCAACATAGGTCACAGATAAAGGTTGATATCTCTAATACACAAAGAATGTACACACAGAGGGGAAAAAAGCTGAGAAACCAGATAGGAAGATGGGTGAAGAATGAAGTGACATAAGAGTATATAAGGATGGGGCCGCCTGGGTGGCGCAGTCGTTAAGCGTCTGCCTTCGGCTCAGGGCGTGATCCCGGCGTTATGGGATCAAGCCCCACATCGGGCTCCTCCGCTGGGAGCCTGCTTCTTCCTCTCCCACTCCCCCTGCTTGTGTTCCCTCTCTCGCTGGCTGTCTCTCTGTCAAGTAAATAAATAAAATCTTTAAAAAAAAGTGTATATAAGGATGATCCTGGGGAGTAGAAAGTGATGTTCCACCTCACTGAGTTAGGAGAGATGCAAAGTAAGACCACACCGAGGTCCTGTTTCTCAGATGAGATGAGCAGAAATCCAAACTTGAGTGGCATATTCCATTGACAAGGCTGTAAGCAAGAGAGATGTCCACACATGGCTGGTGGGGATGCCAAATGTCCACCATTATGGAGGAAAATCTGGCTATACCCAGCAAAACTATATTTGGCAAACCCACCCCTAGGCGTCTACCCTGAAGGTATACCACCACCAATAGTAAAATACACGTGTGCACGATTGTTCATCGCAGCACAATTTACAATTGGCAGAGCTAGAGACTGAATGCCTGTGTATGGATACTGATTAGATGAGCCAGGGTAAGTCCACCCACGGGGCCCCATGAAGCTGTAGGAAAGGATGAGAGGATGACTGTAAACTGATGGAAGATTTCCAGGATGGACTGTTGGCTTGGAGGAGCATGGTGCAGAAGAACGTGTGCAGTGCTGCCTTCTGTAGAGGGGAGAGCAGAAAGAAGCAAGCACACATCTGCCTGTGGCTGGTAGAAGCAGCTCAGAAAGCATAAACCAGAAACTAATGAAGTTGGCTACCTGTGTGGGGTTGGGTGGGTGGGAGTGAGGCAGGAGTGTTGGGAGCGATAGAATACTTTCTTGTTCAGTCTTAAGTTTTGGACTCCTGTTACTGTTTCACATATTCAACAAAGTTCAGCCAAGATGGCTGGGTGGGGAGCCCCGCGACTGGAGACACACAGATCCCAGCACACACAGCTATTTTTGACATGAATAACATAACCACATTTATGGGGGAACAAACATTTTTTTCTCATGATAAGAACCCCACGAAATTCACCATTCTAACCATCTTAAAGTGAATAATTCGGGACCACTCAGTACATTTGCAATGTTGGGCAATCATCAGCATTATCTAGTTCCAGAGCATTCTCAGTGTCCCCAAAGGAAGCCTCATACACATTAATACTCCCCATTCTCTCCACAAGAGCAGCGCCTGGCGACTACTGATCTACTTTCTGTCTCTGGATTTGCTTGTTGTAGACATTTCATGTAAATAGAATCATACAATATGTGGTTTCAGAGAGCCTGTGACTTCCCTCTTGTGCACCCTCCTGCTCACTCGCTCCAGGGAAGACAGCTGCCATGTGACAGGGAACTCAGGGAGGCCTTTTGCTGATGGCCAGTGAGGACTGAGGCCCTCAGCCCAGTGACCTTTGAGTGAATCCTTCCAATAGCCACACGTGAGCTTGGAAATGGACTGTCCCCCGGACAAGCCTTCTGATGAAACCACAGCCCTGGCAGACACCTTGACTTAAGCTGTGTGAGGGACCGTGAGTCAGAGGCACAGGGCTAAGCTGCACCGGTCTCCTGACCACTCAGAGACTGTGACATGAAGCTGCTAAATTTATTGTTTTAAACTGCTAAATTTTGTGTTCATTTGGTATGTAGAAATAGAAAACAAATATGATTTTCTGCCTTTTGGATTTGGGGGGCAGCATAGACCCTATTTAATATGACCACCATCCATTTATTAGGAAACTCGGAAGTCTGTTGGTGTTGAGTGAGGCCCAATCCAATTTGTGGCATAAGCTCTCCTGCACTGGGGCCCTATAACTTGGAAGGTCCAAAAGACCTAGAGAGGTACATACATGGTAGATGAGACTGTGTTTGGTCCCTGGCACCATCCCCTAGACCTTGGCACAAAGCCGTGACCTCTGCTGCAGAGAATTACACACCATGCTAAGGGGCTCTGGATGTGCTACCCGGCCTTAGCGATGGAGCACCTGGCCATGGACAGCATACTGATGAGGGAACGGAAGGCAAGCTGAAGACAAAGCAGAAGCTGACACCCTGCACCCCCCCCCCCATGTATGCGACATTCCTCAGGCACTCCTGGCTGCCCTAAAGGACAAAGAAACAGTCCTTACTACCTACAGCCCGTTGACAAGTCCTTGAAACAGGCATGGTGACATTCCTCTAGGAACTCAGCTGCCTCAATGTTAATACTTTGCTAAGGGCAAAAGGCAGTCCTGGCCTGATCCCCTCCCCTCCACCAAGATCCTGTTAGTCTAACGTATAAAAATTCCTTTGGAAACTTCCTTTATCTCTAACCGCCCCCCCCCAAGATACGTGTTGGCAATCATTCCCCAAGCATATGGCCCACCGATATACATCTGAAGGGTCTCATGACTAAGGTTTTATTAGACAGTTATAAATGACCCTCACCCAACAGTAGCCAGCCCCCTCAAGGTCCTGGAGACCTTGCTTCCAAAATTCCTTAAAAACTTACGCTATCCCTAGCCCCCTCCCCACTTGAGGGTATAAAATAGGCCATTCCTCACAACCCCGGGGCAGCAGCTCTTTCTGCCCTCGGGTCCCGTCCCCGTGCTTTAATAAACCACCATTTTGCACCAAAGACGCCTCAAGAATTCTTTCTTGGTCGTCGGCTCCGGACCCCACCCCACTGAACCTCATATATATTCCCCAACCTCATCAATACTAGTATGTGACTGGAGCTGTCCATCAGGAGCCGGACATTTTCAGACCCATGAAGTTACAACGTTGGGTGAGCGTGTCCGCAGTCCATTGAAGGGTGAAAATGGCACCTTCTTTTTCTTGGTTTTCTATCACATTGTGTTGTCTCCTTGTGCACATAGCTGTTTCCTATTGAGTGCTGGACATAATATACATAATATATGCTCATAATATATAATGAGCAATTATAATTTGGTCTATGGGATACTATACTTTTCTTCTAGGAAGATTTTACCCTTTCTTCTTTGAGCAGGCTAGCAGCGCCAATAAACCCTGATTGCCTGAATGCAGTCAGAAATTGAGGTGAATTTAATACGGATTTTATGAAGCCCCTGCAAGGCTGGTCTACCCTGGTCATATTGACTCTTACAGTGTAGCTGTTCAGGGTCTCAGCTCAAAGATGGGACCTTACTAGAACCCTCCCCCTTAGCAGCCCTAGCCCACCACGCCGTCAATCCCTGTTCAGGTTCTCAGCCTTCTTGCTGCCTCTTCCAGAAGCGACTGAGCCCTGAGTGGAAAATGTTGCTAAATGTCAGGTGTAGTACTCCGGGTTTCCTTTTTTTTTTTTTTTTTTTTTTTAATATTTATTTGTTTATTTATTCGACAGAGAGAGAGACAGCCAGCGAGAGAGGGAACACAAGCAGGGGGAGTGGGAGAGGAAGAAGCAGGCTCATAGCGGAGGAGCCTGATGTGGGGCTCGATCCCATCACGCCGGGATCACGCCCTGAGACGAAGGCAGGCGCCTAACCGCTGTGCCACCCAGGCGCCCCTCCGGGTTTCCTTTTACCCCCTCAGAATATTTCACTCTGATGGCGTAAAACAGAATGATTATCTTTCAAGGTTTTTTATTTTTAAGTGATTTCTACACCCACTGTGGGGCTCAAATTGATGACCCCAAGATCCAAAGTCGCATGTTCCCCCGACTGAGCCAGCCAGAGAGCGGATCGACCGGAGCCGCACCCGACCCGGGGGAGACTCGAGGGGAGCGACCGCACCCGCACCGAGAGCGGGGAGTGGCCCGAGCCGCACCTGCGCGAGTGCGGAGCCACCCTCGCACCTAGAAGCAGAGGAGGCGCCGCAGAACTACACCTGCTCCCGCTGCGGCCCCGCACTGCCCGCCCGGCGCAGCGCTCCCGTCCCTAGACCCCCAGATGCTCCGAGGCAGCGGGAGTCACCCCACTCGGGCCCTGCCAGCCACGTGGGGCCGCCCGGGCGACCCCTAAGCCGGCGACCGCATTCCCGGGGCTCCACCTGTGCGGCGTTCATTGTGCACTGTCTATAGTTACGGCATCTTCAGTTCATACCAATGAGTTCTGTTTAAGACGAATCTGGTGCGCCCAGACAGACCGCTGGGGGCCGTCCGCCTGGGGTCTCCCGGCCCCCGCGGCCAGAAAGGAGGCGCTGTGCCCCAGGTCCCGAGGCCCGCGCAGGGGGCGTTGCTAGGCAACCCGCGGCTCCCGGCAACCGACAGCGCCCAGAGATGACGCCACCAGCCCGCGTCCGCACCTGGGCCTGCCCCCTCGCGGCTGCCGCATGCCATTGGTCGGCGGGCAGACAGAGGCGTGCCTCGGCCAATGGGTGACGCCGCTCCGGAGGGCGGGACCATATTACCAGGGCGGTGCGCCTGCCGGAAGCCCGGGTAGGCGGCCACGCGAAGGTAGGCGAGGACTGCGGGGTCGGGGGTCGCGGGTCGCGGGGTGGCTCCCACGTGGGTGCGGGAACCGGGCGGCTAGCGGAAGGGACCGGCGGAGTCTCGCAGAGGGCACGCGGGCTCCGAGCCTCCGGCTGCTCCGGGCTGTACCCCCCCGAGCCTGGCATTCCCTTCGCCACAAACCGCCCCTTAATTAAAGCGTTCGGGGCTCCCGCGCGTCCGCCTGCCCCGGGCCCGGGCTGGCCGCCGAGCTCGCGGCGGAAACGACGCCGACCTGGGGCGCTTGCGTTCTGAGGGGACAGAATGAATAAGTAAGGTGGTGGTGGGCGCCTGCAGGAAAATGAGGCGGAGCAGGGCGCGGAGAGCGGGCCGCGGTAGTGTTGGCAGACGCCCCGGGGTGGAGTGACCCGGAGGGCAGCAGCAGCCTTTGCGGCGAGAGCACGGGCCGGCGGGCGGGGAACGGCGATGGGCGGGGGACGTCGGGCATACACTTGCGCCCGCAGGCCAAGATGAGGTCGCGCGGACGACTCCCCGGGCGAAATGGGAAGCCTTGGGAAGGTGTCCGGCAAGCCTGACTTGGGCATTCCCGAGTCATTCTGCATGCTGTGTTGGAAATGGACTGGAGGAGCAGGGGGCTCCTGAGAAGTGCAGATGGGAGGATAGTGGTACAGGGAATGAAAGGTAGTCACCGCCCTCTGGACAAGGCCAACGGGGTTAACAGTGTGTCCGATACCGGAGTGGTGGGACACCGCAGTCTTTAGCTTGAGCTAAAATCCGGATTTCACCAAGTGGCCATTCGTTGAGAGGACAAAAGCACAGGAAGTTGGGTTTGTGGAGGACGATCAGAAGTGTCGACTTTGAAGCGTTGTGTTTGAGATGATGTGTGAGGGTGTGGGTGATACAGTGTACTGGTGCAGTTCAGGGAGAAGTTCGCCGTCACCAGTGGATAGTTGGTGTTTAGAGCTGCAGGACTAGGTGAGATCACTTAGAGAATGAATGTAGGCAGAGAGGAAAGTGGGCTCGAAGACTGGAGTTCTTTAGTGCCGACGGTCAGGGCGGTGAACGGGTAGGAGGAAAAGCAGATGGTTGTGGGGTCTGTTTTGGAAGCCAAGAGAAAAAAAGAATGTGGAGTGAGAAGTGAGCATCAGTTATCAGATGCTGCTCTTAGGTCAAATGTGAGTACTCGGAATCTGCCGTGGGATTTCATGTCTGCAAGTAGCAAGCCAGACTGTAGGTAAAGAGGTAAGGCTGGATTTTAATCAGTAATAACTGTTGCAGTAGGGGTAAGAGCTGTATGAACTGAACACACCTTGGATTTGTGCAGAGGGAACTGAGGGAATAGGGATGGAAGGGGGAGCGGCACTCAGTAGACTTAGGAAGTGAAAGACTGCAAAACCCAGGGTGGGCGTGTCTGTCCATGTGAAACCCATTTGGGTTTGCTAAGTGGCACTTATCAAATGTGGCCTCCTGCCCTTCCACAGGGCTGTCCCATGGGGCCCCATCTTCAGGTGTTGGCTGGATTCTTATGGCAGCCTTGACTTTTCTCAGGCAGGCACTTTTTAAGGGCACTAGGGTCATCGTAGGGATGGGGCCTTGAGCTGTTAGAAACTGTATTAGTGTTTCGTTCAAGTGGAGAGAGGAGCCTGGCTAGAGTTTGGTCACGGAGAGAGTCTTTGTCCTTATGGTGTCATTGGTAATCTTGAGAACAGTTGTGGTAGAGTGGTAGAAGCCTGGTGGGAAGGGGTTCCAGGCAGGGCAGGTAGGTGGCTCTTGAGGGTCTTGAACAGGAGGAAGCAGAAATGGGGTGAAGAGCATGTGAGATCAAGAGAGTTTTTACGATGTGGGAAATTTTAGTTGATTGAGTAGAAGGGAAGCTGAAACAGTGCAGGAGGGGAATTGCTCAGTGATGTCCCTGTGTGGGCGGGGCATGGAACCCAGCACCGGAGTGGAGGGTTTGGCCTCTGTTGCAATATGGCAGGATTCCATTATAACAGGAGAGAAGGGTAGGGGGTAGATGTGGGAGCTTGTGGAAGTTCCCTTCCAGTTGCTATGATTTCCTCTGTGATCAGGAATTAAGGTCCTGTGAGAGAAGGGAGAAGACCTTGGAGGTTTGATAGGAGAGGCTTGTCCAGACAAGTGGCTTGGGTGGGGAAATGTGGTGGGACCACTGGTGAGGCTGAAGGATTATTGGACCTGGGGGTGCTGAGGGGCGTGAGCTGCAAAGGGGGGGGGCTCGGTGACTGAGAAATTTGGAGCTTTTGTAGTAACTGGGCTTCGAGTTTGGCATTTGGAGGAGGGGGAGGGGAGGGTAAGGTACCAGGAGAGCAAAATCTGGAGGCCATTCTAAGTGGGCAAGTCAGAATGCAGACCTGTCTTGGATCAAAATGAATGGGAACAAAGTCCCAGTCCTGGCACAGGAGCTGGCATTCCACTCCTGGACTCCTTGGACGGATTTCCTCCAGGGTTGGGGATTGTGAGGGCGCACACCTTCCTCCAGGGGCCTTTCCCTGCAGCCTGACAGGACACATCAGAGGTATCATGCCCTGGGTGAGAGGTGGCTTTGGGGGCTACGGGTGGGAGTTTCAGATTTAAGAAGACTCTTTTCCCCATAGGCTGATTTATTTTTTTAAGATCCTGTGGGGTTTCTTTTCAGGCCTGGAGACCCAGCAGCCTCAGCCCGTTGGTGCTGACATGAACCAACTAGTAACTGTAGCCGGGCACAGACAGTCAGCTGGTCTCTGTGTGTCTGATGTGGGCCCTCAGCTTTCTGCTGGTGGAAGTATTTGTTTGCTCCACTTTGAGCTGGTACCTTAAAGTGTTGTGCTTCTGCTTTTATTGTAGAAATTACAGAAAAATAGAAGGGGGAAAAACCATACTTGTAATTCTAACTCTCTAAAATGTTAATATTTTAATGTATTTTCTTCTAGTTTTTTTCTTCATACATACTTGTGTATCATTTTTCTGACAAAACGAGGGTCACTTTTTACATATGTAGGTTTACGCCCCATCTTTTCCCTTTGTGTTGTACGTTGAGCTCCTGCTCATATGACTGAATGTTCTGTGTGCTCTCGGGGCAGGCGTGCTCCTGTGCACGAACAAGTCATTCATTTTCCCAGTCAGCTATTGTTGGACAGTTCTGGGGTTTTCAACTTTTTAATTGAAGAGGCGTTGTCATCCCTTGTGCAGTGCCTTGTCATCCTTGTATTTGAATCTCAGTCCATGATTATTTCATCAGGATAAGTTCCAGAAGTGGAATTATAGGCCAAAGCACTTATAAGTGTTATAAAATTACTTTTTAAAAAGACTGTGCCAATTTATTCTCCTGTCAGCAGACATGATAACAGCCTTTTCATCATTCTCTGGCTAACCCTGGACAATAGAATTTTAAAAATCGTTTATGTAAAAAAAATGGCATTTTTAACCTACCCAGTTAGCTAAGTAATACGTGCATACAGCTGAAACCCCCCGGCAGTAGGGGATCTGGAAAAGAACGGCAGCGTTTCAAACTGGGATGCCCTCTAACTTCCAGAGCAGAGCGTGTGACTCGGGTTCTCCAGTTTCGGGCGTCATCTGCCGGTCTGCCGCTCTGATGGTGCGCTGCCCTCGCTGGCAATGGAGGAACTGAGTTCAGACGTGTGCAGCACTTGGACCAGGGCCTGGCGCACGGGAAGCTCGGGGTCAGTGTGTGTTTTCACGGCCACTGCTTTACGATTCGCTTCCCTCACACCGCTGCCCCTCCACATGACCTTCCTCCTGGCCGCAGGTACGGGCAGCACTTAGCTGGCAGAGCTCTATGAGCAGCTGGAGGTTTTGCAGAAAAGCCTGGGAGGAGAAAGGAACACGTGCAGGACGAGTCTTGATCCTTCTGCGGTGATGGCACCAGGCCACTTCACCCCTGTCAACCTTCGGGGGGGCTGGCTTCTCCGGCACCCTTCTCAGCAGATGTGGTTCTCCCTTTGTTGGTTTGCGTGTGTTTCAAGCAGCCCCTGAGGACGCCGAGGAGCCTTCGGTGGCTCTGGAGGTGCCAGAGGCTCACGCCCCCTCTCAGCGGCTCTGAAACAGGGTTACCGCTAAGGGCACAAAAAGAGAAAAGGAGGGGCGCCTGGGTGGCTCAGTTGTTGAGCGTCTGCCTTCGGCTCAGGGCGTGATCCCGGTGCTCTGGGATCGAGCCCCACATCGGGCTCCTCCGCTATGAGCCTGCTTCTTCCTCTCCCACTCCCCGTGCTTGTGTTCCCTCTCTCGCTGGCTGTCTCTATCTCTGTCAAATAAATAAATAAAATCTTAAAAAAAAATAAAATAAAAAAAATAAAATTAAAAAAAAAAGAAAGAAGGAGAACTGGTACGGGGATATCATATTGTTCAATTTATTACAAATAATTTGAGAGGGATTAGAGGGTTCTTTTCTTTGTGTGTTTTAGTGTATTCACAGGGTTGTATGACCATCACCGCCACCTAATTTCAGCACATTTTCCTTCTCCCAAAAGAAGCCCTGTACTATCTGCAGTCACTCCCTGCCCCTGCCCCCCCCCCCCCACGCCAGGCCTGAGCAAACACCAGGCTACCTTCCTGTCTCTATAATTACTCATTCTGGAAATTTCATGTAAACGAAATTATACAATCTGTAGTATCCCATGACAGGCCTCTCTCACAGAGCAGAATGTTTTCAGGATTTATCCAGTCAGTGCTTCATTCCTTTTCTTTTTGCGCAGTAATGTTGCGCGGCGTGGGCATACCACATTTCGTGAGCTGGTTATCAGGTGGTGGACATTTAGGTTGTTTATACCTTTTAAATGTTATGACTAATGCTATGAACATTAGGGTTTGGATTTCTATGTGGATGTGTCCATTTTTTTTTGGTGGAGTTCTTGGGTCATAGGGTAGCACGTTTTAACTGTTTGAGGATCTACCAGGCTGTTGTACAAAGTGGCCGCACCATTTTACATCCCACCAGCAGTGAAGAAGGGTTCCAAGTTTTCCACATCATCAATACTTACGATTATCTTTTTGATTATAGCCAGCCTAGTGACTATGAAGTGTCATGTCACTTGATTTACATTTCCTTAGCGATGAATGATGTTAAGCATCTTTTCATGTCCTCATTGGCCATTTGTGTGTCACGTTTGGGGTAATCTGTATTCAGATCCTTTGTCTATTTTTAAATGGGGTCGTCTTTTTTGTTGAGTTGTAAGAATTCTCCATACATGGTGGACACAGTGTCTTGTCAGTTATATGACTTGCACATATTTTTTCCAATTCTTGACATAGTCTTTGTACTTTCTTGCTGACATCATTTGCAGCACAAAAATTTCTGATTTTGAGGAGTCCACAACTTATTTGTTTTTTCTTTTGCTGCTAATGTTTTTGGTGTCATATCTAAGAAAGTGTTGCCTAATCCAGGGTCTTGAAGATTACTCCTATGTTTTAGCTCTTACACTTAGATTTTTGATCCATTTTGAGTTAACTTTTGTGTTTGGTGTGAGGTAGGGCTCTCAGTCCATTCTCTTGCGTGTGGAAGTCCCGGTGTCCCAGAACCTTTTGTTAAAAAGGCTGTTCTTTCCCATTAGATTGTCTCGGCGCTCTTGTTGAACATGACTGGCCGTAAATGTAAGATGTCGTTTTCTATAACAAATATTGATTGTCTCAAAGTCATGAGACACCGTTTCTTAGAACTAGTAAAAGAAACCTTTTTATAATATGGAAAAGTCTTTCTTTTTAGCAAATAGACTTAGTGATTAAACTTTTTAATGATAACTTACAGAATGAATAAAGATTTAACTTAACTTTTATGGTAACTGGTGTGTAAATATTTGCTAAACTTTCCTTATTTCTCCAACAAGGTAATAGGCTGACAGAGTCCTTTGTCTTTTCAAAGCCCCTGTGTCAACAGTTTCTTGTTCTTTCAAGATTTCTTATTACACTGCTAATTGAAATTTGTAGCCTCTGGCTTTGAATACTTTTTTTAGATAAGGCTTAATTAAAGACTGTGGAGCTTGGAATTTTTCTGATTCTAAGTAAGACTCTTTCATTGTGTTGTTATCAATCACAGCCCCAAATAGGGGAGAGGGAGCCCTCTGTGGTGGCGCTGTGTCCTCTTGGATGTGGCCCTATGATTAGTTGACTGTTTCCTGGGTGTTCAGCACAGCTTGATATCCCAGGTTCACCTTACACTTTACTTGCTCCAGACCGGGAATCTTAAGGAGCTCTGCGCCCCTCCCCCCGTTTTTTTGATAGAGAATGGAATTTAGAACCCAAATGTGGGCTTTCCAGGTCTGCATTGCTTCTAGGCCCTTTACGTTGTGATCACCCTTTATAGCTGCCGTTCCCATCATGCTTTCCCACTTCTGTTTGGCTTCGGGTTGCACTTACCATCTTCTGATGTATCCTGTATTTGTGTCCCCCCATAAGTATGTCAGCTGTGTGTGGATAGGTCTTTTGGACTGCCCGATCCAGCCTAGAGCAGCTCCTAGCCCGTGCTCAGCACTCTGCAGGTGGTGACAGTGACGGGCAAGTGACGACACACAGGAGCAGAGCATGCCTGTGGTGGGATTGCTGGACGATGGTGTGTGTGTGCTCTGTTCCACCAGCTGATAACTTGATGGAATTTTCCCCTTTTGTCCCTGTGGAAACAGTTTTGCTTTGGGGGAATTTTATGTTTCGGTACCTGTTCACAGTGAGAGGCCGGGCTCAGGACGCACCCAGCTTTTGCTCGCCCAGCTCTGCCTATGCTGCCTGCTCTGTCCTTCACTGGTCTCACAGAGGCCTCCTGCCACTGTGCATGTACCCTGCCTGTCTGTCACCTGTGCTCACTTTCTTCTATTTCTTGATAGCATTTATCCCCATGTAAAAGTGTTTTCTCATTTACTTAAATAAATAGGTCTATTTATCTATTTAAATAAATAGGTCCCTTTCCCGCTAGAAGGGAGGCTTCAGGAAATCAAGGCTCTTATTTGCCGTGCTGTTTGCCCTGTGTTCAGCATCTAGCACAGTGCCTGGCACAGAATTGGCTCTCAAAAAAATATTTGCTGAATGAGTGTGTTATATTTTTAATATCTTTTGATAGAGTCCAAAATGGATTCTGGTGTCAAGAAGACATTGGGTTTCTGTCCCTTTACCTATGTAAACAGCCTTGAACAGCATGTCTAAAATTAAATTAAATTTTAAATTTAAAAAATTAAATTTAAAAATATATAGACATAAGTCTGCAATGCGTACATGTATTACACATATATGTGTGTGTGTATATATATTTGTTATGCGTGATTGGGTTGTTTCTGCAAAAACCACATGTATGAAAAGCAGGGTGTGTATGTTTGGAGGTGCTGGTTATTAGATCACCGTCTCAGCTCCGAAAGCACATTTTATACTCCACATTGTGGTGCTCACATCACAGCTTGTGGGCATCTGCAAAGTGCTTTTATGTTTTCAGCTCCTTTTTGGCTCCACCCAAAGAGGGCCATGGGACACTGGAGCAGGTGGGGTGGGTGGGGGTGAGGTGGGGTGGGGAGTGGGTGGTGACGCTGCTTCTTGCTCTTGCTGTTCCGGTCAGTGCCACCCAGCAGTGGCGTTCACTGCAGCAGCAGGAGCTGGTTCGGTTCCCACGTCTCCCTCCAAGAATCAGCCTGGTTGGACACTGGGAGGTCTCCCCTCAGATGTTCTCCCGCAAATGTCCCCCCCCCCCAGACTTCCCCACTCACTAGATGTCCTCCTTCAGATGTCCCCCCTCAGACATCCCTCCTTCAGATGTCCCCCCTCAGATATCTTCCTTCAGATGTCCCTCCCTCAGAATTCCTCCCTCAGAGGTCTTTCTGCGGATGTCCCCCCACTCAGACATCCCTCCTTCAGCTGCCCCTCCCTCAAATGCGCTCCCCCAGAGGTCCTTCCTCAGAGGTCCCCTCTCCGACCTCTTCCCTCAGATGTTTTTCCCACAGACAGCCTCCCTGAGATGTCCTCCCTCAGAAGTCCTCCCTTAAATGTCGTTTCCACAGATGTCCTCCTCAGACATCCCCTCCCCCTAGACATCTGCCCTCAGACTTCCTCCTTCAGAGGAATCCTCTCATGTCCCAGCAGCAGCCAGTGCCCCTCAGTGTAGGGCTCTCCACTACGACCTCTCTGACATGCTTTCAGGTTCTGGTACTTCAACCATTTCTTGGTTCCCCTGTGGCACAATCCCACAAAGGAAATGGGTTTTAGAATTCATGGGCTCTTTTCTGTCCTTATACATGGAGTTCTAGATACTACTGTGCTTGAGAAAGTGGACATAATCAGACACTTCTCAGGTTGTGTGTCATTCCTTTTATGTGGCCCCTTTTGGTGCTTGTTCCACAATCCAAGGAGGCCATCCCAGACACATCGTGGTCCCCTCCATCTGCTGGTGACCGAATGCCCTAGTGACAGGTGCATGACGGTCATCTGTGGCCTGTGATGCTGTGGCTTCCCCAGCTGATCAGAAAGGAGAACTGGGGGTTTTGACTTTCTTTTCACTTGCATGTATCATATTTTCTGAAATACCTGTGTACTTCTTTAATAATGGGAGAGTGCTCTTTCCCTTTGTTTAAAAATGTTGTGTGGCCTGAGACGTTTTATTTCCCACGTATTTATTAATTTGCCTTCTCTGTTGCAGGATGGCAAAACAGAAGAGAAAAGTTACCGAAATGACAGAGAAAAAGAACAAAAAGTTGAAGAAGGCGTCAGCGAAAGAGATCCTGCCGGCACCTGAAGCCATGCCGGGCCCCAAGCAAGCGCACCCCGAGGTAGGTGCGCGTGGGGTCGTGTCAGCCTCTGCTCGTTTCCCAGCGGGGAGGGGAGGCAGCTGGGGCTTGTATTGCTCTGGGAGGAGCAGAGGGTGGAACGTTACATGTGGACATACTCAGTGCCTTCTAGAGGCCACTGTAAGACAAATAAGAGGGTCAGCACATTTTAGCTTTGAACACCATGACCGCCTTTCTTCAGCCACCGAATCTCCAGAGCGCTGTTCGGGGTGCCATGCCGCAAAGGGCATTTGACGGACGAGCTCGGCCCAGCGGCGGTGGCTGGGTGGCGCGGGCTGGAGCCGGCCGTTCGCGCAGTGCTCCCAGGACGGGCCGCTGTGGCGTGCGCAAGGAGAGGAGCCTTGGCCTGGGGCATGTGGACCATGGCCTGGGAATCTATACTTAAGGATTCAGATCTTAATGTAAGAATGTTCATATCTAGCATGACGTACGTCTGCCACAAAAATATTTATGTGCGTTTAAATTTGTTTTCTTTTACCACCACGTTCCGAGTATTAACGTTTTTCTTCTTTACTGAGCTGTCTTTACAATTCCTCGCATGCAGTTGATCTAAATGGCGTAAGATATCATAAATCCTGGCAAATTATTGCACAGACAGTAAAATTTGGTCAGGTATACCTCACGTGGTGATATGGCAGGCTTTCCCTGTTCATGCGTCTGTGGGACAGCATTGCTGTTGCTCGAGTGGGACAAGGTCGAGTGTGGGTTTTGTTCCTGTTTCCCACGCTTGCCTGTAAGCCCTGAACAGCCTCATTCCCGTAAGCGAATGAGGATGGAAGTTTGGTCGTAACGGCGTTCTTAATTCCTCAAACTCGGAGATGGTTATGTGATTTGGGGCACATTTCATCAAAATTTATTTTTAAAGATCTGCCATTAGATGACAACTCGACTAGGTCCTTCTTCAGTTCTTTTGAAGAAAGAATTGGAAACCACCTGACTTGGTCGAGGATGTGTCGCTGGCTGGTTGAGGTTGGCTTTTGCAACAGCCGTATTTTAAGCTCTTTGTTTTGTGCCCCTGAGGCGTTTATGCCCTCAGCAGTGTTTCCTAGTAAGACTTAGGGTGCCAGGTGGCTTTTTTTTAAAGATTTATTTTTATTTATTTTAGAGAGAGAGTGTGCGTGCACAGGAGCAGGGGAAGGGGCAGAAGGAGAGGGAAAGAGAGAATCCAAGCAGACTCCAAGAAGACCTCACGACCCTGAGATCATGACCCGAGCCGAAGTCGAGAGTCTGACACTCAACCCAGGTGCCCCGACAGGTGGTGTTTTCTCTCACAAAATGGGGAAAGGACCATGGGGCAGGGGGAGGTAGAGAGGAGGGCCCACCTGACAACCAGCCGACTCCCTGGCTGCGGGCCATTCTAGTCTTTTCTCAGAGCAGTTTCAGAATGAGCACTAGCGGCATTAGGGCCCTGGAAGCGCGCTCCTGAGACCAGCTGTGCCGCGCGGATGCCCCAGCGAGTCTCCGTGTCCTTCAGGGTATGTGCGCCCAGTTTGATGGCTGTTGCTCCAGATCACTTGAGTACTGCCTCCACTTCGGCGTCTCTGTGCTTTTGAGAGACGGTGTGAGCTAATTCATCTCCCCGCGGCCACAGCAGGAGCCGTGGCGTGGACGCGCTGAGTGCAGGGTGTGTGCGGAGAGGGATGCTCAGCCGTGGCTGGGAGGCCGTCTCTCAGCTGCTGCCGTGGGGGGGGTGTGTGGGGGTGGGCGGGGAGCCTGACTGGTCCTGGGTACTCTTTTCCTGCGTGCTCTTGGCAGAGAACCTACCAGGTCTGCCGGCTCATCTGATCACAAGGCCGCTCTTCTCCTGTGTGTGGAAGTCCCGTGGTTTACACGGCGTCGGTGTCAGGAAGTCTGGCTGGTGTCATGGTGCCTGCGTCTTGCTCTGAATGCAGGCTCTTAGCAAACCTGTGACCTCCCCACCAGGCCAGTTCTTGTTATTCTCTGTGCTCCACCACTTGAGCCCCGACTGTATTCCCAGATCCCAGATGGAAGCTGGCGTACAGAGTTCCTCAAGCTCCCATTCGGTGGTTCAGTCCACCCCTGGTTCCTACAGAGCCTCAGTTACACATGATTTTCTTGGGCTGTTTCTAGGATACTTTCTTGCTTTTTCTAGACTCCTCCAGTTTCTTTAAAATAAACCCCATACTGGGGCACCTGGGTGGCTCAGTCATTTGAGCGTCTGATTCTTGATTTTGGCTCAGGTTATGATCTCAGGGTCCTGGGATCAAACCCCCCTTGTGTCAGGCTCTGCGCTCAGTGCATGGGCGGCTTGCGATTGTTCTTCTCCCTCCCCCACTGCCCCCCTGCCCCCACCTTGTGCACGTACACGCTTGCTCTCTCTCACAAATAAATAAATAAATCTTTAAAAAATAAAATAAACCCCATAGTATCACCTTGGTGATTTTAAGTTTTGTCATAAAACTTAAACTTTCCTTTCTTAGTGGTCTCCGCTTGCTGGCTGCTGGTCACCGGCAGGGCCCACAGGACAGTGTGGGTTTATGGTGGACATCAGCATGGGTCAGAATTTCTGCCTGAGATCCAAAATTATATTCTTTTTGTTACGTTCAGGTCATTTTTTATAAGTCTGTGATTGTTTTTTGTTAATAAAGTACATGTGGATTAAAATAAATTTGGACAACAGAAGAGGAGCTTCTGGTTTCTCTTTTGGTGACTAGATTTTTGTGGGCTTTGTAACATAGCGGAGGAGGTGCCTGGTAGAGGTACGGTACTTTTGCTTTGTTTGCTGTCCCTGGGGTGTTGAGGCTTGGTGGCAGGCTGGCCCAGCCGAGGAGCAGGAAGTGGGCTTTGAAACCCACCTGTGGCTTGCAAAGGAGAGTGAGTGCGAAACCGGAACCGGCCAGCAGGGGTCGCAGTCCCTCTGCCTACAGGCCTCCGGTGCTGCTTTGCCCCAAGGAGCTGCAGCCCAGCGTGTTTCCAGGCCCAAGGAGGATTTTTAGGTGGGTCTCTGAATGAGGTGCTGTGCTTGTGGGCTTGTGTCCTGAAGATGCCTTCTTACGTTGCTGGGGCCAGTCTCCCAGGGAAGTGGAGACTTTTCTGGGAGGACACACCTTGGGCTGTGCTAATAAAATTATTTCTTCACTCTCTGGTTCTCATGGGAAATTATGGAAAAGTGAAGTCAGGCAGTTTTTAAAGAAAGAACATTGAACGCTGCACCTAATTTTAAGGAGGGCGGGTGGACCGGGCCTGGAGAGCACATCCTATTACCCTGGGAGCTCGTGGAAAAGTACTGTGTTGTCCCCTCACCGCCCTGGCTCCAGGATCAACCCCCGGAACCCACATGAAGAACAGAGAAGCCTCTGTCCCCACTTGGACCACTGGTTGTCCTCCCGGGACTGTCCGTCTGCATAGGCCTGTGGGACCCTGTGTGGCCACTTCCCACAGCACAAGCTCCCTGAGCCTGTGCCAGGAGGGCTGAAGTTTCCCCAGTGCTTGCCCTCTCTGGCCCCTGGGGGCAGCCTCCTCAGAGCCAGACTTCCCACTGGAAGGGGGGGCCTCGGCACACCCAGCGGGCTCATCTCTGACTTTCATGCAGTCTGGAACGTGGAAAGCTGTCTGTGCAGCCCCGGACGCTGAACCTCATGTTCCTCTGCACTCCTTCGTTGCGTGGCTCACTAGCCCATTAACCTGCCAAGACCCTTGCAGGTCTGAATCTTGGAGAGGGTGTTTGTGATGTCCCGGGATGGGGCAGAGCCCTCCTGGTGCCTTCCTCAGCACCTTGGTAGCTGGTTCTGGCTGGCTGGCCACAGGCCTTACTAAGGACCTGTCATCTGTGCTACGCCCTCTCTTGCCATCTTGCTGGATGGGCGACCTGGGAGGTCAGGGATGGTGTCCACAGTCCTGTGCTCTTCCAGGCATGATGTCCTGGACCAGAGAGTCTCCACCCATTTCATGGCTTCTTGAAACCCTCCTGTGAGCCTGGGCTCGGGGGCTGGACAGACAGACCTTCAAGTTGCTGGACCCCTTCCACTGAGAGGGTTGCGAAGATTAAATCTTAGATAGTGGGTGTATTCAGAGGGGCTGTGGCCCCATTACCAGTTGGTAGAGGAAAGGGCAGGAGGTCGTGGTGTGGCTCCTGCGGGTCTCCCCACCCCCGCTGAGGAGCTATTCCATGATTTGGTTTCTGTCGCAGATACTGAGCCACACGACAGAGAGATGGCATCATGTGGCTGCCCCCTCGGGGCCAGTTAGGCCACTGCATTTCTTGGCGAGCATGTGGTGGGGGGGTACTGCAGTGCACACGGCCTTGGCTCTCTGGAGACAGGAGGGGTGGCTGGCAGTGAGCAGGGGCCTCCTCCCTTCCTTTCATGGGTGAGAACCCCTGGGTTTGCAGAGTACCGGAGTTATCATGGGACAGCCCTGGGATGCCACAGGCCCAGGTGCGGCTTTTGTCCTGGCTTCACACATGAGTCAGCCAGAGAGGTTGGTACTTGCTCGGTCACCTGTCCAGCTGGGATAGAGAAAAGACTCACAGTCCGGTTTCCTGCGTCTGGCTGCCTTTTGGAGCACACGAGGAAGACTGGGACCGGGACCTGCAGTGTTGCCCGGCCTGGCCCTTTAGTGACTGGGTGGGGAGTTGCCAGTCGGTGGGCAGCTCAGCCGTGTGCGTTGGCAGCAATGCCTAGCACCGTATAAGGAATATACCCGACTCCTTTTTGGCATCTGCTCTCACACTGTAAATGTTGGTGATGTGCTTGGGAGAAAGACCTCGGATTTGTTGAGCAGACCGTCCCACATTGGGAATGACAGTGCATTCCTGAAGTCTGGAGGGCATGGTGACAATAATAGCCATTTCTCTTTTTTCAGAATATGATGTGCTGTGCATAAGCCGTTTGGCTCCCAAGTTCCCAGTGCAGCCTTGCGTGCCCCATGTGTTTTCATGGGCTCTACGGAAATGTGGCCGGTGACAGCGGGGCTGGACGTGGCCCAGGCTCTGCACTGCCACACTCTGAGTGGTCACAGGGTGCTGCTTATCTGGAAGGGAAGCACAGCTACTCCTTACGGACCATCTTTTTTTCCTTCCTTTGTAATCTCAAAAACGGGATAGGAATTGCATGGGCATCAAGCCAACAAGCACTTTATAAAACCATCAAATGAGGTTGTGAACTTTATGGCCTTGAGAATTTGCTCAGAGCCAAAATACTTCATTCTAATGGTATTTTGCCTCAAGAAATAGTACTGGTCTGGCAGTAGATTTTTTGTTGTTAAACTAGTGGGGGTGAGGGGCTGCTAATCTTTATAGGCAGCTCCCTGGGAGCCTAAATTGTTTTTCTAGCAGAAATTCCCCTCCGCCATTGTTTTCTTTTCTACTTGGTGACTACTGAATGCTAAGTTGTCAACCAACTGGGGTTATAAACTGACCGACTTCAGGGCTAAGGGCCTTCAGAGAAAAGGGACACCCAGAGAAGTTCCATGATTTCCCTGAGGCCCACAGTAAGTTGGTGGGAGGCCGAGATCCCCTCGTCCTGTCTCGGTGAGTTAGCTCTGCTGCCTACTGAGTTCTTTCCTTTTTGAGGCTGAGTAATACTCCACTGTATTTACCACACATCTGTTTCTCCTTTGCCAGTTTGCACTCATTCGGGGTATTTCCAGTTTGGGGCTCTAGTGAGCGTGCTGTGAATATTTGTGTGCGAGGCTTTCTGTTTTCATTTCTCTTGGGTAAATTCTCAGGACTCAGGTGGACCATAGGGTAAGTGTGCGTTGACTTTTTTCAGAAGCTGCTAAGCTGTCTCGAAAGTGGCCGTGCCACTGTGCACTCCCACCGGCGGTGCGTGAGGGTTCCAGATGCTCCGTGTGTTTGCCCACACTTGGTATCGTCAGTATTTTTCATTTTGGCCCCTTTTGGGAATGTAGTTGTGTGTTACTGTGGATGTGGTTTTTAAAGACAGCTTTATTTAAAGAGGTATAATTGACGTGGAGTAAACTTTTCATATTTAAATCATACTGTCTTGTGGATTTCGCTGGCATTTCCCTGATCGCTGGTGGCACGAGCATGTTGTATGCCTTCTGGCTGCCGGAAGTTAAGTTATCTTTGGTGAAGTGTGTGCTTGGCTCCCTTCTCCAGTTTTGTTGGGTTGTTTTCTTATAGTTGAGGTTTTTTTTTAAAGATTTTATTTGTCAGAGAGAGAGAGAGCACCCAAGCAGGGAGAGCAGCCCACAGAGGGAGAAGCAGGCTCCCCGCTGAGCAAGGAGCCCGATGCGGGACTCGATCCAGGACCCTGGGATCATGACCTGAGCCAAAGGCAGGCACTTCCCTGACGGAGCCGCCCAGGCACCCCTTGTAGTTGAGTTTTGAGGTTGGTTACATTATTTTGGATGCAGGTCTTTTATCTGAATTCTGTTTTGGAGTGTATTTCCCCTAGTCTGCAGCTGCCCTTCTCATTTTCTCAGCAGTGGCTTTTGAAGAGCAGAGGCTCTGAATTTTGATCAGTTCTCATTTTATCTGGTTTTCTTCACACTTTGCACTTTCGGTTAACATGTCCTTTGGTTCACTGTCCTGGAGGTGCTTCCGAGGCCGCCTGTGTGGATCTTCTGTGTTGGTTGTAATGCCTACTTAGCATTTCCCAGAGTGTGTCGCGTCCTCATGGCCTCTCCGCTAACGGTCATTTACCTTGTTTCTGCGTTTACCTGTGGAAACGCCTGCCGAGCGCTGTTGTGTCCATTGCGTTTGTGTGTGTGTGACTGCTTCTCTTGGGTTCACACCTGGAAATGCAGTGGCCGGCGGGAGGGTCTGGAGGTGCACACATGGTGCACAGTGTCCACGGGCCCCCCTGCTTCTGTGTCTGGCGATCTGGTGGCTGCAGAGTCGGACCTGTTTGTTTGTTTGTTTATGTAGAGAGTTGGGGCAGAGGGAGAGAGAGAGAGTCCTCAAGTAGATTCCTTGCTGAGCGCAGAGTCCAACATGCTCCAGCCGCGTAGGGCCTGTTGTAATTTGTATTTTCCTAATCACGAGGGACTGAGGTGGTTTCTAGTCATTCATTAAGGGTTTGTCTTTCTCCGTGAATTTCCTTGTCACATTGTTTGCCTTTTTTTAAAGAAACATTTCTTTGTGCGTCTATTTCATGTGCTTTCTCCCAATTTGATTCTGATGCTGATGCTGTCCGTGTGTGCAGGCAGATGTCAGATCTGTCTGCTGTGTTCCCCCTTAAGATAAAGGCTGCCTTCTCTCTTCCACAATTATGAACATATTGTCTTACGTGATTTTTTCTAACTTTTGTTGCATAATAGCCCATTAACTTGTCACACCGTTATTTATTTAACTTGCTTCTTGCCACACTGTATAACTCTTCAGTTTTTACAAGTATGTTTTAATATGGAATAGAGTAGGTACTTCCTTATTGTTTTGGGGACAGTGTTCTTGGCCTTTGTCACATATTTTCTTTGTATGAGTTTTTTGGAATCAGCTTTCAGGTTTCATGAAAAGTCTTTTGTGGTTTATTGGGGTAGTTTTTATGTCCTTCATGTAAGTTTCATGCTTTTCTCTGAGGAGATCTCCGTATCTGTCCAGAAGTGAGTGACCTGGACAGGGTTCCTAGAGCAAGCACAGGGCAGACTCCATTGGTCTGTTTTTTTGTGTCGCATAATGTCAAAATACAACTCGGTGATGGAGGCTGGTCCGCGAGGAGGCCCCCCCCCGGCCCCTGGGCCCCTTGGTCGCCGCTCTGGCCTTCCTGCTGTCCCTGCTTGGCCACACGGTGTGCCCCTCCTCTCTTTCCGCCCCACATTCCTTTCTGAAATTGAGCTTTCTTTTTTCTTTCTTTTTTTTTGAAATTGAGCTTTCTGGCCTGACCAACCTTTTAATTTTCTTCCACTCCTTATTTTCCCACATTCTCCGTGTTGGTCCCTCACCTAAGTTTTCTATAACTGATCAAACCTAGCGGCAACTCACTGGGATCAAATTAGGGTATTTAACTTGCTCAAGTATGTATTAAAAATTGTTTTTGTGTTGCTACAGATATGGGTTTTATTTAATGTTTAATTAACATGTTTTCACATGTAAGAGGTTATCGGACTGCTCATGATTGTATGTATTTTTCAACCAATTCTAATAATAAATCTGTTTTATAAAGGAAGGTGAATCAGGCAAGGTGATTTATTGTTTTGTTTTGTTATGAGGGTTGGGGTAGAGTTTAGAGGGCTTTGGGACATCCTCCCGTTTGTAGTAACCTGCCCTGGCTTTTCTCACATATAACTTGTAGCAAAGCACATAGTGTGTAAAATTGTACGTGTTTTAAATAGAGCCATGGTTAATTCACCGTATTGCTTAATATCTGGGTTTACAGTCACATCAGTCACCAATGTGGTGGAAAAATCACACAAAACATGAGAAAACCCAATGATGGATGGGTTCTGACCTCGGGGGTAGGTAGTATCTCTCACTGACTTCCTCCCATTTGCATTAAGTAGCAAACAGTGGTTGGATTGCCCCAAGAAGGGGACCCTGATGCAGACCTGACCTTGGGTTGGGTGTTTCCAGAAGAATGAAAGGGCCTGTGTCTGCAGCCATATTTCATCTCGGTACGTGCTTGCAAAGCATTTGGTAAAATTTAACATCCATACATGATTAAAAACAATCTCTCAATCCCCCCCCGAAATAAGCCTCTCCCCCTAAAAAGACAATAAGGGTTTATTACAAAATCAGACACCTGTTTTTATTTTTTAATTAATTAATTAAATATTGTTTAAAGATTTTATTTATCTGTCAGAGAGAGAGATACAGAGAGAGAGCACAAGCAGGGGGAGCAGCAGGCAGAGGGAGAAGCAGGCCCCCCACTGAGCAGGGAGCCTGATGCGGGTCTCGATCCCAGGACCCTGGGGTCATGACCTGAGCTGAAGGCGGACGCCTCACCGACTGAGCCCCCCAGGTGTCCCTAGACACATCTTTTTAGTTCTTCAGCAGAAAGGTGCTCACAGAATTGTCAAAAGGCTGAGGAGATTTGGGGTCGCTCTGCGGCTGGGCTCTCTACCTTGGGGGGCCTGGCCTTCGAGTCCCTCTCCTCATCCTGGGAGGCCACCAGAGCCGAAGTTCGGGCTTCTGGGCACCTGCAGATCGCCTCAGGACAGAAGGGCCCCCATGCCCCTCCACGTCTCTGGGTTCTAAATATTCCCTACTCTTGTCAGTTCTTTGATGCTTTATGAAAATGGTTGGGTTTTGTACTTCGGCCAGCGTTTTTGGTCACCAAGCCTCTCCCCCACCTCAGAGGGTTGATCTAAATCAGATCAGGGCTTGGCAGATTTCTTCCATCACGGGCCAGCTAGGAGATGTCTGAAGCTTTGTGGGCCGTGTGGTCTGTGTCACTGCCCAGGCTGCGCGTGTGGAGCAGAGGCGGGCACAGACAGTATGTAAGCAAATGGCCACGGCCACGGCCAAATAAAGTTTATTTACCAAAATAGGCGGGCACGGGGCGCTTGGCCCGGAGTTTGCATTCCCCTGGGCTAAACAGTCTAGCCCACCCGTGCTGGCCCCGGGCCCACACAGCTGCGCCCAACCCAAGTGTGTTCCGTGCTCTGGAGCAGCCCTCCCCGACGGCGGTCTGGCGGCTAAGGCCGCACGTTCCTGCGTCTCCACAGTACGATAGGAAGCCCAGGGATTGTACTCTGGGCCAGGGATGGCCCTTATCGGGGCCCCTGGCAAGGTTGGCAGGCCTCTGGGTTTGTCGCAGGGACTCCTGAGGGCCCTGTGTCACTGCTGCAGGGGGAAGGTTGCCATGGGCACCGTCACACAGAGGGCTAATGAGAAAAAGAATACGATGTCTATGAGCGGCAAGAGAACATTTAATTTGAAATATAAAATTGGTATCGACATAGGAAGTGGAACCACCAGTTGGTGCTAATGTGCCAAGCTTGGACACTTGCGTTCTCTTCCGGACACGAGCCCCGACGGTCCAGGGTGCAAGTGGGTGGCCCTCTAGCCACCTGAGTCCCCCGGTCCCTGGCTCCTCTGTCCCATGGGGAGGCCACTGACTGAGGTCCTGGCTGCAGCTTGTCGGGAGAAGCGAATATAGACTCACAGAGCACAGAAGCCCTGACTGGAAATCTCAGAGGGAACCTCGTCTCGGGATTTTAAAGTACTGCAGAGGACTAAACCTTGTGCTGCCGTGCTAGGGGCCATCTGGGCTCTCCGCTGCTCAGCCGCCATGCGGGGGCGGTTACGGGGCCAGGGGAGGACCGTTTTGAGGAGCTGACCTCGGGTGCTGGAGGTAGTAGTGAGGTGAGTCCCTGAGGCCGCCTTTAAGTCCTTGAGGGGCTTTCTGGTGACATAGTGGGCTCTGCGGGGTCTGTGCTGGTCATGAGTGTGCTCCCTTGCTCTCTCGCTGTCGGTAGTCAGAAAGCACAGGGAGGTAGATGTTGGCCTTGAATGAGGTGGTACTTTTGAAAGAGCCATCAAGTAAGAGGTAGCGTGTTTACCTGTCCTTGGGCGTGCTCTAGCCAGCACAGGGTGAATGTGTAGGGGTCGCGCTGGAGGATTCCTGTGGGGAGAGGGATGGAAGTGGGTGACGTGGGAGGCCCCTTCCAGTACTCCAGACCCTATCTCACCCACTTTGTGTCCCCGTGGAGCGTGGTGATCCCTCAGCAACCTCTGATAATACCACGGGGTCTTCTCCCAGCCACTGAAGGGCATCCATGTTCTGAATGGTGGGCTCCTGCTGGAGCCGCCCTTGGCAGGTGGACAGGGCCGGCTCGTCTGGGGGGGCCTCGTTAGAGCCGTGCCTTTGGAGTGCTCACTTTGATGTTCTCTGAAAGAGAGTTTATTTATTTTATTTTTTATTTTTTTAAAGTAGGCTCCATGCCCAGCGTGGAGCCCAGAAGAGTTTATTTTATTTTATTTTTTTTTAAGATTTTACTTATTTATTCAACAGACATAGAGACAGCCAGCGAGAGAGGGAACACAAGCAGGGGGAGTGGGAGAGGAAGAAGCAGGCTCCCAGCGGAGGAGCCTGATGTGGGGCTCGATCCCATAACGCCGGGATCACGCCCTGAGCCGAAGGCAGACGCTCAACCGCTGTGCCACCCAGGCGCCCCCAGAAGAGTTTATTTTTGATATAATTATAGATTCATAGTAAGTTGCAAAAAAATTATAGGGAGGTCCAGTGTGCCCTTTGCCTAGTTCCCCCACTGATCACAGACCACCGTGTCAAAACCAGAAATGGACATTGGCGCAATCCGCAGAGCTCATTCTGATTTTGCTAGTTTTGTGTGTGCTCGTGCGTGTGTACTTGTGTGTGTGTTGGCGTGTGCACGTGCTTGTGTGTGCTTGTATCTGTGCCCATGTGTAGACTCGTGCTCATACTCGTGTGTGCTCACGCGTGTACTTGCGTCTGTGCACGCTCGTGTATACGTGTGTGCTTACGTGTGGTGCTCACGTGTGTGCCTGTGGGTGTGCGTCCACATGCAGCTTTATCACCGGTGTAGGTTGCTGGGGCCACTACCAGAGTCAAGGTGCAGAAATCCTCTGTCACCACACAGCTCCCTGGTACCCTCCCTTTCTTGCCATTCACTCACTCAATGAAGGGCATTTGGGTTGCTTCCAGATCTTTGCTTTTACAAATAAAGCTTTTATGAACATCCATGAGCACGAGTTTTCGTTTCTCTGGGGCAAACACCTAGGAGAGTAACTGCTGGGTGGTTGGCCACATGCATGTTTATTTCTGAGTGAGCAGATGTCCCAGCTTCCGTTCCCACCACCATCCTGCGCGAGATGAGCCCCTCCACCTCACCAGCATTTGGTGTTTCTCCGGTGTTCGTTTCAGTCATTCTGATGGTGGTGCTCACAAAAGTGCCCTAGGAATTAGAAGAGGTGAAATTAAACTTGCTTTTCCGGGATTTGGCGATGTGTGCCCCTGCCTTGGCTAGTTCTGGAAACTGCCAGTGGGCTGGTATTGGAGCATTGCCTTGGCGTTGTGGCGGGGCTGTCCTGCTGTGTCCAGGTTCGACGTGGCCTTCTCTGCCCTGCCCCTGTGTGACATCCTGTCTCTTTCTCCAGGAGCTTTTCGGGAGTGGCGGGCCTCACTGGGCACCGTTCGGAGGTGGCTGGGGCCACGGGGCCCATGAGGCCCACGGTCTGTGAGGCCGGCCTCGAGCATATGTGCCCCTCAGTCTCTACAGTGGGTTTTCTCCACTCATTTGTCAAATCTGAAGAATTGCAGAAAAGTTGGAAGCTGATCAGCTTTCCCGGCTGCCATGGAGACCTGGCAGTCCTCATTCTGGGCGAAAGAAAACAGGATCCCTCCCCCGCCCCCAGTCCAGCTGTCGGCACATCCATTGCTAATGCCCTCGCTGCTGCTGCAGCCAGCCTGTGAGAGGTTCGTAGCTCTGCTTTCTTGTGCTCAGCACAAAGTAACTCAGCAAAGTGGAATCTTAAAAAAGCAGTGTTTGTTATTTTTCCTGAGTTATCCATGACCAACATGAAAAAAACAAGAGAGAAGCTACAGGAAACGACACGGAAGAAATCAGACTAATTCTGCCATCCTGAGATAACCCTGCGGTGAATATGTTGGAGTACGTCCTCAGTATTTTCACAATGCATGTATTTTCTTTTCTGTGTAGGAGGGTGCGCACATCAGCCCTGGGCACCGTAGTTTTTGTGTTTCTAGTAGGACAGCGAGAAAGGTACCTCACGGTTGCTTTAATTTCACTGTCCTTGATTGCAGCCACGAATGGTCGTTTCCGTGTGCATACTGGTCATTTGCTTTTGTGGATGCCTGTGGGGTTTTTGTTTTTTTACCAGTTCTGTTGCAAAGCCTGTCTTCTCTGTATTGATTGGAAAAATTGCTCCTTACGCTAAGAACTCTTCGTCTTTGCCTTACGCCTCACATTGTTTTCCAGTCGAGTTCTTCTTGCTTATGGCTTCCGCTCTGCCTCTCCCAGACTGCAGGGCCGTCCTGCTCCCTCCGGGCTCTGCACTGGCCTCCCAGGCCTCTGTGCACACACCACCTCCCCACACCCTGTCCTGCCCTGTGCCCCCTTGGGGTTACGTTTCTCCAGCCGTTACAGGAATTTGAGGGACGTGCAGCGAGGTTTCCCCTGGGTGCCTCAGAAAGCCAGTGGCCTCCTGGTTGAGGACTTGGGCACTGCGAGGCAGGCAGTGGGACCCCTGCTCCTGGGCTGCTCCTGGGCTGCATCTGAGCTTGGAGGCCTGCTGCACCCCGCAGCTGGAGGAGACCCCAGATTTTGACAGCTGGTTGTCTTGCTTTTGATGTGGGGAACAAAGGCAAAAGGAAATGTAGATAAAATTAAATTTCCTTATAATCTGCAACCCATTGACAAATACTTGAGACAGGCAGAGTAGAACATTCCTCCAGGAAGCTCCTGATCTTAAAGTGCCTTGCTAGAGGGAAGAACAACCTTAGCTTGACAATAGCTAGGCCTCCGGGATCCTGGGAGTCTTCTGTAGCATATGGAAATCCTTTCGGAAACTTCCCTGTCTTTACATCCCCACACTCCATAGAATATAATCAGTTGCCCCTCACAGTCTTGGGGGAGCAGCAGCAGCCCTTTCTGCCCACGGGTCCTGTCCCTGCACTTTAATAAAAACCACCTTTTTGCACTGAAGACGTCTCAAGAATTCTTTCTTGGCCGTCAGCTCCAAACCCCAACATTTCCACATCAGTGTTCACTGGTGATGTGCGTTCTTTTATGGCTGGTGCTTCCTAAGGCGTTTCAAGGGGAAGCGAAGACTGGCTGTGTGGGGATTATGAGCACATGCCGTTTTGGGTGAATTCCTCCCGCAGACCAATTACTTGGCCCACTGCTTGAGCCTCTGCCCTGTTGTCTAGGAGTGCCTGGCAGCCAGCTCGCCTCTGGTTGGTTAGTCTTTTTGCTCAGCCTCCTGGCCGAACTGGGCTGTGTTGTTTGCCTGCCTACAGTCCCTTGGCCCCATGAGACAGGGTGTGGTGTGGCCCCCACACTGTGTGGTGCTGAGTCATTCTCAGTGGCATTTGGGGAGTGGGCGCCTGTGGTTTGGGTCCCCTCAGATGGAGGAAAGGAGGGAAGCGGTTGCCTGGTAGATGGAAAAGTGTCTTTGCTGGCGTCTGCACCAGATTACGTGTGGGGCCCTGAGATGTTGTCACACACAGAGCCCGGAAGCCAGTCCCAACTTGGGGTCTGGCAGTGGGGGGAGGCTGTGATCCTCAGCACCAGTCCAGGTTCTGATGCTCACCCCAAAACTGTCAGCGTCACTTAAACGTTCTCAGTTTTCATGCCTGGAAGCTACGCTCACTGTACCTGAGGGAAGCTGTTGGGCCTGCATGCTGACCTGGGAGTCAGGTGGCATGTGAGCTGTGACTGCTGGGAGAATGGACTTGGAGTTATTAGTAGCCACGTGGGAGTGACCAGAGAAGGGCTCCATGCCATATGTGTAGGTGATGTTCCCAAGGTGACCTGTAGGCTCTCAGTGTTCACGATGAAATTTGAAGTAATACATATGTACATACACATATAACTTCTATTAGTCTGGTTGACTGGTTGACATGAGAAATATGCCCTTCTGCTTCAACACATAAACATGCTTGAAGAAATGTGACAACTGAATTCCATGACGTAACTAAAAGCAAGCAGCGTGTAGGAAATAAAGAAGCTCAAAGCCAGACTGGTGAGCGAAGCCGGAGCTGGTGGCCCCAAAGGCATCAAAACTGGGCATCCACTCTAAGGCCGCTGTTGTAACAACACGGCCATGCGAGGTGTATATGCGAGGTGTGCGCTCATGTGTGGAGAGTGGAACTGAGCTGCCCCAAAGCCGGGAGTCGTGTGTCCTTCACACATGAATTAGGAAATCCTATCCGTTGGGCAGACATAGCAGGAAGCCAAGGTGGGTGAAGGAAGAGTCTGTACGCAGAATCAGAATCCCAACCTACAGTGTGTGTCAGAGCCAGGCGCAGGTGTGCACCAACCCACGACACGGGACCCGCCGGTCAAGAAATTCACAGGGATAGTGAATCACGGAACACTACATCAAAAACTAAGGATGTACTGTATGGTGACTAACGTAACATAATAAAAATTATTATTAAAAAAAAAATTCACAGGGAGACTTGTTTGGACCAGTGGAATTCACAGACACTCCAGCAAGGACAAATGCAAAACCACCCCATGGGGTCTCCCAAGGAGAAGAGCTGTCCTGAAAAAGCAGTGTCCACAGGAGGAGAGACCTATCCTCAAAGTCAGCAGGTGAGGCAGGGGACAGAATTCACAGGCACAAAGCAGAGGACCCGGAAGAGTTTAAATGTGTTTAAGGTGTTTGGGGGAAAAAGGGAGAGTCCACATTCTGTCCTTTCTCCCTCCAGCCTGAGAACAAATGGAAAGAGTTGAAAGGAATCAAATTGAAATAGTAAAAGTAAAACTCTCATCATGGAGTTACGTGGTGGGCCCCAGATGTGCACAGTGACATGTCGCCGGGGAAATGGGGAGCAGAGGTCAGGGGGAGAGGAGGGAAGGTGGAGGAAGAGCAGTATTTGCAGATAAAATGGCTGAGACATTTGTGGCGTTGACAACAGCGTGACTGTCGAAGAGAGGCGCACGTCGTCCCAAACTCACGTGCGGTGCACTGAGTAAAGCAGCCGGGCAACAACGTGGGAACGAGTGAGCCATCGGAAAGGCGAGGCTGGCTGCCGGGGCAGGAAGGGGCTCGCTGGGCCCCACCTCTGCGGGGCCGGCTGCGGGCTGCTGGGCCCGTGCTGTTGCCACGAGTCCCAGCAGATGGGAGGCATGAGGTTGGGGCTGCCTAAAGCTGAGGTGGGAGATGTGTTTCACGGGGAGGACACCGCGGATGACGGGAATGGTCTCCGGGAGTTTTCGTGTGTCTACGAGTTGTGAACGAGCAGTGTTCTTTTAGTGAACAACTTGGCTGGGAAAAAAGATGAAAAATAAGGAAAGTCTTGGTATCTTTCCTCCATGAGACTGCAGTGCAGCCTGGGAATGATCCGGTGACACGCTCTAGTGGGGCCGCCGGGCGGCGATGCTCGGGGAGGGCCGGGCACACAGACGGCTACACATCTGTGTTCTCACAGCCAGTGCACATGCCACCTGCTGTCCTTCTTGGCCACCGGCTTTCCCCACCTCTCTCCTCCTGCCAGCGCATGGTGATGGGGGCAGCAGAGCATCCCTCCCCGTGGAGGCTGGTGGCAGCTACCGCCCCGGGCCCTTGCCCTTCGTGGGTGGGGGTTGAGAGTGCTCTAGTCTGTCTCCCGGCAGGCCGTGCCCTGTGACTCGCTTTCTCTCCACTGGTCCTTCACTTAGCCCAGCTGTCCCTGGACGCCACAGCAGCAGCATGAGGGGGGGGCCTCTGCCTTCAGACGCCATAGCAGGGTACTCATCTGGGAGTGAGGGGCCCAGTTGGGATCCCTCTCCCCGTGTAGGACTCTTCTCCACTTGTCACAGACACCCTGGATCTGACCACTTCCACCCAGGCCCAGCCCCATTAGCTTCACTGAGAAGGACCACACCTGTCCTCCTTCCTTCGTGGCCCTTGGAGCTCTCTCAAATGCACACTGCCTGCCTGAGGAGTGGCTTCTCAGTGCAAGCAGCTCACAGCCCAAACCTTGTGGTGGCCTCCAGCCCTCCAGCTCCCTGTTTTCATGCCTTTCAGCCTCTCCTCCATCCTCTGGCCACATGTCCCCAAGGACAGACAGCGTCTCTGCTTGTGCATCACCCTTGCCCCCGGCACACAGGAACGCGGCAGGCACTCACATGTTTCTTGAGTGGCTCATTTCTGGGGCCTTCGTTCTGGCTGGGGTCTGGATTGTCCACGACGCCCAAGTACACGTTGGGGAACAACGCACTTGCCTATCTTTGCTGAGAGAGATTCTGGTAATGTCCCTCGGGGGCTGGGGCACCTGCGTGTGTGCGTGTCAGCAGCCTGCTGTGTGCGCTATTATGCACCATGCCGGGGCTTGTGGGCCTCTGCTCTGTGGCCTGGGGTGGCCGTGCTGACCAGTGTCTCAAAACACTGAACAACAAGAAGACAGTTCGTTTCAAATAGGTGCACGTAGTGTGTGCCCTGGAAATGCTTCTTTACTGGATAAATAGCATCAAAACAGTGAACAGGGAAAGTTGACCGAGGAAGCCCCCCGTCCCCAGTTCCACCCCTCTGACATCCAGTGTGTTCCTTTTTTTTTTTTTTTTTTAAAGATTTTATTTATTTGACAGAGAGAGACACAGTGAGAGAGAGAACACAAGCAGGGGGAATGGGAAAGGGAGAAGCAGGCCTCCCGCTGAGCAGGGAGCCTGATGTGGGGCTCGATCCCAGGACCCTGGGATCATGACCTGAGCCGAAGGCAGACGCTTAACGACTGACCCACCCAGGCGCCCCCAGTGTGTTCCTTTTTTTTAAGATTTATTTATTTATTTATTTGAGAGAGAGGGCGCGCGCACGCGTGCACGGCGGGGCAGAGGGAGAGGAAGAGAGAACCTCAAGCTGACTCCACGCTGAGCGCAGAACCCAACTCGGGGCTTAGTCCCACGACCCTGAGATCACGACCTGAGCTGAAACCGAGAGTCAGGCGCTCCACTGGCTGCGCCACCCAGGCGCCCCTAGCCTGTTCCATTTTTAAGCGTCCCTTCTATTCCTAAGATACCGATCTGAGGATGTGTGTCTCCCACACTTGGGCTCGTCATGCACGCTTGATTTATACGGGGCCGTTTCTCATACCATTCTTAACTTATTTTTTGAAAATAAAGCCCCCCACCCCACCCTCTATAAAAATAAAGCATACCCATGGTGAAAAATTAGGAAAACGTGGAGAAGTTGAGAGAGAAACGTTTGGTACGTTAGCGTGTTTTTAAGTATTTTTATTTTTTTATTTTATTTTATTATTTTTTTTTAAGTATTTTTAAAGACGTGGTTGGCTTTCAGGCGGGCGCGCGTCACTCCATCACACAGTTTGTGAAGTCAGGATCACAGTCTCGCCCTCAAGTGGCCCTTTTGCCATTTTGGAGACTGAACCACACTCACACCACCCAGCCGCCTGGCGTTGGACGGCCACGTCCTGCTTTCCTCGAGGCCCAGTGTTGTCACTCCCTTGTCCCAGACAGCCCTGCAGGCCTGAGGAGGGGACTGTCCCCTCTTTGCCTAGGAAAGCAGAGCCAGCCAGCAGCCTCGTCTCTTGAATGAATCTCTGCTTAAGTGGCTTGTTTTTTGTCTTTGAGGTTTTCTGTTGTTTTTTTCTCTTGGCTTTAGATGGGGGATGTCCTGGTGTACGTTGGGGGTTTTAAAGCTTATGGGGGATTCTGCCTCAGAGATGCCAGGAGCCGACTCATGACATGTGCCTGCTCCTTTCCGGCTGGCTTTGCCTGCGACCGCCAGGCTGTCCCCTTTGTCAGAGCCGGGGTTGCATGTGTTCATGAAGCAACATGCAGAAGTGGGGTGTTTCCTGCCTTGCCCCTTCTTCTGCTGAAATTATCTCCACTTCCTGGCCGTTCAAAGGAAGCCAGTAAATCTATTGTTTCCAGTTGAGTGGATGCTACATTTACTTAAGGACGCTTATTTCATTATAGCATTCACTAACGTTCATGAGGAGTATTGGTCACTGGCTAAGCAGACAGTGGACGCAAGGCAGTCCTCCAGTTTTGGGTCTAAAATACCAGAATGGGCAGATTAGGCTGAATATTTGTTCAATCTTTTCAAAATTATTTTTGTAGTGGTATGAAAAGATTTCCCAGGATGAAGTATTCACAGCTGGGAAAACAGTTGTTGCTTTGAAGATGGTTTTCCCAGGCACAGAGCTCACGTCTCCTGCTGTTAGGCGCATAAACAGTGTCTAGTTTAAACTTGCCATTCTTCGGTAAGTTTTCATGGCATAGGATGGCCTTTTTCCGGCTGAGCTGCATGGTCCTCTCTCAGGAATATACTTTCATGAACCTGGAGGAAACCATACTGCAGTTTGCCGAGATACGTGAGGGAATGCCGTGCAAAGGCATGGATATCCGGCTTCCCAGGTATTAATTAGCCCTTAGTTCGTGCTGATAGGTAGTATCTTTTAAGGCTAAGAACCACAGTGGGGGCTGGGGACCCGGCTCACAGTGACCATCAGGTTGGTCTGGATGAGGCTGTCCCTACCGCCTCGAAACCTCCATTGGTCCCAGAGCCCTGCACGTTCTCCAGAACTGAGCAGGGCTGCCACCTGAAGCCAGGCATGTCTGCCCCAGCGGGCCGGCTGGTACCAGATGTGGTTCCGGGGCACGACGGAGGTGTGGGACTGCAGGACATCAGCAGGCTGGAATGAATGTCCAGGTGCCGCCATTGGGAAAACCGCAGATGGAGCACGGGGCTCGGTGTGCAGGATGGGCTCGGCAACTGTTTTGGGAAGGAACTAAAAGTAATCTAAGCACGAGGTTTAACACGTTTCAGGGTATAGGCCAACCTCTTTAACGTGGAGGTCCCAAGATTCAGTACCTTAAACAGGCTACGCGTTTACTCCACAGCCCCGGGGTGAGTGGTCCGGGCCTGGGTTGTCTGGAGACCCGCGCCCTCTTCATCTTACTGCTCTGCCTCCCCCTGGGGTGCTGTCCCTGCTGTGTGGTCAGTGGCAGCTCAGTGTGTGCTAGTGTTTTAGTTCCGGGGCAGGGGACAGACGTGGTGAGGGCCAGTGGCTTCGTCTTCACGGAGATGACCAGGAAGCCTCAGGTGTGCCCTCTGCTCACACCCTGCTGACCCCGCCTTAGTCATCGGCTCCTACCTGGCTGCGGGTGAGGCATTGACTGTCCTCTCCGGCAGGGCAGCCAGGAGCCTGGTCAGAACCTGGGGGCTCTGTTCCTGAAAGCAGGAAGGGGAGAATGGGCACCGGGGGAGTCTGCCATGGGTGCGATCACCTCATTGTCGAGTGCAGAGAGGAGGGCTGTGGGCCGCGCACAGTGTTATGGGGTTGCTGGGTAGACCTGGGTTTCAGCAGGGCAGCGGGATGGGGTGTGACCTGGGGCCCCTGGCTTCTCTCTGATGACTGTCCAATGGAGATCATGCGGGGGTGGTGGACAGGGCAGCCATGAGAGTTCCGGGAGGTGGTGGCTTGCAGGGTGACATGGTGCCTGCTGCCAGTGAGCGCCGAAGAAGTGGTGGTTGCTCCTTGCTTGTCGAAACAGGTGGTACGTCAGAACAGACGTCCTCGGGGGGGGAGGGGTTACTGTGTGTGTGCGCGGCACAGGCACGATTTGAGTGAATCTCTGTATTTACTGAGCGCACTTCTATGCATTAGTGTTCTGTTGACGTTGTTACTATAAAGGCCGGTAGATTCTTAGTAGAGTCTGGCTGTGGGATCAGGACCCCATAGATGCCTCCTGGTCCCCCCACCTCCTGACCCGAGGCAGGGTGACCCCTCTGCTCCAGCATCATGTCTGAGAAGTCGGGGTGACCGTACACCCGGCTCAAGGGGGCAGTAAGAGTACCGGAGGCCGCGCACGGCAGACGCACGGCAGGGTGCTGGGCTGTGTGAGCACTCAGTACCTGTCGCTGCGACTTGTTCTTGTAATCGAGTGATACATGAAAGTGGGGTCTGGATTTCTTACGTCTTGGATTTCATAGCAGGAGGTCAGGCTCGTGAGCAGTTTCATCAGCAAATGTCTGACGGTACGGCTGCGCTTGGGGAATTGAAACATAAGGGATGACTTCTGCAACTGTGATGACAGCCTTCCCAGCCGTGGGGACGCCACAGTGACCACGTTTGTGTGTGGACATGTCGTAATGAGCACTGGCAGCACCTGACGCCTGGATCTCTGTCCTTGCACGTGTGGGGGGCAGACGGTGGTGCCTCACAGAGCGGCTTCTGCTTCTGGCTGACGGTCCCTCGTGAAGGACACTCGGTTGTGTGGCCCCTCCGTGACGGTAAATTATGTTGAAGGAGGTTAGCGGAACGCTATTCCTGAGGACCAGCCATGGGGGTTTCACATGTTTTATGTTGGGCGCCCGCCTCTCCCAGGGGCATGTGGTATCTGCCACCCTTTTCAGGATGGCGGGGCCTCTTGCCTTGCCAGACTGAGTGGGTGGTGTGCTCCCAGAGGGCAGGCTTGGGGGACCCCCGGTCACCAAGACGTGGGTGATGCACAGGGGAGGTGCACATCTCTCATGTGGACGAGCATGAGCGTGAGTGTGCGTGCACATGCATGTGAGTGTGCACACGTCCCCGTGTGCATGCGTGTGTGTGTGAGGCTCTGCTCTCACAGAGCACTGTGTAGCCGCATTCACGCGTGAGTCTGTGTCCTGCCCGGTCCTGGCTGAGCAGTGTGCCTGGCCTAAGAGCCTGGGGCTGCCCCTTGCTGTGCCAGGGCCTGATGGCGGTCAGTGTTCTCGAAGCTTCAGCTCATCCCCGGGCCAGGCGGAGAAGCAGGTGTTGCCGGACCGCTGGGCCGGGATGCCGGTGCTGGACACACGGGCCGCCTGGCGCCCTCGCCCTCGCCCTCGCCCTCGCCCTGCTCTCTCTGGTGGCAGAGTTGCTGCCTGCATGTCTGAAGGGGAATCATAAATTTGTAACTTGGGGTGGAGGGTGGAGATGTTCCCGTGCATGTAAACTGAGTTTCCCTGTAGTATGTATTTTGCAGGGAAGACATTCAAACCTGTGGTATTTTCTGTCTTTCCTGCTGCCCCCGCATCCTCTTAAAACAAACACCCTCAACTCCCACACTGGCAGCTTCTGCAAGTCAAGCCTCTAAAAATTAGAACTGTCCTGGGTTCACACAACCTTATGGAACTTTGGTTTTAAAAAGAAAACAGAACTTTCTTCAAGAAAAACAAACAAGGGGGGGTTGTACTTTGAGAACGCAGACCTGGAGTTCTCATGTCCGAACAGGGTATTCGCGTGAGTAATCAGCGGCCTGTTATCGAACCAGGAGCCACACAGCTCTGCAGAGTTCAGGGATAGAACGGACTCAGGGGACTGGCCCTGGAGCCGGTCTGCTGGCAGCTAGCTAGGGAGAAGGGTTCACTTGTCTCCAGCAGGCAGGCCCTTCCCTCAGGATCAGCTGTTTGTAGAAAATGCAGTCTTGGGGCACCTGGTGGCTTCGTCGGTTAAGCATCCAACTCTTGAGTTCAGATCATTCAGGGTCGTGAGATCGATCCCCCCTCAGGCTCTACACTGGGAGTGGAGCCAGCTTCGGATCCTCTCCCCCCCCGCCCCCCTCTAAAAATAAAATAAAAAATAAATAGGAAATACATTCATTACTAGTGGACTAAACTGTACTTAAGAGTTTTTAAGGCAGGGGTGCCTGGTTGGCTCAGATGATTAAGTCTACCTCTGGCTCAGGTCATGATCTCAGGGTCCTGGGATTGAGCCCCACGTCGGGCTCCCTGCTCAGCAGGAAGTCTGCTTCTCCCTCTCCCTCTGCTCCTCCCCCCTGCTTGTGCTCTCTTTTCTCTCTCAAATGAATAAATAAAATCTTCTTTTTAAAAAGGTTTGCAAGGCAAAATTGTACATCTCTGGAGCTTAAGGAAAGCAAGAAGCCAGAAATGTTTCTAAGTGTTTGTAGGGGAATGAACTAATGTAAGCTTGATGAGGTGGCTGGGTGCAGAGAGGTTTGGTCCTTGAGGGTCACTGGGATTGCCGGGGGTCGGAGCAGAGCCGGGTGACCCCAAGGAGGGAGCCAGGAAACGCAGGGAGGCAGTAACTTCAGGGCGGGGAGAGAGTTAGGTGGTGTAGACAAAGGTGGTGTGTTTCTGTCTCCTTTCCCAGCTCTCCCCAGCCTGTCCTTCTGCCCTGTCTGACCCCCTGCATACGTAGACCTTTTCTTTCTTCTTTAGTTTGCCCTTTTAGGGGAGACTGCTTCTCTCTAGGTGGTGCTTTGAGGCATGGAGGAGCTGCTGCTCCTTTTCTTTATTGATGTTTCTAGTTCTGTGTCTCGTGTTATCAACGTCCTGTCTGATCATAGCCTTTACCCAACGCAACCTTTAAGAACAGGTGCGTGGGGGGCGCCTGGGTGGCACAGCGGTTAAGCGTCTGCCTTCGGCTCAGGGCGTGATCCTGGCGTTATGGGATCGAGCCCCACATCAGGCTCTTCTGCTATGAGCCTGCTTCTTCCTCTCCCACTCCCCCTGCTTGTGTTCCCTCTCTCGCTGGCTGTCTCTATCTCTGTCAAATAAATAAATAAAATCTTTAAAAAAAAAAAAAAGAACAGGTGCGTGGAGTGTGGGGTGGGGTTTACAATGCCCCTTTGCTTTCACTGAAGAAGTAAGGCCATTTTAATCTGGGGAATGGTAGTGACTATTAGTGCTGAATTCTTGTTTGAGCCCCTGGTTTTAAGCCGAGCAGCTGCGGATCTCATTTATGGCTGCAGATAGCCGGACTCTGTGGGAGGCTCCAGAACATTCCATCCCCCACACGGAGACTCTGTCCCCGTGACGCATGGATCCCCAGCCGCTCCCCCGCCCCAGCCCCGCGGTCTACCCTCTGTGAGTCTGACGACTCCGGGACCTCGTGTGAGTGGGGTCCCTGTGCGTGTCCTTTCATCTTTGTGTTTGTCTCTTGATGCCGGCTGCCTCCCCCCCCATTCTGTCCATCAGTGAGTCCCCATGACGTCGGCATATACTGGAGCCCAGCCACATCCTGGCCTCGGCCCTCACCCTTCCCAGCCATCCTCACCACCTCCCTCGAGGCAACTCGGAGCGCTGCTGTCGGTCCCTAATTTCCAATGGAGGTCCCACTTGCGTTCAGACCTGGGGGTCCCGCTCCCCTCTGCTGTCGTCCACACTGAGTAGGTGTTTGGCATCCAGTTGAGGAAACTCTCCTCTATCCTCGTTTTCGCAAGTTTTTGTCTTGAACGTATGTTGAATTTTGTCCAGTGCCTTTTCTGCCTCTGTTGTTGGGATCAGCATATGTTGCTGGTGGGTACTTGAACGTTGAACCAGCCTTGTGTCCCTGGGACGAGCGCTCTGTGGTCCTGGTAGATGGTGACATTTACGTGGTGCTGAGTTCCGTTGCCAGGACTTGATGGGCTCTTGCATCTAGATCCGTGCGGAACACTGATCTGCAGGGTTTTCTGTGCTGTCTTGGTCTGATTTTGAATCAGAGTATTTAGTGTCGGTTCTTCTTGTAGTGTTTGCTTAACGTCAGCAGTGAAACCCTCTGGGCCTGGAGCTTTCTTTTTCAGGGGCTTTTACATCATGGATTGAGTTTCCTCAGTCGTTCCAGTGCTCCTGAAATGATCTGTTTCATAGGACTTGTAGATTGTGGAAGTTTGTGCTTTTGGAGTATTCACTCTACTTCCTGTTTCTTTTTATAGTTTTATGTTCCCTGCAGATATTTTCAAGTTTGACGTTTGTTTCTTCAAGTGCGATAAGCAGTTGTTTTAGGCATCGCACTTGGTCTTCCAGCGTGGAGCCCATCTGCCCCTGTCTCTGCACCCGTGCGTCGGCCGCTGCTCTCACTGCATCCCTGGCCGTCTTCCTGCACCTCCTGGTCACCACGCTTCAGAAATTTTTCCCGGGCATATCCGCCACCTGGGATGGCCGCATCCTCCCGGAAGCCTGTGTTGGCTCCCGCGGCATGCATGGGGTGCGGCAGACCAGCACCACCTCCACGCCTGCCCCACACTGGCTCCCCGGCCCCGCCGCGGCGGCCGTTTCCTCCGTCCTGCTGTCACAGGGCAGTCCGAGGGAATCTGTTCTCCAGGCTGCCATAAATTCGGTGCACACACGTGTGTGTGTGCTCATGTGCACTCGGGGTGGGGGGGCAGAAGTGATACATGGGCTCGGGCCATCAGGGTGTCAGGTGGCAGTTCTGGTGCATCCTTTTGCAGCCTCGGCTCACTGCGGGCTGTGTGGGATGACCTGTGCCCTCAGGACACTGCAACTCCCCTCCCCTAGTTCCTGCTTTCTTCTAGAAACTGGGCTGGGAGTCCCCCTCGTGCCTTCAGATTTCCCGTGTTTTTAAGGTGTAGAAATGACGTACATTGCCTGATCTAATGCGTCCACTCTTGTCAGGGGCAGGTTGAAGGGGCCACCTCGTGGATCTGGGTGTTGCCCTGGGACCCAGTCTTCGAGCCAAGGGGCAGAGTGCAGTCCCTCTGGGGCAGTTCTGTGCAGTGACTTCATGGGCTAAAGCCTTCTGCCTGTTCACTCCTCAGAGGAACCAGGACTCTGCAGGGGCCTGCTCTGATTTTCTTCATTTGGGGCGAGTTATACTTTTGACTCCACGAAAGGAAAAGCTGTGTTATTTCCTGAAGACCGAGTGTCCTGGGCAGGGCTGTGTCTCCGACAAGAGATGTGCACCTCCTTTCCTGCTGGCTGCAGGAGTTCGCTGTGACCCTCTTGGAAGAGTCTGGTCTCCTGGTGGTGGGGGAGCGGGTGCTGAGAACTCACCTGTGCTCCAGGTGACCGCTCAGAACCACACTGAGGTGCTGAGAGCCACTGCTGGGGTCTTCCTCCTCTGCGTAGCAAGCGGTTCCCGCAGAGCCCTGTTCTCAGTGCTGTGGGGTCTCGTACAGCCCCTTCCTCCAGGAGCTCAGGTCCCAGAAGAAGTGGGGCTGGGAGGCAGAAGCGGGGCAAGCACGTTAGGAGCTGTCCAGGCAGGGGCAGGAGGAGGAAAGAAGGCGCAGGAACTTGTAAGGAACTTCCTGTCAGTAGATGTCCGCGTTTAGCAGAACCAGCCCCACCGGGAGAGACGGGGGATGTGGCCTTTTCTAATACTAACTGGCATCTTCCCAGGACTCTCTACAGCTGATTTCTTGTGATAAGTTTTAGATTGATTCCACCCTGGGATAAAGGCCTAGAATTACAGTCAGGTTTCATGCACTTTTGTTTTGTGTTCCTTTGGCTTTTAAAACCCTTGTTCCCAGGCGAGAACCTCCACCCACCGGACAATGGCAAAAACCAGATTAACTCACACTGCCAGCGCTTTTCTGCTGACGCAGAACTGGGTGTGGAGGTGAAAGTGCACATGCTTGCTGGCCAGTGTGGTGAGCACGCAGGCTCAGGGACCATTCATCGGGGAGGGCGGGAGCCTTGGACAGGGCTGCGCCAGGCCTTGTGTTCCTGGAAGCCGGTACTGTGTCTGTCTCTGCCTGGGTGGGTCCTCCTGCAGCGCTCCCGCTGTCTTGGACAGGGCCACTCCACTTATCTGGGACTCTTCTATCTTTGGCAAGGGCTTGCTGACTGAAGGTGGCTGCACCGTCCTGTAGGTTTCCTGTGGATGGATGGGGACGTGGGTAGGGCGCTGGGAAGGAAGGAGGGTGGGAGGGAGAGGCTTGGACCTGGGTGGGCATTTTACCCATGACACCGCCCTCCTCCCTCCTTCCCTTCCAGTTTCTGGTGATTGCTGGGCTGGCTGACCGCCTACCTGCCAGAAGCTGGGAAGGTGAAGTGCTCACTGATCTGGTCCGCAGCCGGGCCTCGGCCTCAGTGGCTCTGGCAAGGTGCTCCGTGGATGAGTCGGGTGAAGAGGTGCAGGCCTCTCTTCCCTGGCTCAGGTGATGAGCTCAAGTGCAGAGATGGACCCGGTGCTCAGACACCTCACCTGACCTGAAAGGAGAGGGGGAACGTGACGGGCATCCTGCACCGCGAGCCTCCGCGTGCCTAGGAGGGGCTCTGTCCCAAACAGAGCGTGTATAGTGCAGGTGTGTGTAAGAATAGGTCTGGTGAGGAAGCCTTTGTTTGCTAGGGTTCTGAGCAGCTGGCCCTGTGAAGGTGCCCCAGCACGGTATGCAGCAGAGGGATGGCCATTGACCTACTTCCTTTCTGAGCTGGGGGCTGGAGAGTCAGCCTGGAGACTGGCGCCCCCGGGCTGCTCGCCCTGCCTGAACGGCCTGGCCACTTCCTTCAGCTCTTAGTAAATTCAGCTTTACTTTTTTTTTTAAAGACTATTTATTTATTTATTTGAGAGAGAGGCCGTAGGGGTGGGGTGGGGGGAGCATGAGCAGGGGCAGAGGCAGAGGGAGAAGCAAACTCCCGACTGAGCAGGGAGCCCAAGATGGGGCTCGATCCCAGGACCCTGAGATCATGACCTGAGCCGAAGGCAGACGCTTCACCGATCAGCTGACGCCCCTTCAGCTTTACTGCTTTCTCAAGTTCTGTTGGTCTATTTTTAATTTGCCAGCATATCAGAAGACACCCCAAATACTGAGTTTCCCACTGTGGAAAAGAAAGTAAAGCCTGAAACACGAGGCCGTGTGCAAGGACAGAAGGCGTTGGTTAGAAGAAGGCAGCTTCTGGGACCCTGGGCGGCTCAGCCTTCCCGTTGGCAGGTGTCGCTGGCGCCCAGGAAGCGCCCGCCCGCACGCGTGTAGCGCCCGGTGGGTGGAAAGAAGTGAGCGCCGGCAGACCACGCGCTGCCTTGGAGGGCCCTGAACGGTTTTGCAGACTGGAGCCCGCCTCTGAGCAGGGAGGAACCGCTGTGGGAACATGTGACCCAGGCGGGGTGGTGGGTTTGTTTTTAAGCAGCAGCTTTTTTTGAGATGTAATTTACATAACACAAATTCACCCTTTTAAAGTGTGTACTTAGTGGTTTTTAGTGTATTCACAGAGTTGTTTAACTGTCACCACGATCTAATTTTAGAATATTTTCTTCGCCCCCAAGAGAAACTAGTCCCTGTTAGTGGCCTCCCCATTCCCCTGGCCCCATCACAGACCACGTGGCCCTTCACGTCTGGCTTCTTTCTCTGAGCCTCAGGTCTTCAGGGTTCGTCCACACCATGGCAGGTATCCGTGCTTCATTCCCTTATGTGGCCAAATGGCATCCAATTGTGTGGCCAGACCACATCAGCTGTTGGTGGAGCTTGGAGTTGTTTTTACTCTTGGCTGTTGTGAATGGTGCTGCTGTGAATACTCGCGTACGAGTTTTTCTTTGAACACCTCTTTCACTTCTTTTGGGTCCACACCCAGGCCTGGAGTGGACACTCCGTGCACGCTGTCCCGTTTGCTCTGACACCCGTGTGCATGCTTGTCCTCGGGCTGCGTCCTTCTGTGGACGTCCCCCAGCCGTGAATACTGAAGTGTGTGTTTCTTTAGAAGAGTGTGCTCTCATGTCGCACAGCACAGTTCTCAGTACCAAGGGATTCCTGCCATCCCTTGGCCCCACAGCAGTACCCCGGCAGCGTTTCCTTCTCCAGAACATCCTGCCGAGAGCCACGGCTGTGCTGAGTTGCTTTATCTCTTTACCCTCCCTGAATTTGGGACACTCCCCCTGCCTTTCTTTGTCTCTTTGACGTGACATTTTGGATCATTACTGCATCCCCGTTTTGGCTTTTCTGATGCTCCCTTCTGACTAGGTTGAGCTCACAATCCCAGTTAGGACGTCAGAGATAGGAGGCCTCGGGCCCTGTTTAGGGTCTACGTCTGGACTGCCGTTTCCCTTGTGGGCTCCTCATTGGCACTCCATGAAGGACCGTCCCGTCTCACCTGCCTGTCTCCCCCGCGTGAAAACAGCAGCCAGCGGGGACGCACGAGGCCTCTGCGGATGTCCTGCTCCCATCAGGTGTCCTGGATTTAGCCTCCATTAGGGATTCTTGCCTGTCCCGGGCTTCGCTGGGACCGCTGCAGGTGGCCTCCCCCATCGCCAGCTCGAGGGAGCCCTCCACTCTGAGGTGTGCGAGGCTCAGTCACCCACTCCTTGTCCATTTCATTTACCTTATGTTTACTTGTACTCAGTACTGGAATGGACACGTGGGTTGTCATCTTTCAGTAGTCTGTAATTGTCTTGATGCTCAAAGTGCCCGGACTTGGCTAGTGAGAACCCTTCGGGTAGGTCCCTGTGTCCTTTTGACGTGACCCTGTCATTCTCTTGAAGCTCTCCTTTCTTCTGGCGGAACACCGTGTGCCAGGGCTCACCTTGTACTCCTTCCCTGCCCGAATCAGCCATTTCTCTGAGGAGCCTAGTTTCTTCTCGGGGGAACCGCCTGGGCGCTGCTGGGCCTGCAGCCGCTCAGGCCCCTCCTGGCCCCGCTGGAGCTAGAGAACATGTGACCACACGTGTGCACACAGCATGCATGCACGCACTGCGCACATGTGCACGTACACGGCCCGAGTGCCATCCTGCACGTATTCTTAGTTTAGAGATCTTGGGGTTCACTGGACACCCTCAATTCCATCAACCCTGGGGCCCTCCCTGCCTGCCCTTCTCCCTTCCACGTTGCATCCCCTGCTGTCCACTTGAGAACAACTCCGGGTTCATTGACAAACATGCTCCTTTCAGAATGTGGATAACAGTTGAAGGACTGCCCCAGTCGTGCCACCTCGGAAGACAAGGGGACACATTCCTGTGAGGCTGTAAGGCCCCGGATGCCTCCGCCCCTCCAAGGGGGATGCAGGGTCTGGGAAGTGTCACCCTCGTAATCAGGAGTTACTTATTAAGCACAAAGAAAATCATGAAATCCTATTTGGTGCTAGCACCAGTGGGTTTTGTGTGCTTACAGCTCCGTACTTCTGAGCTCTTGGTGGGTTACAGAGCCTCAGTGCCTGGGAGAGCCAGGTTACCAGGAAACGGCAAGGCCACCAAACGCCTTGATTTTATCTTGTGGCATTCCTGACAAAATAATTAAATCAGCCTCCAACTGTCAGGCAAATGCTTCTGAGAGCGGCCTGTGTCTGAATGGGCCAGGCAGCCTGTGCACACAGGCTCCGTCGTCTCTGACACGGGCTCGAGGGCCTTGGGCTCAGAAGAGACTCCAGAGGCCGGCTGTCCAGTCTTCTGTCGAGTCAGGACCTCTACCTTGCACTTGCCCTTCTAGCGACCGTCCAGTGGACCCTCGGGAGTTCTGCTGTCAGTTTACGCATTAGGAGATGGGCTTCAAGAGGTTAGAGGTAGGAGCTGCGTCCGGCCCTGCTGGGCCTGTGCCCCGGGCAAGCAGCAGCCGTGGAAGGCCTGGTGGTGAGGCGGCTGTTCAGGAGCAGGTGGCAGCTATGAGCTCAGGGCCGGCCTTTCCCAGCTCTCACAGCAGTGTCTGCCATGTGAATGGCAGCCCACGGGGGGCTGGCTGGGGGTAGGCGGTCCCTGCCCTTGATCGATGCTTTGGGGCTGTGGTCAGATGCAGTTCCTGCCCAGACTTCTTTGGAGGGGCTCTCCATTCTGCTCCTTCCTGACCAGAACATCCCGTCTGGTGCACCTTTGGGAAAGGATTGAGCCTGTGACCCTGACTGACCTCTTGATCCCTGAGTGCTGTAGAGGAAGGGACGTAGGTTTTGGAGACATGGGCTGTGGGTCAGTTCCTGGCTACATCATTACCATTCAGGATTTCAGGTGGTTCAGGACTCTGAGTAATGGGGACAGTGTGTGCCTCACGGGTTTATTGGAAGAATCAGAGCGCAGGCCTGATTCCCTGATGCACTGTCTCCCTCACCCTTTGTCAGGAGCTACAGCTCAACAGCCTGGGTCTCCAGGCTCTGTGCAGTCTTCAAGCACCTCCCCGCCACCGCTTTTCACGTTGGGAACGGTGTGTGTGTTTGCGGAACCCTTGCGATAGTCAGATGCTCGCGGCTGGGGTGCCGGGCTGTGCGTCCGCTCTGCAGCTTGGAATTGTCAGCACTGAGGTCAAAGGGGGGACTTGGTAAGGAGCAGGGTTTGCAGGCTGGGTCCTTGGGCGTGGCCCTCTGCTCTGACCGTGCCCTGGGCTGGGGCAGAGCCCATCCTGAGAAGCTGTTCCACGGGGGGCGGCTCGGAGGATGTGTGAGGGAACGCATCTTAGAACCTCTCCCGGCTTTTATAGGACGGGGTGCATCAACGCGGTGTCTGTGCCCCGCGTAGACTCGTGACTTTTGGAGGTTCTGGAGAGGTCGAGGATGGAGGGAGGCTCTTCCTTGGAAGTTGCTCCCCTTGCCTCAGCTGCAGGGTGGGTGTCCTGTGACAGCACCGCGGGCGAGCTCCCGCGGCCACCCTGGAGCGATGCTCCGCACGCCAGAACTGCTAGTGCCCGGGAACCGTCTTCAGCAGTTGGTTGGTTTTCCGGTCCTGCAATGGGGATGTTTATTTAGAAAGTGAGTCTGAAGTGGGACTTGTGTGCTGGAGGTGGCATTTCTGCACGGTCACATTTGGTCAATACAAATAGTTACTTGGGACAGACACTGTCTTTCTTGGAGATTTGCACCCATAAAAGCCACTGAAACTTCAAATGGCTCATTTCCCTGTCACTAAACGTTGTCCCGCCTCTCCCGCCGGAAGCCCTGCCTGTGCGAAGATCCTGGAGGGCCCCCTCTTCTGGGGGGGTGGGCCCCCCGCTTGGAGCTTATGCGGCAGGAGGAGAGGGGTTCACTTGGGTCCCGCCTCAGCCCACATTGGAGGGCGGGGCCCCCGGCTCCCATGCATTAGAGGATAGGGACCCCAAGCTGGTCTGTATTAGAGGACAGAAACCCCCTCTCCCCCCCAGCTGCCTCATGAGCCCCCTGAGCTATTGCAGGCACATTGGCTGATGTTGCTAGTACAGAGCCTTCTAGAAGAGCCAGGGCATGTGGCGCATTTCCAGTAGTGCTCGCTCTGGCACCCAGAGGTCGTGCACCAGAGTGTCAGACGTCTTGGAGATGCCAGGTGCGTGCGGGTGCCTGGATTTAGATGTTGGCCCCGTGAGGGAGCTCTGGCTGGGTCGTGAGCCTGGTGACGCCAGGGGTGGGGGCTTCCTTGTGAGGAAAGACCGGTTCCGCTGCCGAGGCTCAAGGACCTCCACCCTGCTGCCCCCCACCCGCAGCGAACAACTCAGAGAATTGAGAATCAGGACGTGACTATGTTTTATTGACAAAGGCTGGACGTTCCTAGCAATCACTAGTTTTTCTTTTGTACATTTTAAGAAGAACTGTTTACATTGCCGTCATTTTCATCCCCATTGTTACTCTCAGAGGCCAACTTTCTCCCACGCACACTGGCTCCCCAGCCTGTACCCCTGTGGCCTCCTTCCCTGGTGGTGTAGGTGCAGAGACGCCTGTAAACAGGCAGCAGTGGGCCAGCGACTCGGACAGCAGCGGGGTCTCTGGTTGCAGAAGAGCCTTCCGGCTGAGGCAGCCCGAGTGCTCAGGGTCATGCAGCCGCTGTTGGCGAGGGGCCACTCTGAGGAGTGTGCGTGGAAGAAGCACTTCTCCCTTCCTCTCTAACTCGAGTGCTCTCGTTAGTACGCACAATAAACCATAAACCATAGATGTGGAGGATGGACCACCGTATCCAGTTCAGATCCGCTGAGTGTGTTCTGTCTTCAGACTTCATTTTTCCCAAGGACGGCAGATTTATAGCAGATCAACCTTGAAAAGGTCTTTCCTCCAAAACGAAGTCCCCTTCGTTTCGCTTTCATTGGCCAACAAGAGAAACGTCCTTTGCTGTAGACACAGTGTGTGCAGAGTGGAGTGCAAGGTCACGCCGGTCCCCGTGCCCTGCGCCAGCTCACGCCGGTCCCCGTGCCCTGCGGCTCTGGGTGCGGGTGGGGAGCCCTGGTGGTCTGTGCTCGGCCCCAAGCCAAGGTGGCTCGCAGTGAGGGCTCCTTAGAGTGCAGGTGTGCCCGCGGCCAGGGCACGGGTGGGTTGGCGTGTTCTGACCGGGCTCAGGGCCAGCTGTGGTCCAGCCCTTCCCCCCGCCTGGCCCCGGGGGTGACACAGCGCCGGGTCTGTGCTGGTGCGGCTCCGCCGCCTCTACACTGCGCTGCTGAACTTCACATCGGACTGTTCGGTGCTGTCGGGAATGACTGCCTTCAGGGCGGCGTGGCAGAAACGGTTCAGAGCCGACATGTTGGTTTTCTGCTCAATGTACAGCCTCAGTTTGTCCCTAAAAGTCTCCCCCAGAAAGCTGTAGATGAGGGGGTTCAGGCAGCTGTTGGAGAACGCCGCCAGGTTGACGATGTGGCCGGTGAGCGGGTAGGCGTGGCGGAAGGACTGCGTGCAGGGAGCGGCTCCCGGCTGCGTGCGCTGCAGGAGGTGGACGCTGATGAAGACGTTCTCCGGCAGCCAGCAGACGAAGAACACCAGGACCACGGCGAAGATCATGCGGAGGGCTTTCTGCCTCCTGGGGCGCAGGCCCCGGTGCCTGTGGGCCTTGACGAGCACCCGGACGATGAGCGAGTAGCACAGGCCGATGACGGCGAAGGGGATGATGAAGCCCAGCGTGACTTCCAGCCACTGGATCTCCTTGACGTCGGCAAAGCAGAAGCAGACCTCCTCCGTGTGCTGCAGGTGCACGGCGGTGAAGGGCACCAGCGTGGCGGAGACGGAGGCCATCCAGATGAGGCCGCAGCTCAGCCTGGCGTGCTGCTTGGTGCGGAACAGGCTGCAGCGCATGGCCTTGGCCAGGGCGATGTACCGGTCAAAGCTCATCCACGTGAGGAAGAAGATGCTGCTGTACATGTTGATCTGGAGGAAGAGCGACATGAAGGTGCACAGCACGGTGATGTCATAGTACTGCTCGTCCAGGTTGAACACCTCGATCAGGGAGTCGGCCACCAGGATGAGGTCAGCTGCCGCCAGGTTGATGAAGTACAGGTCCGGGATTGTCATCTTTTCCCGGAAGCTGATGTTCACCACCAGTATCAGGATGTTCCCCACGAAGCCGATGGGGAAGAGGAAGATGGTGTACAGGCAGGAGAGGAAAAGCCCAATCACGTACTGCTGGTGCTCAGAGAGCTCGCCTGTCTGGTTTGCCAGGACGGTGCCAGCGAGTGCGTGGGACAGGTTGAGCTCCGGGGAGGTGCTGTTGGAGGCGCCTGGGTGCGTCTCCATGCCGAAGACGGGCGCTGGGGAAGTCACGTCCATATCCCCAGATGCACGGCTCTCAAGGTGTGCCGCACGACTCCAAATCCAATTTAAACAATAAATCCATCTCGAGAAAGAAAGGTGACGCTCTTCGAAGTGAGCCAGACGTTTGTGAGGTCAGAACTCATCACAGGCACCGCCGGAAGCAGCGTGGCTCTGTTTTGCAGAAAGCTGAGCAAACGGAGAATGTCATCCATGTCCGCACCGCAAGAGGCGCCCTGTGTGGGCATCTGCTGGGCATCGGCCGCTGTGTTCAGCACCACCGGATGGCGCTCGCTACCTGTGCACCTGAGGGAAGCACACAGAAGAGGAGTCAGTCTTTGGTTGAAGTCTTTACGGCTTTCCGATGAGGGCGGTCTCAGCAGCAGATGGCCGCAGGGTGACGGCAGGCGCGTGAGTGTGAAGGGAAGGCCGGGACTTGAGGTCCTTAGCGTCTCGGAGAGATGGTTGCCACTGAGCTGAGGGAAAAGAATGAAGTGTAGAAAATGCCCCATTTTCTGTCCCCAGGGCTCCCGGGCTGCTCAGTCTGACCGGAGCCTGGACAGTGAGTCATCCTAATGTGTGGTGGACGCCTATTTTTTAACATAGTTGAATAGCAGGCTTATGAAGTAACATGGCTGTTGGGTATGGAAATCTCAGGAAAAGTACTATTTGCCAGCAGAGGAAATAAAATTTATTTCAGCAGCTGTTGGAAAGAGAACTAAGACGAGAAGGGAAAAACCCAGCTTCTCTGAAGATAGTGGACCCAGAATGCTTTCTGGAAACTGGAGCTGAATCTCTTACGATAAAACGGATAAAAGAAATCTAGTTTTGTTTTGTTTTTGCTAACCTAAGCTTGGGTGCCCCAAATGAAACTTTTTTCATGATATGAAATGAAAGAGAAAAAAATAACGAAATTGTACTTGTATTAGGAAATAATATTTATCCAGTGTTTTTATAAATTATTGTAAAATCTAATATATTTTTGTAATGTTTGTAACCTAAAGGTGGGTTAAAAAAAAAAAAGCCTAAGCAAAGCCCTTTAGACCTTTGCTGTTGATAGGTCCAGCCTATGGGGCCGTCCACCACGACCTGGCTTGTCCAGGGTCTCGACACGTGAGTCAGCCAGGGTTTGCTGGGCAGCCGCCGTGGCGTTTGGGCCGTTGCAGGTGGGGAGGGGTGCTCATGCGTCGAGGGGGTAGGGGCCTGCCACAGAGGACGAGAAACCCCAAGGAAGCCGACCTGGCACATTAAGATGGACTTGAATTGTTTTTCAGTTGAGAGTTCTTGTTTTACCCAGTGAGATCATTAGGAGTCATTTTTGAAGTATTGCCAAACCAGACGAGACATTTATTGAACCACTGCTTGAAAATACCGCTTAAAAAAAAAAAAAAGCGGAAAAGAAAAGCAGAAAAACATAAATCCCGGCCTTAGGGTTGGTTATTATTTAAAAAGTATTCAGAAAGCTTTGCCTAGCTGGGGTTGATAAGTTTTTTAGTTATTTTGCATTTTTTTATTCATCTTTAGTAGATAATACCAATTTGAACCACATAAATGTCATTGTTCCCAGATACTATCTGTAACGTTTAAAGCCTCTGTTTTTAATTTCTTTGTAAAAAGTGCTCCGAGTGCTTGTTTTGCTCTCTAAATGTGAAAGCTCGGGGCTGTTTTCGATGCTTCCAGAGGAAGGCTTGGAGGTGAGGGAGCCCACCACACACGCTCGTCCTCTTCCCGTGCTTGTCAAGATAGGCTGTGTGGAAAGAGTTTTAGAGCGAGTCCTCCACTTCTTTCCCACGTACAGGAGTCTTTTGATCCTCGGCAAATACTGTTACTTTCATAGGGCCTAGAACAGACACGGGAACTAGGGTGGATTTCCTACCGCCACAGCACCCTCCTGAGAGTTGACCATGAATTTATAACGATGAGCATTAAACAGTTCGGTATCGTTTTGTTTCACGTTTCCACTGCTTGTCTAGTTCTAGAAAACTAAAACCACATTTGTCAAGTCTACCGGGTGTGTACCTTTGTGAAGGAATACTAATCCGCCCAGATGTGTGGCTTGGGCGAGCGTTTTCATTGAGTGACTGATGCGTGGTACTGTAGACAGAGCCATCTGATTGTCCTAATGTGAGACAGCCCCTGGCTTGAACAAAATACGACAGAATACTGGATATTATTTTCGGCATGCATTATAGAAAGAACCTTGGTGCATAAGCCTCCCCTCCCGTAGTCACGTCTGGGTTCTCATGTGGAGGAGAGGGTCTGTAGCCTCAACGCCCCCTCACCAGAGGGTGGCCTGTATCCATGCCTGCGTCCAGCTGTAAGCATAACATGCTGCACCTTATGTGAGACCACTGGGCCAGGTCTGCCTGGCGGTCTCCATCGCGGCACCGACCCCAGCGCAGAACCAGGAACCCAGGACGGAGACTCACCTGCACCGCAGCTCGGCCGGTTCTTGGCAGACCCTTCCCCGTCCCTCGGAGGGCTTGTCAGCCGGCCTCAGCAAACGTGCTTGTGGCAGGCCGGAGGCGCAGCCGCAGCTCTCCCTCGGCTGGTGGGGACTGTGGACTTGGTTCAACCCGTCGAAGAATGCCAGAGCGGTGGTCCTGGAGAGGGAGGCCTCGTGCACGAGGCTGACATGCCAGACTGCCCGTCATCGCTCTGTCTTCATTGCTCCAGACGCACAACGGGGGCACCACCGCTGGCTTTATAGGCTTCCCAGGGCCGCCCATTGTGCTCTGCACCACTGGACGGCCTCCTCAGAAGGCCAGCATTAACCCTTTTTTTGCTGGCCTTTTTTCTCCCACACTGTGGCAATGAGCTCAGCCCCACTGCACATTTTTATGGAAGTTTCCAGATTTAACTCCTTTTCTTCACCCACCGATAGAATTTTTTTAAAGTGTGACAGCATTGTAAGTAGGTCTTGTGTACCTTTCAGATGATGACCCATCGTCATTTGTTGGAACTGAAATAGTCTTGCCTGTTTTTAAAACTAAGCACTAGATTTCCTAAGCTTAGAGAGTACTGTACTAATTATACTTAGAGAATTTAACCTAGAACTTTCACAAAAGCATTTTCAGAAAGAAATTTAAACCCAAGAAATAGCAGGTATTTGGGGCAAGTACATTAGCAATCAGTTGTTTTTCTGCCGTCAGCATTAGCCATGTTTCACCTCTCCCCTTCCCTTTGCTTCCGAAACTGCCTGGGTGCCCATGTCCCACAAGAGTCGGTGACCGACCCGAGAGGCCCTCCTCCTCCTCCCCGCCACGGCCACGGCCCTTGTGAGCTCAGGGTGAACATAGTCCCAGTCCCAGGGACCCCCAGTGCCTGACTGTCCTGAGGGTAGCTGCTGTCTCCTGCCCCCCACCCCCAGCCAGTTGTTGGGATTCACCATCAGCATGGAGAAAGGCCAGCAGAGTCGCCCCAGTCCCCAGGCGCGTGCACGTCAGGTCTGTAAAGTTTGCAGGACCTGCCGTGCCCTGGCTGCTTGCGCCAAGTTGTGCGGTGTTCGTGGACATCATTGTAATTGATCTCATACTTTTGTCTTGGTGACTTTTTACTTTTTAAATTTTTGGAAGCTGGAGATTGAACTGAGTGTGATCTTTTGGTTTACTGAGTGTGACTAAAGCAAATGTCTGCAGCGTTGGTGCCATGGAGGCCAGCGTGTGCTCCTCCCAGAGGACGGACTCTGGTTCCGGGCTTGGAGTGAAGGTGTCCAGTCAGACGGGGGCATGCCAGGCGCGGGGTGCCCCTCTGCTCACTGGCACGGCAGGTGGCCAGTGTGGCTTCCCTGCAAGCTTTCTGTTCTGACAGGAGCTTGTTTTCAAACGAGCTTGAAGGTATCCTGAATGACAATAATCTAACATCTTTCAGATTCATCTCTTATACACATGTTTTCAACAGAAAGTACTATGTTAAATTTTTTTATGGAAAAATACTAACATCCAGTGTTCTTTCCAGCTTTAGAATCCAGACATAATTCTAATCCGTGAGCTTCTTAAAATTCTGAATGACATGGTAACGTGAATGAGGGTGTGGTGGTCTTTGACCTACGTGGACAGCCACAGACTCCCGATGATTCCAGCACTAATGATGCCCGAGGACACCATTTTGAAAGAAATGAGTCATGAGAAAGTACAGCTTCCTCTTGTGTTAAAAAAAATAAATAAAAATCCAAACCTTGAAATAGCCAAGACATGTCACGTAAAAATAGCCACTGCCTACTCGCCCCAGCCCGTGGCCTGCAGTCCCTCTGGTCCCAGTGGCCGAAGAGGAGCTTCCAGCGGCTCCCGACGCGGCACCGCTTCATCTCCCACCGAGTTTGCTCTGGGACGGATGGCCCTGTGCCTGGCGTGCTGAGGTTGTGCGGAAGGCTTGGCATCGGCTGATGAGGGCTGCCAGGGGTTGGCACTGGGTGGCTGGTAACCTGTCAGCCCTCACACAACCAGCTCGCGAAGGCACAGGACCCTGCTGTGAGGGACTTGAGTCCCCTGAACCCAAGCTGATGTCTGCATGGGTCGGGGATGGGAACATCTTACAGGTGTCTCTGTAAAGCATAAAGACCTCCTGTAAATTTTAAAACCTACCCTTCAGTGAGTGCTTACTCATGCTGGGCTCTGTTTGCTAAGCACAGTCTACCCACTGGCTCACTTAACCCTCATGGAGCACCCTGGCAGGTGGAGGCTGGTCCCGTCCCTGAGGTGCAGGCGAGAAGCCTGAGCTCAGGTGCATTCGCCCCAGGCGTTGGTCTGGCTGACTCTGGCCTGTGGTCCTTGTCATCACTCTGAGTGCTCCCCACGTGGCCAGTCCCCTTGTAACGAGGTGGTCTCGATGCTGCATTGGACTTCTTTATAGATTTTGTCCATCCCCAGAATAGGACGATAGGGAAACTTCAAAGGGAATCCAGTCTGATTGGCGTACATTCAGTTAAATTTGCAAATATAGTCCGATTATGGGTAATGCATAGAGAACAGACATGCGGTAAAGCCAGGAGGTCTGCCTGAGTGAGGGGCCTGCCAGAACCCTCACCTTCATTCCCAGCTGCTCCAGGCCAGGCGCTGCCTGCGCGTCACAGTTGCACTTCCCGGTGTCCCCCATCCCTGCCACCCCTGCTCTTCTGTAGCAAAGAGTTGTCCCCTGCCTGCGGAGGGCCCCCTGCGGTGAGACACAACACCCCCCCCCCCCCACAGCGGGAGCAAGCCCAGTCTCCGAACCACCAGGTTCCATTTTTTCCCTCTGTAGTCGGCTGCCCCGACGCCCTTCGTAGAGGGGGGGCATGTGAGGTTGTGGCCCGTAGAGCAGCTGTAGAACACTAGGACACCCGGCATCTCGCCGTCCTTGGCCTCGGGTGGGGCTGTCTTCCCACTGCGCGTGCACCGCCCTTCACCAGGACGGCCTGCTTAGTGAGACGTGAGCAGAGTCCCAGACAGCTGGGCTCCTGTTTCCTTAGGGTGCATCGCAGGGCGAGAGCACATCAGTCCCGTTTGTAGGCTCGTCGGCAGGATTCAGCTCACGGTTGAGACCCCAAGTGATGTGGGTGCCACGCTTTGGAGTCCGCCAGCGTTGGGAAGCACAGCCTGGCCCATGTGGTGCTTCTGGGAGGGGAAGCCCACGGGCACCGCGGGTGATCCCACACTTGAGCGGCAACACCGCGCGCACAGCCTGCCGTGCGTTTTCTCTGATTATCCCGACTGGGGGAGGCAGAGAGCCCCTTCCCCTGCGTTCTTTGTGACACTTACACAGCACCTGTGCGCTTTGTGCTCACACCCACCCTGAGCATTCCGGCCGGCACCACCTGCTATCAAGACAGAGGCCAGGGCCCAGAGAGGGGACGGGAACGCGCTTACCCTGGGGAAGTGTGTGTGATGGGTGTCCTGCATCCTCAAAGTCGGCCGCAGGCTGGCCTAAGGGTGTGTGTGCTGTTAGGGACTACTGTAGGCCCCCAGTGGGTAGCCGTTGGCCAGGGCCAAGTGTCAGAACCTCTGAGTCTGAGTGTGTGTGTGTGTGGCCCTGGAAGCCAGGCTGGGGAGTGGAGGTGCGACCACCAGGCACTTCCGTCCACGTGCGCTCTGCTCTGCAGACCCAGCCCAGAGCCTGTGCTGGCAGGAGCGGACGCATCAGTGCCGTCATCCCATCCTCTTTGGGGCTACGGGTCAGTGAGACCTGAGCGGCAGTCCCGTGTGTGTGCAGACCATAGCGTGCCGAACAGCCACCATCTACACCGTCCGAGGCTGTTCCCTCGAGAAAAACAGACGGGCCTTCTGCAGACCCACCGTCCGGCCTTTCCTGTCACGGGAGGAGACACCGAGTGTGCAGGTGCTCTCCAGCGTCAAATGCGTCTTCACACCCACACCCTGGGGTATTTTATGACACCATAAAGGAGCCGTCCCTGTGGTTTCGCTGGTGTTGACTTTTTCGACAGCTGGGCTCCTCTCAGCCGTTGCCTGGAGCTTTCTGGACATTTCCTCTAATTCTCTGGGAGCGATGTGCCAGTGGCACCCAGAACACAGTGCATGTGGCTCGTAGAAGCGCGGGTGGGTGGTGCACACCAGGCTCTGCCCCGAGGAGGGGTGTTTGCGGGTGGCATATTCTAGAATGGCAGCTGGAGGCCTGGGTCCCCAGGGAGAGGCTGGGATCTGCAGGAAGTGGCTTCCTCTCACCCTCTATCCCCTCTGTTCTGAGCCATCTTTTTCCAATCGAGGTTTCATGGGCGCCTTCTGGGCTGAAGCACCTCCCACGCTAGAAAAACCACAGTTCTCTGTGGCTCTTGACCTTTCTCTCAGGTTTGTCCTTGAAGAGCTCCTGTTCTCAGTGTGTCCTGTCTGTCCCAGGGCGAGGAACGAGCAGACGACAGCCATGTGGGGCTGGTGCTTGGGGCCAGGGGCACCTTGGTGTCCTAGAAGTCAGGTTTCCCCACCTCCTCTCCCGTCAAACGGTACCTTTTGTGTTTCAGACGTTGGGCTTCCTTATAGGATTTGTTTAAAGAAAGGATCCTTCGGCTCAAAAGAAAAAGTTTGAGAACCACCGATTTACATTCCTGTGGTCAGGTTCTAAAAGTATTCCTTTAGCCAAAATACTGAGAAACTCAGTGGGATCAGATTCTCTGGGCTTGGCTTACGTGTGTGCTGTCGGCCATTTCTCGAAGGAGCCCTGAGCACATGTGAGCCTATAAAACTAGTAGGCTGTTGGCTTCTATTATTGTGTATTTATGCATTAATTTAGGTCCTTCCACTTCTGGCCATAAATGAGTAACATTGGGGGACTTGCCATAAACCATTAAAAAGCTGGATAAAATAGAGGACACAGCTGTTTTCAGACACTGGGGCAGTGGGCAGTGCAGGACCCCGGTCTCAGAGAGAAGGAAGCAGGTGCACTGAGCCCCCTCGTCTGAGGCAGGAGGGGTTCTGAGCAGCCCGGGATGACCAGACCACGATGAGGGGATGGAATTAGGTTTCTGGGAGGCTGAAGGAGCTGGAATGGCAGGAGATGGGGCTGGAGACAGGGAGCCAGGTCGAGGAAGAGCTCTGAGGTGCGGAGAGCTGACCCTATGCGTGCCTAGTGTGAAGAGTCAAGGCTGTGCCGAGAACAGCTGCAGGCCAGCTCCAAGCCGAACAACTCCCAGAGCCGATGTAGGCCGGGGCTGCGTTCTCCTTCCGCCCAGTCAGACGAGACATTACTGAGCATTTGTGACAATGAGGAGAGGCCCCAAAATGGGACACTCCAGACCCTGCCTCACGAAGCTTAAACACAACTCTCCAGAGAAGCCCACGGATCTACAGGGAACAACGTGCCTGCCGGAGTAAACTTCAGTGCTCTTTAAAAGAGGGGAGTAAGGGGCGCCTGGGGGGCTCAGGCCGTGAAGCATCTCCCTCCGGCCCAGGTCATGATCTCAGGGTCCTGGGATTGAGTCCCGTGTCAGGCTCCCGGCTCAGCGGGGAGCCTGCTTCTCCCTCTCCCTCTGCCACTCCTCACCACTCATGTTCTCTCTCTTGCTTGCTCTCTCTCTCAAATAAATAAAATCCTTAAAAAAAATAAGAGAGTAAAATTAAACACTCAATAGGGAAATTCATGACATCTAGCATCTAGTAAAAATTACTCTGTCACGCCCGAAGGAGCAGGCTGAACGTGTCAGTCCTGATGCCGTTTGCGAGGAGCACATTGACTTCCAGGAGCGCCCAGCTCTCTCCTTCGTGCGCCCTGCCAGCCCCCACGGGCCTCGCGCCTGCCTGCAGTCCCGGGCCAGGGTTCTTTGAGTGTGTGAGCGCACAGAGGAGCAGAAACAGAAGGGGAGTGGGTTTCTTAAAGCATTTATTAGGGTTTTAATGGAGTATTACAGAAGCTACTTAACCATATAATCCAAATCCTTTTTCTTCCAAAGAAGTAACGCCGATGTGTCAACATTGAAAAAGGCATGTTTTTGTCCTATAGTTTGCAGAGTAACATAAAATATTCATTAAACTAGAAGCTGTCCAGACAGCAGAGTATTATTCAGCCCTAAAAAGAAACAAGCTGCCAAGATATGGAAGAGCCCGACACGTGTGTTCCTAAGTGACAGAAGCCATTCTCAGCCGGCTGCGGACGGTGGGATTCCAGCCATGGGACGTTTCGGAAAAGGCAGGACTGCGGGGCGGTGAAGATGGGTGGGGGCCGGGGGCCAGGGGCGGAAGGCAAGGGTGAAGAGGCAGAGCATGGGCGTTTTTGGCGCTGGGTGCTCTGTGATGGTGTCATGGAGCCTACGTGTCCGTATAGACCCATCTACACCACAGAATGTACACCACCAGGAGTGGACCCAGACGTGAACGGTGGACCCTGGGTGACAGTGATGTGTCGGTGGAGGTCCTTTGGTTGTGACAGACGCTCCATCTGGGGGGATATCAGTGTGGCGGCAGGGCGTGGGGGAAATCTCTTACTTGCTTTTCATTTTATTGTGAACCTGAAACTGCTCTAACAGTCAGGTCTTCGTAAAAAACCGAAACCGTCGAAGGTACAGGTTCCCACAATCAGAGACACCATTCCCTTTCACGCCTCCCTTCCCTATTCAACCAGGAAAATCTTAATATAAATCTAGCAAGAATGGTGAAGTGTAAATTCTGGATTAAGATTAACTACTGGGGGCGCCTGGGTGGCGCAATCGTTAAAGCGTCTGCCTTCGGCTCAGGGCGTGATCCCGCCGTTCCGGGATCGAGTCCCACATCGGGCGTCTCCGCTGGGAGCCTGCTTCTTCCTCTCCCACTCCCCGTGCTTATGTTCCCTCTCTGGCTGGCTGTCTCTCTGTCACATAAATAAATAAAATCTTTAAAAAAAAAAAAAGATTAACTACTGAACTTTGTATGTTTCGTCTGTTACCAGCCTTTCTGCACATGATGTCAAGCAGAGCAGACGGGGTTTTGGTCACCGACCTTTTCACTGACTACCCAGAGCCCTTACGATGGGCCCCAGCCGCCTGCCAGGTCGCAGGGAGCGGGGAGTGCCGTGTGACACTTGATCAGCGTGTGGGTGATACTCTCAGGCCTCTAGTGAGGATGATAAATTTAAGAAGATAAAACCAAATTTCTTTGCTCTCAGCAATATTTAGGCGGTCCAAATTTCTGGCAGTGTTAAAGGTTAAGCAGTTAATGACCCTGTAGGACCAGATTATAATATGGCCCTGAAGTTATTTGAATAATGTATTTATTTTCAAGATTCTGGCGTCTGGCTGGGCGAGGGCAGAGAAGGATGCCGGCTTGCAGACAGGCTAACAGAATTGCCCCACCAGCATTTAGGGCATTTCCACCCAGTCAGACCTGTGTCTGCCCAGCTTTGGCCCCCACATTCGGTGCACCCTTGATCTGCAGGGTTTCCTTTAGCTGCAAGCATTTAGTTTGAGCCAGAGTATGGAACGTTTGCGGACGTGGAGCCAATGCCAGGCAGCTAGTTCGCAGAGCCTTCCAGACGACCCCGTCCCCCGCCGTTGGCGCTCACCACACAGATTGGAGTTCTAGCACATGGTCTGTTCCCTCCCTGCCAGGAAGACCCCCTCACTTGTCCGGCTTGCTCGTCCGCTGCGGCCGCGCCCTGCCTTATTCCCCTACTCTCTTTAAGGAGAAGCCATCGCTGGGCTCCCCCTTCCTGCACCGTTGGTTGAGGCGCTCCGGCACACTCCGCAGGGCCAGCCTGCAAGGCCTGTGGAGGACAAGGATGGCCAGGGAGTTCACGCAGCTCTCCGCAAACAGGACCAGCTCCGCCAGGTTCATGAGGAGCTCGTCCCTGGGTGAACCGATGTCCCTCTGCAGCTTCAGCTGGCACCGTTGCAGGAGTGCGATGTTGTAGAGGAGGCGGCAGGCAAACGTGGTCAGGGCCGTGGCCAGCACGACCGGGCGAGCCGAGGCCACATCCCTCTGGGGAGGGGCCGCCCGCCGGGCTAGCTGGACAAGGAGCAGGAGGAGGAAGGCCAGCTTCAGGACGAGGGCTAGCCCGAAGCCCAGGCTGACCTTGACGATTTCATACTCGGGCCAGGCGGTCAGCGGGTCCACCTGGCACAGGGCGGTCCTGGACAGCTCCCCGGATGTGCCCAGCAGGGCTACCAGTCCCAGGGAGCTGCAGAAGGCACAGCCCCCGATGACAGCCAGGCTCTCCACGGGCCTCTGGGCCGCCTTGGTGGCCGCGCGCAGGCAGGGCACAGAGCCCTGCGGCAGGAACGCAAAGAGCATCGCCAGCTGCACGTACTGCACGTTGAAGTAGCAGACGTTAGCCAGGAAGGAGAGGACGGCACAGCTCAGGTTGGTGGCGACCATGTAGTCCGGCCGGCTGATGGTGGTGAGGGAGAGCAGCGTCACCAGCACGTTGGTGACCGTGAGGTCTGAGAGGAATGTGTCCAGGCCCCCCCTCTTGGCGCGGCCCTTTAGGAAGGTGGTCAGGTTGAAGAGCCCGGCCGCCAAGCTCACCGGGACGCACACAGCCATGTAGACGTGCAGGCATCTGGAGACGATGCTCTGTGCGGTGATGACGTCTTCAACGGCCGTGGAGACGCGGCTCGGGTACCGGACCCACGACATGTTGTGGGAGCTCATCCCGCCGCCGTGGCTGAGCTGCAACAGAAGCACACCGCGCTGTCACCATGTCACCATGGGGTCGCGCTGGGGGAAGGGGGGCTGCCCGGGGGGCAGGGAGCCTGTGCCCGTAAGGTGGGTGGGTACAGGGGTTGCTGTGACAGCTGGCCTCCCTGTGTGGGGTTCTGGGGCAGGTTCACGCTGTGCCGTGGGAGCCGGGGCCTGGGTGGCCCTCCACCTCTCCTCCCCCCATATCGGAACCTTGTTCTGAGAAGGCGAGGTCACATCATAGTCCCACCCCTCAAGCGTGGGCACCAGGGGCCTGATCTCCCCAAATTGGGGGTCAGTGAAAGATTGCTGGGGAGTGGAGTTCGGGGACCCAGATTTGGAGCCCCTCCAGGGGTCCTCTGCCTCAGGGAGGGAACGGCCGGGATCTGCGTTGTTCTGAGACGCGTGTGCGTGTGGCCATCCAGCTTCTGGACCCTGAGGAAATCTGACGGACTCTGGCCTGTCTGAGAGGACCACACTCTGTAGCACTGACTCTGGAGACGGAAAGGGGCCCCCGAGAACTGCAGTGCCTCCTACTCTCAGCCAGGAGCTGTTTGTTTGAGCCGGGCTGCGAAGTCCTGACTTGGGGCTTTACACTGCAGTGCTGACAGGCCCACGGCCTTCCTGGCCAGTCTTTGGTCACAGAAACGGTTTCGTTTCTGTATACACCTATCCCCCCCTTAAATTTTAACCAAATAGCAGGTGAGGCTGGGAGGTAGAGTAGCTGCTCTTTCTAAGGAAGTCGAGGCAATGCAATTGGAAAGTTCATGTTCATGGACTGCTCACGGTGGGCCTGGCCCCACAGCCGGCTGCGTGCTCAGCAGGGGCGGCCTGGGGGCCCGGCCGGCAGAGTCACGCAGTGTGACCACACACGGCCCGCACGGACTTCCGAAGGAGAGAGCACAAGTGGTCTTCCTTCCTGACCACACACCACCAGAGCTGTCTCAGTAGCAGACTTTGCATCTGGAAGCATCTGTTACACAGGCTGACACGCGGCACCCTTGGGTACACAGACGTGTCCTTCCTGGATGCGCCCGTGCCCAGACGCAGATGCGTGTGCCCGTCTGACCGACGGCTGTGGGGGCAGCGTGTGCAGGTCGGCTAGTGATGCGCTTGCTTCCTCTGGCACAGCGGTAGCTCTCCCCGAGGACGGACCCTGCTCTCCATCCCACGGGCCTGCAGAGGTGACTCGAACCACACATTTCTGCGGGTACGCGTCCGGCTGGCTTTGTCTGGGAGATGCAGGGAGTTGGGCTGTGTTCTGTCTGCTGCTGAGGGTGATGAGTGAGTGCCAGGACGCTGAGTGACTCTAAAATTAAGACTAGTGACCCGACAGAGAGGAAGTGATTTGGAATGTTAATCTTTAATTAAGGTAAATTGGAAAGAAGATCTTGTGAACATTGACCACCGGTCAGGAAACAGCATTAGGCTGTGCCGGCATCTGATCCCTGCATCTGGCCAGTGTTCCGGGCACTTCCTGGGGCCAGCCATTCTCTCTCTGCTGGTGGTTTCAGGGGCGCTCATTGTCAGAGGCTACCCGGCTTGTGGCAGTCAGCTCTGTCACCTGATTTGATGGCCAGGCTCTGGGTCACCCAGCCAGGTGGACAGAGGGTGTGCGTCCCCAAATATGGCCTTGACAGTGCGTCCCAGATGCCTCAGCTGTTGACTGCTTTTTGCCTTGTCCTTTGCTTTTCTCCAGAGGCAAGGGGCCTTCCTGGGAGTGCAGGGAGCTCCCGCCTCACAATGTCTTCCGTCCGGTGTGTGGGTTGTCCGGTGAGAGGTTGTGCACTTGTGGGCCCACAGCCAGGAGTGGGTGTGCTGCCGTCAGTACTGCTCATGGTGCATGGCGACCTGAGCTCTTGGTCCCACCTCCCCCACGGGACTGCACGCTGGGTTCCAGAGCAACCCCTTCCCAGGCAAGGGGAGTTCAAGGAAAGGAGTCACCCGAGGATGGTGGGGCGCAGTGGCCCCTAGTGTCCCAGTAGCCCTCAAAGTGGGGTGCTGCTGCCGGTGCCGTGCTCCCTCTCCTGGATTTAACACAGGTGTGCGGGCTCTGATCCTTTTGCCCCAGGGCTGTGTGGGCAAAGGGTGGAGTTCTAGCACTGTTTTATGCATTTAGGATTAAGCCCAGGGGGGAGGTGTCCCAGCAGGTGAGACCTGACACGTGTCTGAATCCCTGGTCTCGCTGTGGCCAGCCTGGGAAGGGTTGCTGGGCTCTTGGCTTTGCCCCCTTCTGGGTCCAAGGAGCATGGAGCCTTCTCCCAGCACACCTGCTGGGCTGTGTCTCTGGGCCGAGCCTTTGCAGGGTCCAAAGGTGGCACCCAGGGGCCGGGCTGTCCGCCAGCTCTCCCCTCACCACCACTTTTGGTTTTATTCAGAAAGATGATGAAACGTGGAACACATCTTGTTGTGCGGAAATTGTCCGTGATGCCTGCTCTTCCATCTAAAGTCCCACCCACATCCCTGACTCTCTTGTGTCTCTTGTCTGTCTTATGGCTTCTCTTTGGCCTTGACAGTCCTCCCCCTCCCGCTGCAGCTCCTGTGGCTAACCCCCAAAGGGGTGCGGGGGGGGCAGGGCTCACGGGAGTCAGGGCCTTCACTGACAAGCCGAGTCTTCACCACCTGCTACACGCTGTTGGAAGCACGTTCCACAGAATTCCCTCAAACCGTACAGTTTTCCACAGGAGGTAGACAGTTGAAATCCCACTTTGTGGTGGTGACCATGTCACAGAGCAATGGGGTCATTTGTTCAGTGAGCCGGTCAGTAACAATGGCATCAAGATCAGAACCTGATGGTTTGGCTCGAGAATCTGTACATGTTTAAAATTTACATGTGATAAAAGTTACTCTTTTTCCTGAATACTACAGATGCGTCTGGTCACGTAGACACCACCACACACAGCACACAGACGGTTCCATCACCCCGAGATTCCTCTGCGTCCTTTCTTGGTGCTCAGCGCCCCCCCGCGCCGCTGTCCGGGCAGCCACGCTGTCCTCTGTTTCTCTCGTTCGGACTTCTCCAGGATGTCGTGGGGATGGAACCCACACGCGTGGCGCCTTTCCCCTCGGCAGACGGCACGGGAGACTCCCCCGCGGTGCACGGTCAGAGCGTATTCCTTTCTGTCTCTGAGCAGTATCCCGACTGTCGTGCGCTGTGCCGCTGGCCCGGGGGCTGTTTCCGGGGTCTGGCTCTTACAACACAGCTGCTTCACAGATGCACGTGTAGCGTTTCGTACACGAACGTACAGTTTTGTGGGTGAGCGTCATACTTTTTTTTGCTTGGTGACCACTTATGAGTGGGATTGCTGGGTCTTCTTTTTTTTGTTTTTAAAATTTTTACTTGGTTAATTTGACGCATTACATGTTATAAATGTGTGGAGCGCTGCGTGTGACGTTGATGCTCGTACGTAGTGATGGTCAGCCCGGCGTCGTACTGTCTGCGCGTCAGCTGTGCACTGGGTCCCTGGCTTAGTCACTTCCTGCTTCTCGTCGGTGCCCTCGTCGGACCCCCCGTCCCACCCTTTCACTGGTTTTTGTTTTTTTAAGATTGATTTGTTTATTTGAGAGAGAGAGAAAGAGCACGGGAGTGTGGGAGGGGGCAGAGGGAGAGGGAGAGAGAGTCTCAAGCGGACTTCCCGCTGAGAGTGGAGCCCGACGCAGGGCTCCATCTCACGACCCCGAGATCATGACCGGAGCCAAAACCAGCGTCGGACGCTGAACTGACTGCATCACCCAGGCGCCCTGGTTTGTTTCTTAAATAGGTTTAACTTTCAATTGCACAGATATGTGATGTCCTCCAGGACTTGTCCCCCTCTGTCTCGCGGAGCATGGCGTGCCGCGGGCCCGTGTGTGCTGCCGTGAGGGCAGTGTGTCCTCCCTCCTGGCCGGATGCTGTCCCACTGTGTGTGTGCGGTGCGTCTCCATCCATACGCCTGCTAAGGGCACTGGGCTTGTTCTGTGAGTGTGCGTCTGACTTGATGCGAAGCTGCCGGTGTTTGCCTGAGCGGCTCTGAGGTTTTGCATCCCTGCCAGAGACTGTGCTTTCCAGCACGGGTCGTAGCTGAAGCTCCGAATTCCCCTGGAAGACAGGCTGACCCTCCGAGGCAGACCCGTGCCTTCTTCTGGTGCCAGTTTCAGGCCGAGAACCAGGGCTTCGGGGGCCCTTTCTGAGTCACACAAGAGGGTTGCCAGGGCCCAGCTCTGGGGCCCCCTGGGAGCTCCCCGAGGCCAGAGCCTTGAGAATTCTGTGTTCTTTACAGCAGCTCGCGGCTCTAGCTCCTTAAATAGGCTTTCAGAATGGGAGGGGTGTGCAGGGCGGCTTCCTGTGCGTTTGCGCTCCCTCGGCCCCCCGTGGGCCCTGGGTGGTGGTCCAGCTTTCACTCGGCAGGGCCCTCTCCCAGCAGCCGCTCCTAACGCGTACTTTGTTACGGGCCCGTATTTACATCCCTGGGAACTCTGCTCAGTGCTCTGAGCACCTGGGTTGTTTGGTGGTTTCCCTGCGTCCGCGTGGCCCTTCTTGTCATCCCCATGGATGAGTAACGACTCTAGTACTGGGACCCCACTGAGGACACCTACGGCGTCTCTGAATTTTTGCTGTCGTTTTTTGCTGGGTCCCTTCCAGTCCTGTGCGTGTTTCACATGTGCTCCCAGAAAGGCTCACAAACTTTCCATATGGAAGGTGGTCAGGATTCTGCTCGGTGACTGTGCCGTGTCCTCAGCCTGGCCGGCACGACCCTCTGCCAGGGTCTGCAAGCACACCCTGCCCTGTGGCCCCGTCCGTCTCAGATGTGAACCTCGGGGTCCGCGAGCGCACCCTGCCCTGTGGCCCCGTCGGTCTCAGATGTGAACCTCTGGGGTCCGCGAGCGCACCCTGCCCTGTGGCCCCGTCGGTCTCAGATGTGAACCTCTGGGGTCCGCGAGCGCACCCTGCCCTGTGGCCCCGTCGGTCTCAGATGTGAACCTCTGGGGTCCGCGAGCGCACCCTGCCCTGTGGCCCCGTCGGTCTCAGATGTGAACCTCTGGGGTCCGCGAGCGCACGCTGCCCTGTGGCCCCGTCGGTCTCAGATGTGAACCTCTGGGGTCTGTGAGCACACCCTGCCCTGTGGCCCTGTCGGTCTCAGATGTGAACGTCTGGGCGGCCATCACTTGGGGTCTGGCTGAGGTCGTTTCCCCACCACCAGCTCCTGACGCCCATGCTCCATGTCAGTCTAGCGGCAGGAAGGTGGGCAGGCATTGAGTTACGGGACGGAGCACAGGGGAGGTAAACTGCCTTTTGTCCCAGCCCCTTGGGAGGATTCCTTCTCCGTCAGTCCCAGGGCACCAACCCCTTTCCCTCTTGGCCAGCCCCTCCCTCTCTCACTCCCTCTGGCAATACTTGGCGTTTTTAGCGCCTTCTGGTCTTGGCTGTGTAAATGTTTCCATTCCATCCCAGTCTTCCCTGCTCCCTGCAGACGGGGAGCTGTTGGGCCTGATGAGTCACCGTTCAGCCCCTACATGGCCAGGCCCTGTGCTGTACAGCCTGGCCGGCTTTACGGTGGTGCGGTGTGGAGGGCACAAGCTTTTGTGGACACCGGGCATAGGGGACCCCCCAGGACTCAGGCCCAGATGGCGTATGGGAGCCAGCCTCGGGCGCCTGCCTCTCACCCCCACCTGGGGGCTGGGAAGGGCGCCTGACCCTGCTTACCCCATACTGCCTCTTTGGTGCTGGGTGTCTCCCTCCTCTCCTTCCTGGCGGTCCTAAGAGGTGAATTCCTGAACCGCTCTGAATGTCTTCTGTGGGTTTTGGGGAAAATAACCTCACTGAAGTGTGAAGATTTAAAGATTTCCACTTTGCTTCTTTTGCGTCTTCCGAGACCTCCTCTGTCTCTCCTGGACACACTTAGGCACATGCACACATGTGCACACACGTGCCTCCAAGAGACACAGCTGCTCCCTGTGTGACCTGGTGGTGGGGCAGCCCGCTCCTCACACAGCGGACGTCCCTGCCTGGACAGAGGACCCTGCCTTGCCGCCGTCCCCGAAGCTTTCGTGGACATGTCTTGCCTCCCTGCGTAGGTTAGAGGCCAGAGCGCCCCTGTGGAAGCCTTACCCTGTGAAGGCAGGCCGAGCCCTGGGCCTCTGGGCGCCCACGGGGTCTTCCTCTGACCCTGAGCACTCTCCCCCATGTCTCCCTGGCTTCTCAGCAGCCGTTCAGAGACACGGCGAGAGCCCCTTGTCTGTACTCGAGGCCCTTATCAGCCCCCCGTGAGAAGCTTCCCGCTGGTCTGGGCAGTTCCAAGGGCAGAGACATTGGGGGTCTCCTGGCCTAGGGGTACCCGTTTGTGTCCACCGGCAGCCCTGTGGTCTTTGGTGTTGGCCAGCGCCTCCCCGTGCACGGGCGCGGCCTCTCCTCCCCAGAGCATTGGGACACCCACCCCTGGCTTAGAGATGCAGCCTCCAGCCACCTGTGCCTGCACCCGTACCAAGCACTCATGAGGAGCCTGGCCCTGGCCCTGTCCGCCGCTTTCCTGTCCTCACGGGCCATCAGCACCTTAGCGCGAGAACACCCGTAGCTGGCACCAGGCCGGCTGCGGTGCGTGAGACCGTGCGCCCCGCGGAGCATTGCAGCAGCGGGGCCTGCTGTAGGATTTGGGGTTGGTGGGTGGTTTGGAGGAGGGTCTGAGGAGCGGACGCTGTCTGTCAGAAAGCAGGGGCTGTACCACGACTGGGGTCCTCAGTGGTCTTGCCTGAGGGTGGTAAACGGGCAGAGCGCACATTTGGACCAGACAGGAAGGCGTTGATGTCTGTGGCCTTCTGCGGTCTGCTTCATGCCGGTCCCAGGACCGGATCTAACGCCGGCGCTCTGTGGGTGCCGTGGCACACTGTACGGCCAGGCCGGCTGCCAGACCCTTGTTTCTGCCCTCCCCCAACACGGCCCCTGCGGTGATGCCACGTCCTGTGCTGTGGACCTCAGCGCCTGGCAAGGGGGTGCGGTGGCCGCTGTGTGGCCCTGCAAACCCCTCCCCTGTCAGTCTCTGTCCTGCCATCACCAGCTTTGACCTCCAGCCCCGCCCTCTGCTGCCCTGACCTTCCTCGGGCCCCCGACTGAGGGGCACGTGCAGGGCCCAGCCCTGTCCCCAGCAGTCCTGGAGGGCTCTGCTCTGTGAGCTTCCGTCATTGCCCTGTCCAGTAGCAGGTGAACACCGCCCCTCTTTGAGATGGACAGCCCGGCGTTTCACTCCATAGGCCTGTGATCTTGGGCAAATTAATCAGCTCCTGGGTGTGTGTCAGCAGTACGTCCCCCCTGAGTGTCTTTAAGAACATTCTGTCAGACAAGGTGGCATGTGGCGGGCACTTGGGTGCTTCCTTTCCCGTACAGAGAGGATTCGGGTGGTCACGAAGACCCTTTCCTTCCACACCACGCTGAGCATCACCTGAACACAAAGCCTGCCTTGTGCAGAAGGCTGGCTGCCCCTGCCTGCTTTGAAAACTGGAATCTTCCTTCCTTCCTAGGCTCCACCCTCTGGGCGGAAACACCGCGGGTCTGGGCTCCCTGCCCCGCCCAGCCGCGGTCGTGGAAAGAGGCCCCCCCCATTCCAGGCTCCGCGCCCCATGAAACATATACGTTCCAGATGTGCCTCCGGTAAGACATTCATTGTGCTCTGCCAGAGCAAAGCCCCTCCAGTTTGTGCCCGAGGATGGAGACCCAGTGCGAGAAATGCCTGTGGCAGCTCCGGGCGGCACCCAGAGTGTATGCTGATGGCTGGCAAGCCTTTCCTAGCCCCACATTCGGGACACAGAGCTAGAGCCACTATTGGTCTTTCCTTCATGAGGAAGACCGGGCAGTCTGCTCAGTCGCTTCCAGGTGGAAATGCTAGAAAAATAAATCCCGTTTTAGTTTCTACTGGAGCCAACCTACAGTATAAAGAAGCCTTCGTTCTCAGAGAGAAGTGGCGCTCCGCTGTGAAATCGCCCGTCAGCCCGCGCTGTCAGCAGTGCTAGGCACAGTAAACTGGGGGGAGGGGGGGCACAGAGGCGGGGAAAGAGAAGAAAGCCAAGAGGGCCGGCAGCTCACCTGTGCGAGGGGCCTGCACGCGGCCTTCTCCAGTCCTGCCCTCTGCTTCAGCTGCTCTGTGCTCACTGGAAACAGCAGGCACAGACCGACGGTCCTGTAAGCAAGACAGGAATTTGGTCTCAAGTCATTCAAACCGCACACACTGCATTTTAAGCAGAGTATGGTTTGGCCATGTGACCCAGAAAAATTCAAATCGGCCTACGGAGAGAGGTAGCTTCGTTTCACGGAAAGAGAAAGTAATGTGCGTGCCTGTGCCTCCCAGTGTCTGTGGGCATCCAGCGGTTTTCCTGTAGACTGCACACACTGGCCCGTTCACAAAACGGTCCCTCCCAGAAAGCAGGCAACGTCTGCAACTTAAAATAGGACCTAAAACCCCACCCATAACAGGGGAAAGTGCTTCCAACCTGTGTAGCTTTGCAAAGGAAAGTCCCCTGAAGCCTTCTCCTTAATGCGCTCAGCTCCAGGGCCAGCATTGGTGCCACCCCGACCGGGCACTGCCCTCTGCCCCCGACAGCAGGGTGGACATCAGTGAGTGCCTGTGCCTGGAGCCTCACTCGGGTCAGGCAGAGTCAGGGCGCTGTTGCCACAAGGGTCATCCGCATCTGGTCACCCACGCCCTGGCAAGGAGGCTGGGCACAGGACGGGTAAGAATTTTGGAGGGAGGATGGGGTCCACATAGTCCTGAGCCTTGGGGGAGTCAGGAAGTGGCCTGGGGGCCACCAAATTCCTGAAGGAGAGGACCTGCCTAAAGGAGGCAAGAGCTCAGCAATGGGTTGGGGCAGCTGTCCCCGGGCCAGCCCTGGTTGGAGACACGACCTGCAGAGGCCTCGTTACATGTCTGCATCCCTTGTGCAGCTGGCCCTGTATAAGGTAGAGGAGCACTTGGGGGGCGTTCTGTGCAGCACCCAGCCCCCTGGGGTCACTGATGGCATCCACGACCATGTGAGCTCCAGGGAAAACCCACAGAGGCTCCAGGGAGGCAAAGAAAGCACCTGGGAGATCCCTCAGTTGCTAAGCCCAGGCTGGGGCCAGGGACCCTGTTTCATCTTACAACTTGGACTCCCCACGTGGGGGGTTCCTACGGTGTTGTTGCTGATGAGCACCTGCAAGCCAGCCAGCCTGGGGCCTGTGTTCCCAGAGCCCTGGGAACAGAGACTCCCAACTGCTTAGGAGCCTGCCCAGGAGTGGGGAAGCCTCACAGAGCTTTGAGGACCACTGACCAGGGCTAATCTCTAGAGATGGGAGACCTGAGGCCTGGAGGGGGCGGCTGGGTCTCTGTCAGCATCGCTGGCCTGCGTTTGCCTCTCAGCTCCCAGGGTGATGAGGTGCCTTGCCGTTAGACCCTCTTGGTCATCAGCCCCTGCCCACTGGTACCCCCAGGGAAGCCCCGAGTCAGGCCCTGACGAGTGTGCATGGCCAGCAGGGGAAGGAAGGCTCCAGCACACGAGCAAGCAGAGGTGTCCTGAGCTACTGCAGTGGCTGGCACGCCTCCCTGGGTCTCCTTGTGCACAACTGAGCAAGCTGTCTGGGCTCTGAGTCTGAACGTGCAACTGCAGGCCTCACTATGCCACTTGAAGCTGGTGACTGCGGGCCTCCCACCCTTCCTGTTGTGAATGGGCTTACAGGGCCGCGTCTGGTTGTTGGAAGGATGCTTCGGGACGATGGAGCTGGTGGCTGGGCCTCATCGGGCTCGTCAGAAGCCTGACTGGGCTACGTGGGGCCAGGGCACTGTCCCAGGGACGGGTCCCTCCTGGGGACAGGACGGTGCTCAAGTGCGAGTTCTGCTGGCGTCATGGGGACATTGCTCCCATAAGTGAAATCTGGGGCCCCCTTAGGCAGAGTGAGGTCCCAGGGAGCAGTAACCATTTCTGTCTTATGCTTTAGGGCTTCCTGCCTCCTGCTCCCATGAGCTTGGGCCTTGGGGGTTTTGAGAGCCCCAATTTAGTGCAATAAGCCTTCCCTCCGGACTCTCCCAGCCTAGTGGGGGAAATGTCTGAGCTACTGGAAGAACGACAGGCCCAGCTGGCCCAGCTGGCCTCTCCCCGCCCTGACCTTCTGGTCTTCCGTTAAGCTGAGAAAACCGCACTGTCTTCCCCAGCTGCCTCCGCTGGGAGGCCGGGTGTATGCTTTGGCTCCGTTCTGCAGTGTCCAGAAATGCATTCCTTCTGCGCCGTAGCTGCTGCTGGCAGATAGGCAGCGTCTGTCTCCAGGCTGTGAGCTCACGCTGCCGGCAGCCAGTCCCTGGCTGGTCGGGCCGCGGGAACCACCATGACACAGGGCCTCCTGCGTCTCTGCGTCCTGTTCTTGTGGGCACCTTCCCCGCTGGGCCCAGCCCTCCACCTGCCAGGGCTCCTGCCCAGCCATCCGTGGGCAGAGGGACGAAGCATAGGACAAACACAGCTGCTAAGAGAACCACCAGCGTACATATCCTGAATTTCTGGTCCCGAGTGGAGGGGACAGCCTGAGGCGTTGAGATTGGGGGTGTGAGGGTAGGCCGGCTAGCTCCCAGGCCTCCGTTCCCTCCGGCCAGACGGCAGTAATTATAGCAGTGCCGCACGTCGGTATTTGAGGGTGAGATGGGCTGGCACACCTAGACGGTCCCTAAACGCAGGTTTATGCCAGATGCTGTGACCCGCACAAAGAGAGGGCCCGCGTGGGTCTGAGGTGGGCCGGCCTCTGCAGCCGAGCCCCGGGACCAGCCTGGCCTGGATCCCTCTCCAGCCCACTGTCCATCTACCATTCGGACACCCCAGCACCCTCCTCCTGAGGTGCCTCGTCCCCGCCTTCTGTCACATCCTTTCTTTGCGTTTCCATGGATCTGATTTACTCCCCACTGGATTGTCTGTGCCCCGAGGCTGTGCGCTCCAAATCAGGGTTGGGGCGCGGGAAGACGTGGCTTCCGGGACGGAGTGCGGTGCGGCCTCATTCCTGGCCTGCCGCATCCCTTGTGCGGCCCATGCTCCCTCGGTGCCAAGTGCACATGCCAGCGAGGAGGCAGACGTGTGTCGGAGCTCTGCACACGCCAAGCGCACGGAGATACTGGACATGAGAAAGCGTGAAAGAAGACGTGCCCTTGACCCCACGCCCTCCCTTATCCTCCCTCCCCTCCCAGAGCACGGGGCCCGCCTGTCAGCTGGGTGGGTTGTTCGACTGGAGCAGAACTGGCAGCGGTCTCCCTGTCCCTGCTGCTCCTCCCGTGTTTCTGCCCCATGTTGAGAAGGCGTTGGGACAGCCCATTCAGGGAGCAGTGGCTCTCCTACGTACCCCTCTGTCCAAGACCACACTGTCTTGGGACGTCTTGTCCGTGTGTGTCAGCACGGGACGGTCGGGCTCTATGTTCTCTGCAGTAAGAGCATCTGCCCTTGGCTTTGCCCGCAGCCCAGCCCAGGCCGAGGACATGACTGTGCTGTACTGCGTGGCCCCTCCAGACGGCCTTCTACGTGCATCTGGCACAACCCACGTTCACAGCAGCTCTCCTCACAGTGGCCGCGGGCGGAGCCGCCCGAATGTCCATCGGTGGAGGGACGGATAAGAAAACGCATACCCGTGCAGTAGGGCATTTCTCAGCTGTAGAGAGGACCGACACCTTCCACAGCCTGCATGGACCTTACCAACGGGCCACGAGAGACCACATGTTCTGTGATTCCACAGAGAGGGTGTGTCTGGGAGAAGCCAGTCCACACAGACAGGAAGGTGCGTGGTTGCGGGGCACTGGGGGGAGCCGCCTCTTATGTCGTGTTCTCAGTACCGGCACTGATGACCCCTGCATGTGTCTTGACTCTTGTCACTAAGACATTTTCACTACGTGTTCAAAAATGGCTTTGAGATAAATGCCATAGAACTCCTCTGTTCTGAAAACACAGTTCACCACGTCCCGCTTCAGGGACCTCCCCGTCACCTCGGGGGGTCCCACCTCCCCGTCTGTTCCCGATCCCTGTTCCCTGGGCTTCTGCCCCCACGTGCCACCAAGCTGTTTGTTTGGCTTTCCTTTTCCTGCTGCTGTTCAGTCAGCAAGAGGAAGAAAGAGTACGCTGATTAGGGACCTACTAATCTCAGTTCCAGCCCAGGCCACGGTCTAGTGTTTCTCTGTGGTAGTGTGGGACGATGGGAGCCTTGGCAGGCGTGGCTACGTGGGAGTGACCCCGCAGGTGCTCCCAGCACAGGGAGCTGAGTCAGTGCCCCTCCAGGCGGTCTGTCTGCCCACATGCCCATGGCCGTCCTGCTGGCTCTTTCCTGATTTAGCTCCGTGCTCATCTGGCCTCGATGGTCACCTGAGATTCTTGGAGCGAACCCATCATGCCAGGTAATGAGGCCTTTTCAGACACTGGGGGGACTTGCTTGGGGTGTTTGGACAAATGTTTTCCTGAAGAAAACCATGTTTGGGTTATTTGTGGCTCCGACCCCGACTTCCAACCTCCTCAACCTGGCAGCCTGTCTCCGCAACCAGGTGGCGAGTACAGTCCCGCCCTTAGGGCTCCAGTGTTCGCCTGCTCAGCCCAGTCTGGCGGGCTGTCTCCTCGCAGGTGAGGCGCCACGGTGTGCAGAGGTGAAAGGTGTCCACAGAGGCTGGGAGGAGTGCGGGCTTCTCCTTTTGGCGGGGGAGGGGGCGGGCAGGCGGCCTGCGCTTTTTGGGAGTGTCATTTGCACCATGTGGAATCGTGAGTCCGTTGTACGAGCGTTTCCTTGATCTAAGAAGTCTGGGAGTGGGAAGGGACTGGCAGTGATGGGCCCCCCATCTGTGACAGAAGCAGTTTGGATGCTACAGGTGACGGGCAGCCCCCACGTAGCAGAGGCTGGACCCATGGGGCCTTCCAGCTGGCCGTGCATGAGCAGGCCCGGAGGCCATGGGCAACAGTGCTTTCCCCTTCCAGACTCCACCATTCACCAGTGCCTTTTCAGACAGAAACTTTTACAACAGTTTTTAAAAAGCGTGTGTAGTCTTAGAACTATTTCTTATTTACCTTTCCAGCCATAGCACTTCTTACCTCTCGCGGCTACTGTCCCTGTGGGCTCTGGGCTCTGCTGACGCCAGTGTTGCTACCTGGGGCTGTGTGGGCTTGGCGTGGCCAGCGTGCTTGTGTGCGCATGCGTGTGCGTGTGGGGCAGCACCTGGCGGACAGAGCGCTCCTCTCCACTGCTGCAGAGGCTGTGTTTTTGTGAAGGCACAATTCGCTGTGAATTCTGGGAGCCTCATGGAGTCTGGGCCCGTGTCCTCAAGGGATCGTTTCTGAAGGACACGTCCCGTTGGGGGATGTATAGCAGGATGTCTGCTCTTCAGCAGCTGGTTTGGGGGTGAAAGCCACTGTAGAAAATCACTGAATTACATCATTGAGTGTGACCCACCCAACCCCAGCCACCTCAGCAGTAAAACCTGTGAGAAGCACCGTCTTGTGGCCCAAGCACCCCAGTGGCCCGGGGCTCCGTGGCCAGTACCCGGCTGCCCTGCAGAGTGAAGGTCTGCCGACGGCCACTGGGTGGAGCTCCACAAACACGCCTGCTCTCCAACCCGGAAGGTAGCTGTGAGTCCCGTGTTGCCCGCTGGCACTCAGGACCCGGCCGGAGCGTGCCGTGAGCGTGCCGTGCTCCAGGCTCTCAGCACCTCGGGCTTCGGCGTCTTAGTCATAGGTTCACATGATGCTGACGGCGGACGGGCCGAGAGCGCCTCTTGTTAAGTGGTTTTAAACACCAGGAGAGAGGTTGGGAACACAGCAGGCATTCAACAAACGCTTTGTACTCAGGACTCCTGCGTTTACACACGTGCACGATCCACAGAATAAGGCAAATCATAAAAAATCTTTAAACTGCATATTCTTTATTAATATAAAATGGGTATCTTCAAATTCTTTCATTCTTAGATGACTCGCTCACTGTGTACACAGCATGTTGACCTCTTGTGGAGGAGCGGATTCCCCTCCCCCCCCCCCCAGCTGCTGGAGCTTCCAGGACACACTGCTCGGTCCTCAGCCCTAGGGATGCGGTCAGCAGGTTGTAAGTCTTTATTCTCACGGAAGAGTAAGATTTGCGCGAGTTGTAAGGCTCTCTCCACTGGCCCTCGTAGCAGACCTGTACGGTGGCGTTCGCAGCGCCCTCTGACACGTGGCTGCAGCAGCCACGGAACGGCTGCCGGTCAGATTACTGTGACTGTAACCGAGGAGCCACAGGGAAACAACTAGAGACGTCGGCATCTGTGTCGCCAGGTGGAATACTGATTTTGTGGTAGTAAGTTCTGTGCTGTTTTCTGATCTACATCCTAGCCCCCTGGAAATACACATTTTAAGAATTCTGAAATTGGATAACATCTATCAAAGAATTTAAATTTTCAAATGTGTGGGTTTTCTTTAGCGGGTTTTTCTGCCTCGTTTATGTAGAACTTTAGGCCAATGGGTGCATCCCCTGGAGCAGATTTAACAGATGAGAAATGAAAAAGCCCCCAAATTTTCTAACTGATTTTAAATTCAAGAACTGGACTCGTAATTTAGTTTCTTAATAATTTATTCCAGGTTTATCCTTTATCAGGTGCTTTCTATAAAGGAATGGATGTTTGACTTATGGACATGTTTGCCACAATTAGCAGTACATTGGCTTCCTGTGATAAATTCTATAACCTTCATGAAGTAAACCTAAGATTAAACTCACCTTTTAGAATCTTAAACGAGCATGGCAAGATAGGTGAGTGTTTGTAAATTAACAAAAATAAAACTAATTTTAAAAATGTAAATCATTAAGAAGTTTTGATAACAAAATTAACGACCTTGGAACATAAACTTTCACGGGGGAAATACCAATTGGTCAATTAAAAAAAATATATATATATATATATATGATTGAGTTCACAGTCTACTTTAGCTTTTTCCAAATAGTTCCTCACTCTTCTCTCAGCTCAAAATTCTTTCCCTGATTTTGGCAACTTGGCAGAAGCGCTGGAAGGTCCCATACCTGGAAGAGAAGTGCCAGGTCACACCAGGTTCATCCGAGATGAGTTTAGTACAAGAATGTGGATGAACAAACGTGAAATGGGGAGTAGGTTCTGCAGCATGTGGGGTTGGTGGCAGAGGTGTCCCCAGCAGTGAGAAGAGCATGGAGGTGAAGACACGTTGTCTGTGAGGCCCAGGGATGCTGCGAAAGCGGTGGCAGCAGTCTCCGTTGGAGGTAAGGGTCTGCCTGAGAGACCCAGCCTGCCTCAGGCCTGCGCTCCACCAGGAAGAGCTGCCAGGCTCCGACATGCCTCGGGGGCCCTCTGTCACTAGCACACATGGGAGCTGGGATGGGGGAAGGACCTGTGGCAGGACCCTCTCAGGCCCCCAGGAGGTCACCAGAAACAAGCCAGTTTGCAACCAGAGCCACTGAGAAATTGGAAACAAATTAGTGATTTTAGGTCCCTCTCCTGTTTAGGGGTCCCCGGCTGGGGTGAGGGACTCAAGGGCTGTGGGCAGAGACCCACGTGCCCCTCAGCTCTGTGCTCTTGCGATTTCCCTCTCTCCTAGGAGCTCTTTCTCCTCGAGCAAAGAGCAGAACAGATGAGCAAGGAAAAGGGTCTTTTTCTTTGAACTAGCACTGCCACTGCAAACCAGCCCACCCACTGGATCCCATTTCTGCTAGTAATGCTGCTGGCTTCCTGACCCACGAGCCTGGCTGTGCATGGTAGACCTTGGCCTGATGCTGGCCCCAGGCCTGCCCACCCGCCGTGACAGAACTGGGGGTCAAGCAATAGCAGGCATGCTGGAGGTGAGAGGTTCTGTGGCTGCAGTGCTGGGGACCGTGTAGTCACACTGGTCACTCAGCCGACGCCAGGGTTTCCCAGGGGAGCCGTGGCCTCGGGACTACACATCGTGCAGCCCGCAGCTTGAGGAGGGTGGAGGGGGTCAGGCCTGAGGCTTTTGGGATTTGTAAAGAAACCCCGGTGCATCTGAAGACCTGGAGTGGCGGGGGGCGCGTCTTTCAGTAGAAATAGCACGTTCCTGACAGAAGCAACCTGGAGCACTCTCATTCTGCCCCGGATCTACTGGCAAGGAAGTAGATGGGTCCTACAGAACCGGTCCAGAGTTTCACAGCTACCAGGGGCGAGCAGGACCAGGGCCCTGGCATCCAGTGTACTTTCATGATTCTGCACAGGCAGACTTAACTCAGTCACATCCTCCTGGAGGGGATACACTCTGCAGATAGAAAAACAATGGCAACTAAGTCATGGGCTACATTTCCCAAAAGACCAGGACCAAACAGAGCAATTTCCCCGCATGGAATGTGGCAAAAAAAAAGTCGAGCCACACTCTTATCCTTGGACCAGATGTGTCAGAACTCAGAAGTTTTCAGGTTGTCACAAGTTAGTAGGTTAATATCTCTGCTTAGGAGACTAATATCCAAAATACATAAAGAACTCCTACAACTCAGTAGCAAAATAAAATCTGATTACAAAATGGGGAGAAGGTCAGAATAGACATTTCTCCAACGAACACATAGAGACGGCCAGCATGTACGTGAAAGGCGCTCTGCGTCCCTCGCCACCAGGGAGATGCACATCAGAGCCACAGAGGGAGACCCCCTCACGCCTGTTAGGATGGCATCATCACGAAGACGAGATAAGAGCTGGAGGATGTGGACAAAGGGAACCCTCGTGCACTGCTGGTGAGAATGCAGACTGGTGTGGCCACTCACACGATACAGAAGTTCCTCAAAAGTTAAAGAAATAGAATCACCCCATGATCTAGTCATCACACTCGTGGGTGTTTAGCCAAAGGGGACAAAACCAGTAACTGAAAAGATGTCTGCACCCCCGCGTTCACTGCGGCATTGTTCACCATGGCCAAGACACGGAAGCAGCTGCGTGTCCCTCGACGGACGAGTGGACACTGAAGATGGGGGGGGGGTGGTGTCACAACACATTCCATGGAGTATCAGCCATAAAAAGAAAAATCTGGCCATTTGCGACAACACAGATGGACCTGGAGGCACTGTGCTGAGTGAAATAAGACAGAGACAAATACTGTATGATCTCACTTATATGGGGGATTTAAAAAAAACCAACCAGGGTCATGGAAACAACAGATTGGTGGTTGCCGGGGCGGGGGTGGGGGTGGCGGGAGAAATGGGTGAAGGGAATCGAGAGAAAAATAAATAAATAAATAAATACTGTGCATTACTGAGCAACGACCAAAAACAAAGCAGGTGTTTTTTTCTGGATGCATAATCCTAAAAGCAGGATGGAGTTACCAAATGACCATTCCAGCCCAAGCTACTCCCTCTATAACCATAACACTGCAAGGAAACTTCGGTTGAAACAGAAACCATATTTTAAGGAATGTGCGTGTTTATGGTTTTCCTTTTAGCAAACAACTTCTGTGGGCCTGTTTTCCACACGTACATGCGCACACACACAGCTAACACACCGCGTGTACTGCACGCCACAGGACAGTGGGCCGGGGCAGGGCCCCATAATCACACTCTTCTTCCTCACAAAAGTGCCCTCATCCCACACTTCAGGTCACCAGATGAATTTGCTGCAAACCTGAAAAACAAATCTTCCTGTTTTTAGAGTTTTGTGGGTTTCAGAGTTGGAATTAGGGGCTGCAGGCCTGGGATGTATCGTAAGGCCGGGGTGCCTGTGAGCGGATGGTGTGGGGGGCAGGAGGCTTCTGTCCCACAGTTTTAAGGCAGATGTTTATAGTCCATGGTGTGGAAGGATCCAGGTGCCTGCTGCTTCCGGCTACGCAGGAGGGTCTTGGGCTCCCTGCGGCAGCGGCCGTGGAAGACCTGACAGGTGCGAGGTGGCGGTGGTGCCCCACGCTCCGCCCCGGACGCCAGACGAGGCTCGGTCATGCAGGCCCGTCTCTGCCCTGGGCAGTCCCTTCCATCTTCAGCGTTAACCGCCTCTTCCTTTCTTCGGTTTATTTGTATTACTTGGTGTGGTGCACATGTTGGGGAGTTGACCTATGTGGGAAAAGGTCAGCTGATGTCACCTGTGAGGGCCGCGGGGGTACCGGGTGCATTCGGTGGGCAAGGAGAGAGCTGCCAGCTGCTTTACTCTCGATAAAGCCCAGCCGTGTGTGTGTGCTGCCTGTCCTCTCATGCCTCCTCCACGCGACCCTGCAGCCACCAAGCCCACCCCCACCCATCCGATGCAGGCACTCTTTTGTGTTGCTTCCTTCATTTTCATACTGTTGTGACTTTTCTATCAGATCTCTCTTTTTATAAACAAAAACAAAGTGAGAGAGGGAATCAAGGATTTTAACGAGACGAAGTATAAATACTGGCTTCTGACTGTCGTCACTTTGTTCCGGGGACCCAGTATGAAGAGGCTGAGGGCGTGGACCTGGGGGATCGAGCAGAGTACACGTCTCCGGCAGAAGCAGTTGGGCTGACGCAGCTTTTCTTCACACCAGGCCCCTGCTGCTTTGATCAACGTGGCCTTGGCGTAAGAGTGGCCTTTCTGGAACAACGGAAAACTTGGCGAGAACACCCCTTGTGCTGTCCTTTGTTCTTGCCTCAGTGACCTCCTGGGGAAGACAGTGACAAAGTGCCGCGCATCCAGTTGAAGTGTCAGTCGCCTGTCTCCCGGGTGGGGGAGTGGACCGTGCCTCTGGGGTGTGCACCCTCGGCCACCTGTCAGGTGACGCCGTGGTGAGCATTGATGGCGGCCCCGGGACCGGCCCTCTATGCCATCACCTGCTGGACCCCCACTTGGTCTGGGGAGCAGCTCTGGTGCCCACAGTGCATTTTCTTTATCAGCCTCCGGAGTTTGCTGGGGAAGTTCCTATTGATGTAGCGGTAAAGAAGCGGCATCACGGAGCTGCTGGCGAAGGCCAGGAATCTCGACAGGTCCTTAGCGAAGAGCAGAATCCCCAGGTGGTGCCCGTCCACAGGCTTCCCCCGCAGGGCGAGCAACGTGTGCCCCAAGAGGGTCAGGTAGTGAGGTGTCCAGAGCCCAAACTGCGTGCACACGGTGGCCACCAGGAGCCTGTGCACCGAGGGGTCCAGCCTCCCCGCGTCCTGGTCCAGGGGCGTGTCTTCCTTCCGGATCCTCGAGATGAGCGCGAGTGCATAGAGCACGGCCAGGGTGGGGACCAGATACCCGATGAACACCATGATGGCGTCAGCAGCTTCCGTGTCCTGCATCTTGGAACACTCGACGATCCTGGCCGCCACGTGGCTGCAGATGTAGAAGAGCAGGGAGGAGAAGCTGGTGAGCAGGGCCCCGCCCCAGACGAAGCCGCACACGTGCCTGGTGTTGTAGACGCTGGACATGTAGGTGCGCGGCAGAGCCCGCTCGATGTAGTAGTCGAGGCTGAGCAGCGCCGTGGAGTACATGGTCACCAGGGAGGAGACGTTGAACAGCACCAGCAGCGTGATGTGGGCCTCGCTGCTGAAGCCCCACAGGGCCCACCCGGAGGCGGTGGGGCCCAGCAGGTGCACGGGCGCCAGGGCGCTGAGCACCAGGCCTGCCACGGCCATGTTCACGAAGTACACGTCGGGCATGGTCATGCTGCTCTGGTCGTACAGGTTGACCAGGACAAGCAGGGCGTTGTAACCCAGGCCGACAGGGACGCCAACGACCAGGTAGAGCAGCGAGAAGACGGACAGGACCAGGTGGAAGTGCTGGCAGAGGAGCTGGTCCTCCGCGCTGCCCGTGCCGTTGAGCGGGCTGCAGCTCCACATGGCGGCGGCGGCGGGCTGTGTGGGAGAAAGCAGCGGAAAGTTAGAGCCCTGGGCCTGCGAACCCCTCACAGGTGCAGAGGTGGCGCAGGAAGATAGCCTCGCTCCTTACACTGGCACAGGAACAGCCAGCGACCAAAATTCTGTCCTCAGCATGTGTTTTCTGTGAGAGCCAAGGTGCCGTCCCATGGCTGTCCTACGTCCCGAGCTGAGCCAGCAAGGTCACGATGCTGCAGTCATCTTACCGGCTATGGTGGGTCTCCCTAAGCCTGTTTCTGAGAGAAATCTGAGCAGTGGATGCTTTCCTGGGGAAGATGCTGGGGGGCAAGTCGCTCCCAGCGTGCTCTGTGGCTCCTCCTGGGTCCCGGCTTCTCTCTGCCAGGAGGGGACACGCTGCAAGACCTCCCCCACCCCCACTGTGCCCTGACCCCCTCCCCCTGGGCTGCGTGGCTTTGAACCCACATAACCCCCTCCCGTTCAGCCTCTTTACTGAAAAAGGGTTAGAAAGACAGGAGCCTGTGGGGCCACTGGCCCATCAGCCAGGGCGGCAGACCCTGCACCTCGCTTGGGGCTGTCATGCATACGACAGGGGCCTTCCTGTGACAGGGTGACCCTCCACAGCTACCTGGGTGAGAACAGCAGCCTCTCTGCTGAGCAGGCAAGCCGCAGCCTTGCCTGGACCCTTCTCGGCATGCATGGAAACTGTGTACCTGCCTTCCACACCTGTGTCTGCGATCTGGTGGCCAGAGACCCGCCCTGTCTCTCATGCCACCCGGGCTGCAGCGGCAGGCTGCACCTCCTCCAGCCCCGTGAGCGGGCACGGGTGCACACGTGGGAGCAGATGTGTGGGCAGCTGGCGTGTGCAACTGAGGTATGCCGTGAACAGAGCTGGGATAGCATGGGGCGCTAAGCCAGGCGGTGGGAGGCTGGAAGTGGGGGTGGCTGCCACGGGCCGAGACGCTCGTGCCTTCACTTCCACAGGGCCGTCACGGGGTCCCAGTGAGGCCATGTCTGCGAGAACTGTCGTGGAGCCTGGGGTTCCCTGAGGGGACGTGCTCCCAGCGGAGAGAGATGGACAGGGGTGGGCCATCGTGTGGGAGGCCTGGGTACACAGCTGGCCGTGAGGACCCACAATGTGAGGAAAGAACACTCTTCACAAATGTCAGTTCTTTGGAGAAAAACCTGACTTTCAAAATGTAGTTTGGTCCAACCTGATCTCCTGCTCTCAGAATAAGAAATCCTCTTGGGCAGACACATACAAAGCAAATGTTTGTTTCCCCAGCTTAGGGACGGGGATCAGCCAGTTCTCCTGCCCATGACGGGGCTTGGGGGCCAGGCCCTGCCCACATGTGCTGCTGCGCTGCAGGCCGGAGCCTGGCGTGGGGACGAGGGGTGAGTCGGAGACCACGGACCTTTACCCACTGGTCTGCTTTGCCCTGCCCCACCCGGGCCAGCAGGGCGACAAGGGCTTGACAGTGAAGGAAACGCAGGGAGGCCGGGGGTCCCCACAACAGAAGTGTGCCTGCATCGGAGTCCCTCAGCATCGGACTGCGTCAGGAACATCGAGGTAGTGGGGGTGTTTTGCAATCCTCACGAATGCCGCCCAGCAGCCTGAGATGATGTGTCACACGGGAGCGATGCTCAGGGTCAGGCTGGGCGCCGGGCGGACCGGGCTCTGCCCACACGTGCTGGTTACCGCACTTTCAGAAGCGTTTACTGTCATCCACAGCATGGGCTAGGTCCTCAAATCCAGACAGTGCTCCCCAGCCTCTGGCCCTGGTGGGCGCTCTGCACCCCGGGGGCTGGATTCCGGGGGAGAAGGTGAGAGCCCCAGGCAGGTGGGCTCCCAGAACACCCGTGGGTCCTACAGCCGTGGCACTGGGTCCTGCAGGGAGCTGGGGAGGGCTCCCTTTTATTGTCATCTTTTACATGGTTTCTGCTCTCCTTCTCCTTCCTGAACGCCTCCAGATCTGGCTGTGCACATTTAACCGTGGCCTCCCTCTGACCTGAGCCTCCTCCATGCTGACCCGTGGCTCCGACAGTCACCAGTGGCGGGGGGGGGGGGACAGTGAGCAGAGGAGGCTGCGGGGAGCTTGTCCACCAGACTTCGCTGGCCTCGAGTCCCCAGGAAACTTTACATTCTTGTGGCCACTGTGGACATCTTCCATCCCAGAGCGTCCGTCCTTGCTGTGACCAGCCGTGTCCACGTCCTGCCCAAGGAGTCATAGGGTCTGCCTGAGATGTCCCACCCACTCTTGTGTCCAAGCCTCTTTTCTCATGAGAGGACAGAGACGTGCCCCAGAAAAGGAAGGGCTCGGTGCCATCATTAGGACAGGCACTGGCTCCAGTGGGGCACACGCCAGCAGCAGCGGCCGGCACCCAAGGAGCCGCACTCCTGGTCGGACAGAGCCCGTCCTCCTCAGGCCTGCCCTATCGCCTCCCTCCCACCTCAGGTTTGCGCGGGGCCCGCAGCACTCCCTCCCGCTATCCAGCGCTTGGCCCCAGCATCGCGGCCCCAGAGCGGCCTCAGGCTGCTTACCTTTATCCCGAGCCCCACATGTCTCTGTGCCTGGACCAGAGACCCCGTCCACGAGTGACACGGCAGCACAGACGCCAGAGAGGATCCTGTGTTTCTCTGCAAACCACCCCACCCCCGCCCCGGGTGCTTATCAGCAGCAGCCGCGCCAGCTTCCTGTGCGGTGCGTGTGCGCACTCAGTGCCCGGCGTGGAAGCACAGTACTTGTTTTCCTCCAGTAAATCGCTCAGTTTCTGCCTCCCTTGGCAGGCACAGCGGCCCCTCCCTATCTCTGTTTACAGCCAGTTCCACAGAATGAGGGTTGTGCCTGGAAGGGCCGGCACCGGCACCGGCACTGTCGGTTCGGGCTCCTGCTCCGTCGTGCCGGTTCGGGGAGCCCCAGGTTCCTTCCTCTCTGCGCCCTGGTCTGTGCTGAGCGATGGGGCAGGTGCAACAAGGCTTGCCCAGGGCCCACGTGTCCGTTCCTGACACTCGGGGTGCGGGGCACGTGCAGTGATGAGTTCCTTTTTACCCTTGAGCAAGGAAACGGAGAGGTAACTTAGGACGGAACCATAGGCCACACCGAGTCTCCGCGGAGAAGGGCTGTGGCCGCCAGCCCTGGAGCACAGGCACTGTGGGGCTCTTTGAACGGACAGCAGTGACTGAGGACGGGCTCAGGACTGGCAGGAAGGCGAGTGTCTTCCCCATGTCACTGTGGTGCACAGAGCTGGCCTGAGCGCGCCATAGCAGAGCGGCCGGCCGGTGGCTGCTGGCCCTATCCCCCCAGCCAGGGGCTCAGGGAGCCGCTGCCCTGACTGCCCAGGGCTGCCCCGTGGGGCCGCGGGGAAGGGCAGCTGGCAAGTGGCCGCACTGGGCTGAGAGTGGCTCCATTCTTGGGAAATGGTCACGTGGAGCACAGTCTGTTTAGAATTTCCTTCCTAGTTCTCGTGCTTGTGTGGCCCTGGCTCAAGCGTCGGAGAGGCCGTACGTGTGGAGAGCAGGCGGTGGCTGTCCGTGCTGGGTCTTCAGTTGAAATAGACCTGAGCTGCTGTTTGCTGGCGGTGAGCAGATACAGAATTTATCGACTTTACTTCATAAGCAAGAGTTCGCGTCTGTGTGTAGTTCTTGTGCGCGTCGAGTCTGAGGATGCCAGCTGTTGGCTTTCTGCCAGCCTGACCGTGACAGGCTTTGCCTTTTGTCCCAGCATGCTCTGGGGAAGCCATCGATGAGGAGCCACTTCATTTTATAAACACGGGCGTGTGGTATTTGCCAAAGCAGGAGCGTTCATTTCCGTCTGTTGGAGGATGGGGCTGAGAGGCAGGGGACGGAAGGGAACACTTGGGGGAGGAGGCAGGGGGCCAGGTGCGGGGGTGATGCCACCATTGCTGAGGGCATTGGACGGCCAAGTGCCTGCCTCAAGACGGGCTCGCCCACGCCCTGCGCAAACCGAACGTGGGTCCCTGTGAGTACTGCTGGTGGAGCCCACTGAGGCCAGGGCTGTGGGTACGTGGCACAGGTGGGCGGGAAGCAGGGGCAGGTGCTCAGGAGGCCAGGGGACAGCGACTGCACCCCCAGAACTGCCACGTGGCAGTGGGTGTGGTGAGTGAGCAAACGGTGTTCCTGTCTAAACCCTAGTCCCAGGCACTTGGTGAAGCACGCGTGGGTCTCGCAGCTGCTGGCTTTCGTCACAGCTGGCGTTCCAAAGGACATGGTGGGGGGGGCGTCCTGTCCAGGCCAGGGCCGCTGCCTGTCATTCTGCACCTGGGAGCCAGGCGGATGCCCCTGAGCCCCCAAGCCTGCCCTCATGGCCACAGAGGGCCTCTGGTGGGGGCTGGCCCTGGCCTGCCTTTCTCTGGTTCCCATTTCCTTGTGGTGACTCCACTTCCCTTTTGCAGACTCTGGTTTTGCAAGTCCAGGAACCTGGGAACAGAGATTTCCCCTCAGGCCGTCTGGGGAGGAGGAGGACCTGGAACAATGGTTTGGCTCCCGCCCTCCTGCCCAGACCTCAGACCACCTTTCCAGCTCCTGAGAAAGAGGAACTTGGAGCCCAGCCCTGGGGGGGAGGGGGTGCTGTTTCAGGAAGGCCGTCTGCAGAGCCGCACTGGGCTCAGTGCACTCAGCGGTGCCCGGTGCTCCCCACTCCACCCATTCTCATTTGGAAGTCTGCCACATTCTTCCCAGACGGCAGGATGGATATTCTAGCTTCCAGGGCCCTGTCACCTGCTGTGTCCCCTCAGCGGACGGGGTCAGTGTCAGTGAGGACCCCGGTGGACTTCTCGTCCAGACTGGCCTTACAAACAGGCTGGGCCTGTCTCCACACCTCCTCCCTAGGACCCCCGGGCCCCTCCTTGCCAGAGCTCCCTGCTGCCTCCCTGGCTCCTGGCTCTGCCTCCTCTTCCACGACCCTAGAGTATTTTCTAGAAGGGTGTGTTGGCAGAGCTGCCTGGCCTGCTCTGTCCTTCCTGCCCCCACTTCCTCCCACCTAAGCGGCTCCTCTGCCCTCCTCTACTGGGCCTGCCTCCAGCCTCTCAGTGCCAGAATTACTACTTCCACCTCTCCCACCCCCAAACCTCCCCCAAGGTCCACATGAGTCCCGTGGCAGCACCCACAGCAATGGCTGTGCCCACAGCCCTGCAGCAGACAAGGCACCGGGAATGGTCCCAGTCTCCTGCCCTCCCGCCTCACCTACAGGACTGTACTCGGGGCCCCCATGGATTCCCACTCCTGCCAGCCCAGTGGGTCACCTCAGCTTGGTGCTGGTTCTGTCCCTGAATCTCTCCCTTCCCGGTTGGGGTCCCAGCCTCCTCCTGAAGAGGTCCCTCACCACTGTGAACGTCTTCCAGACCAGAGTACTCTCCTCTCTGTCCCAGATCTCCATGAGGAGAAGTGACCCACTCACCCTGGAGACCCCTGCCGAGACGGGTCCGTGGTGGCTTCTGTGCGCATGCAGTGTGTTCTCCGGGGAGCCACGACTGCCAGTCAGCTTAGGTGCACGGAGCAAGGGTGCCCCTGGCATGCGCAGGTGTCCTGCTGTCCGAGTCCGTGGGAATGGCAGCAGCAGGCCTGCTGGGCCCCCATCCTCTGTGCCGCGGGGTGTGGGCCTGAGGCGGGATGTGGCCCTGGGCCTCTGTGGTGACAGAGTGGCGGCCCAGCCCCAGGCCGGTGGGAGGGGCTGTAGGAGGGCCGTGCACAGTCAGGCTGGCCTGTTCTCGCGGGCACCGGGCATCTTGGCTGGGCAGGAAAAGGGAGGCACCTCTCCAGGCCAGGGACCTCACACCTGCTTGGGGTTGTTCAAGACGGAGCCCGCTGTAATTTTCTTCTGTCTTTTTCCATAAAGGTAACGCACGTATCCTCCCTCTCTGAGGGTTTTGCATGTGTTTGTTTTGTTTTCTAATTACACTCAGGAAGAAAGCCTCCATATCATGAGGGCAGGGCTGGTCTTTCAAGTGCTGGCTCCCCTTCCCGGTCCTGTTCCCATGGGATGGAGAGGCCGGTACAGCGTGGGGGCAGCACAGTTCCAGGCCTGTGGGCCGGCGGGCGCCCGAGAGAGAGGAGAGCAGATGAGTGGCCAGCCTGGTGGAAGCAGGGAGTAGCTGGCCCACAGGAGGGTGCCAGGCCCCAGGCCAGGGCAGAGTGCATGGCGGGGCTGGCCTGAGAAATGGCAGCCCCAAGATCCCCGCCCCGGGGCAAGCCCTCAGCCGACTCAGATCCTCACTGTGTATGCGTCCGCACCCGCTTGGCGCCCCTTTCCTCGAGCTTGGCTGCGTGCACATCCCAGAGACAGCAGCCTCCAGGCAGGCCAGACATGTCCCTCCCGAAAAGCCTGAAAGGACCCAAAAGCTGAGTTGACATCTCATGCATGAGGCTGGCTATGTTGTGGGAAGCCTTTAGAGGGGACAAAGCTGTGGTCATTTATTCTCCAGTGTGTAGGGGTCACCTCTTGGGCCCCAGCAGCCCTACCCTTCAGAGGAGAGCGAGGCTGAGGTTCGCAAGGACAGAGTCTCATGGTCAAAGCCAGCATCCACTTGTGGACTTGGTGCCCCAGCACTGCCATCCAGGCCTGTGCTGCCTCATGGGGTGCCCTGAGGCCAGCCTGTCAGAAGGGCACATGGTACAGTAGCTGCATCCCACAGGGCAGGGAAGACCCAGTGAACACTGGCTGAGATGGAGCGAGAGGCGGGTGGACATGCAGGACAAGTCTGAGTGTCTGCTGGGAGGCTCCTAGGGCATGGAGCCCTTTCGAGTTCTGCGCCCCCTCCCAGTTTCTAGGGACTTAGCGGTTTCCAGGCCTTCTCTCTCCCTTTGTCCCCAGCTGAGGCCCGTGTGTCCTCAGCTGATTGACAGTCATTACAAATGCTCTGATGCGTAAAAGAAAAGCCATTGTCTTCAAAGATCCCCTCTGGGCTTCAATGATTACATTTCGAGAAGGTGCTTTCCTAGACTTGGCAATTTCCAACCCCAGGAGATCTCTTGGCCGCCTCCTGGTCGTGCTGTGCTACCTCGAGCTGGGTCGCTGGGTCGCTGGGTCGCTGGGTCGGGAGGCTCTTGGGCAGGGTTATGGGCTCAGCACATGAGCGTGGAAGGGCTGTGTGCCGCAGGCTGGAGGCATGGAGCAGCTGAGAGAAGGGAACCCACGGCTGTCTGACCCGCAGACCTGTGGGCCTGATGGAGGAGGACGGCTGGTGGCCGCAGGTCTGGCATGAACACTCCTCTGGGCAGCTTTCCTTGCTGGCCTGGAAAACCGAGGAAGCACCCTCTGCTCTGGGCCCTGCACTAGTACTTTAGGGATCTCCGGTTTCTTCCTTACTGTAACGGCGAGCACCCGAGACACCAGCACTGTGGCAGTCACGCAGACAGCCTTGAGGCCCGCCTGCAAGAGCAGGCGCAGGCCTGGTCACCGGTGGCTGACCACTGAATCAGTACACCGGCAGAAAGGGCCCTGCAGGCCACGGGTTTAGAGCGGAGGCCTGTGGGTGGGAGGTCAGGCCAAAGGGAAGATGAGCTGACTGGAAAGCTGGGAACAGAGACAGGCCACGCCTCTGCTCAGCGGCCTGAGGAACCCTGAAAACCAGGAGGGGCCAGGTATCCCAAGCGGCAGGGGTGGTGCCTGCATTACGAGCTGCCAGGCCTGGGGGATGGAGGGAGATGGACAGGGATGGACGGGGACAGGTGCATAGCGCGGCCTGGGTGCATCCTGGGGCACCAGTCCTCAGCGGCTTTCCTGCTTGGAGGAAGCGGCTCTGAGTCCAGGCACTGCCTTGAACCCTGGCCTACCTCGTTCTACCCTACATGGGGATCTCTGAAACAGGACCTCCACAGTGAAGGGGGCTCTTACACGAACACTCCCTCGCAGAGGGAGCGGAGCCAGCAACCTGTGAACTGTGTACCACGATGGCAGGAAAGGTGCATGTGTCCCCAGTTTTGTGGAGTGTCCGCCTAGTTGCGAATTCCGCCTCCGGAGCCAGCTGCCTACACTGGTGCCAAGGCTCACTGCTTACCCACTGGAGGGCGCTACCTCAGTTTCCCCAGCTTAGGAGACTCTCCTGTGAGCACGCAGGGTGAGCCTCAGCCAGTCCCTGGTGGGTGGACAAGGAGGGTGCAGGCTGTATCCTCCTTCCCCAGACACAGGGAACGCACAGAAAGCTGGTGTGGGAGCTTTTGCTCAGAATCTGCCACCTGACACACGGGAAGAGGAGATGGACAGGAAGGGAGGTATGGGGACAGGAGCCCCAGTTACAAGCCTAGTGCATGCTGTCAGGGGCGGGGAGGGTGGGGAGAGGAGCAAGCTCCAGACCCCCGCCGCGAGCATGCTGTCCTCATCAGAGGCTTCGCAGAGCTTAAAGGCTTTGTGGTCCGGGTCAGGGCTTTGGTAACAACACAAACAGCGCATTTCCTGGTGTTGCACTCACATTACACTGGGGCATGAATGTGTGCTTCCCTCGCCTGTGTTCCCAGCACGCAGAGGAAGGGGGCTGGGGGAGAGAGCAGCCTGGTCCGGTTCTTTTCCCCTGCTAACTCGGGAGGATTCAGGGAGTCCTCTCCACAGCGACACTCCCTCCTCTTCACTGCTGGCAAGGCCCACACTCCAGTTAGGCTGCCTGTTAGAAGCATTTTGAGGCAGGACATTGGTGGCTTTCTTTCTGTGCCTTTTCAAAAAAGAGCCCAAAATGGTATAAACCAGCCCATTAAAAGTGCATGTCTGTAAGCAATGAGAATGAACTTCGCTAAAATCCAGGGCTAAAGTAAATAGCGATCTCTGTGCAAACAGGATGCCAGGAGTGGGTTAGAGCAGCAGCCTTGCGGCGGGGGGGCGGGGGGTGACTGTGGGCTGTGCGGACGCAGGAGCAGGCTGCTGCTGGGCTGGGCAGGGGTCACGCCTCCTGGGAGTCCTGCATGGGCATGCACAGAGCCCACATACACGGAAGACCAGCAAAGAGAATCGGCCTGTTCCAAGGTAGCGGAGCTGGTTTCACTAAAACCTTACCCTTATTTCCTTGCTCTGTTAATCAGGAAATCCTGTCCTCTGGTGTTGGGGGCCCGTGGTGCTGGGCGTCCTGCCTGCCGCCCCCCCCCGCCCACACTGGGGCAGGGTAGGGGTGCACACACTGATCCCTTGCCTAGACTGCCTTTCCTCGATTCCCCCATTCACTTGACAAGTACTAACTCACCCCTGAAGTTTTATTTTGTCATCAGCAGCGTCCTGAGGAGCCCCCCCTGACCGCTCTCCCCACCCCCTCCAGCCAGTCCTGCTGCAGCCCTGTCTTTGCCACCTGCTGAGAGCTTTCTGAATGGGGGGGGGCTCTTGATTCCTGCGCGAAGCCTGGCTGGCTGGCTGGCTGGCTGGCTGGCGAGAAGGATCATTAGATCATGTCAGAAGCGAGCGATAGACCCTGCGCAGTAGAAGGGGTAGCAGAGAGAGTGGGAGTGCCTCTTGTCGCAGGGAGATCTGGGTGTGGGCACAGGGCTGTGGGGCCCAGGCCATGTACCCTGAGTGGGCAGACAGCTCAGCCTGGCTGACGGTCTTGTGGGTTGTTTCTGTTTGACGTAGGCCCGCTGTGCACCATGAGACTCAACTTCAGATGAATGTTCTAGAACAATCAGAATGCTTTGAAAAGGACTCCTGAATGTTTATTTCCTTTTGTAATAATGGGCAGAGGCTTTAGCTACAATTAACATCCAGCTGGTAGGAGCCAGACACTCCGGAAAGGCTGGTGTTTTCATAGGTTTTTCAATGTAGAGAGCTTACGCATACTGATTCCTATCACAAATGCTGTGCCTTCCTGGGGTGTGATAAGAAAATGTTCGTTATATAGATGGGTTGTTTTGATTTTTATAGCCTTTTGCTTTTTACTGTTCTAAATTGCAGAGTAGTGAGTGAACCAGGCAACCTGGCTCAGACACATAAACAAAGAGCGGCCTCTCTCTCTGTAGAAGAAAACAGGCATGTTTGCTGGTTCAGGAAGGGCTGCGGGGGGCCGAGACCAAGCAGCCGGTCCGGGCCAGCAGGACGCCTGTGCCAGGCCACCGGCTTCCTTCCCTGGAAGGAGATGGGACACATGTTCTTCTGTCAACGGAGCACTAGTTTCTTGGGCTTTTCTGTTCCCAGACTAACTTGGTTTGAGGCTAGTGCCCCTTCCAGGCACACCAGGCCAGGGGAAGACAGAAACTCAGAGACTTACTCAGAAATTCAAGGGGTGAGAACAGATCGGGTCTCCCATTTCAGACTCTGGGCAGACCTGGCACCCCAGCCAGGCTCCCCGATCTCCCCCAACCTTTAACTTGGTGTGCTCTTGCGGGGAGGGCTCAGAGCTGCTGATCTTATCCCTTTAACTCGGTGTGCTCTTACCTGGGGGAGGGTGGCGTTCGGAGCCTCTGATCTTATCAGTGTCTGTGGTTCCTTCCCAGGGAGGAACTGCTGGTCATTTTTACTTGTCACAGTTCCTTCCTCAGTTTGCTGGGTTCTAATTAAACTGGGAAGCTCCCCGGCACACCCCCACTGTCATGGATGGGTGGAAAGGGACCCAGGGAGGGCCTGCTGGGGGACGCACAGGACACCTGGCCCATCTCACCCTGTCCTGCGATGTGAGGGGTGTTGCACATGGAGCCTCCCAGGGGACTGGACTCTTCCCCGGCACCATGATATTTTGGCATCTCAAACTAGAATGATTTGTCATGTGCGCTAATGCAGAGGCCCCAGTTCTCTGGAAGGGAACTCACCCTCCCCCCCCCCCCCGCCACCCCCAAGACAGTGCCCTGGTATGTGGTTGGGTCGCTAGAAGCCTGGTGGCAGTTATGTTTTCAGGATTCCAAATGACATCCAAGGGACGCGAGATGGATGCAGCCGCCCCAGGAGCCCCCTCCCCTCCCCATCCCAGGAGGCAGCAGGGCCTTCTTCCCACCTGTAAATCACGCAGGCATATTTCCCAGCAGTGCTCTCTGCAAGTATGTCACTTTCTCATTATATAATAGGTACAACCAGTCTTCACATCCCAACCTAAAAGCCTGTATGACCCACATTAAGTGGATGTACCTGGCCTGTCATCGACCTACCATCGGCTTTGAGTTCCACGCTGACATTTGCGTTCTGCCCTAAAGCTGTGTTTTTCCATCCTTGGGGTACTTCCACACTCGCTAGAGAGGCAGGACACCCCATCGTCAAAGAGCTGTGTGTGGCCCTGGGTGACAGGCTTACTGCTCCAGCCCCAGCTTCCTCTGTGTGAGGGGCCTGGCAAGCACTGACCACATGAGAGCTTCTTATCTGGACTCCTGCTTCATTCAGGAAGATTCCAGAAGTTCTGGTTTGGAGAGCCGGGCCCCACAGCAGTTCCTTTCGGAGCCATGCCGCGGGTCCTGGACAGTGCCCGTCTGCTAAGTGTAATTTTCACTCAGCGGTGCCCCAGCTGGACTCAGGACAGTGGAGGATCTGGTCACCGTTATGCATGGTCAGAGCCACTTTCCTCATACCCTTGTATTTGCAGGGGTCAGTGAAGCCAGCTTCTGGCCTTTTGCCATTGAATGCTAACCTCTGCTACAGGCTGAAGATAGGAGCTGCTCAGCTGAAATACGGAGCTTGTTACTTGGAGATCTCAAAGGAGATCAGAGGGATAAATGGTGCTCTGGACATGAGATGTCCAAGCACGCTCAGGCTCTCCACATCTGGGCAGGGCAGACATTAGCTAGATGACCACGAGCATATGAATGCCCAGCTTAGAGACCAGAGTTATGGTGTTTATGACACTAATGTGCTGCTTGCTGTGTTTCTTGTTGCTAGCAGAGTGGGTGTTCAAAGGCTGGGGGTCACTGCCTTCCTATGAAGTTTTGCAGGAGCCTTTCCATGCACAGGGAATTTTACATTTTTATCAAGTGTCCAAGACAGTTAACAACAGACTTGCTGTCTACATTTAGATGTAGTTCCTGAACTTACTAAAAATTGTGTAATCATAAAGAGGAGGAAAGCTATAAGCATGCTGACCCAGGACGAACTCGGTCAGCCTTTCCCTCCCCGCCTCCCCCCCCCCCCCCCCGCAGGACATGTGAGGAACCAGCGGTGTTGCTAAGCCACATGCCCCTCCACAGGTTAATGACCGCAGGGCAGCGGCAGCCCGGTCAGCGCGCAGCTGGAGGCTGGCCCCAGATGCGGGACTGCATCTGGGGACAGCACCCCCAAACCTCCAGGGGACAGCACCCCTACCCTCCCGGGGGACAGCACCCCCAAACCTCCAGGGGACAGCGCCCCTACCCTCCCGGGGGACAGTACCCCCAAACTCCAGGGGACAGCACCCCTACCCTCCCGGGGGACAGCACCCCCAATCCTCCGGGGGACAGCGCCCCCACCCCGCAAGGGGACAGCACCAGAGCGAGGCCGAGGCACCGGAGAGTCCGTGCGGGGCCGCCGCAGCCCGGGGCTCGCTCCCCGAGTGGGCCGAGACCCCGCGCGTGGCAGCCGGCCGACCTCGCGTTCGGCGCCCACTCACCGGCTCGCTGGGCCGCGGGCCGCGCAGTCGCCGCGGGCCGGGCAGCTCGGGGCTCCAAGGAGGCGGCGGCGGCGGCGGCGGCGGGGCTCACGGCGCGCACGCCGCGCGGGCCTGTGTACACACGTGACCGCCGCCAGGCCCGGCCCCGCCCCCGGCCGGCCCCGCCCCGCCCCCGCCCCCGCCCCCCGGGTTCTGGCCGCACTCCGACCGCGCGGGGCGGGGCGGCGCGCGTTCGGTGACCCGAGGTCAGCCGCGTGCGGGGCGCGAACCCCGGGTGCCCTCTTGGGCTCCCTGAAACGCTGGTGCTGGTTGTGCTGAGTCAGAACAGGCTCTAATCTGCAGGGGACAGCCCCCCCCACCCCCACCCTCCGAAGGTTGTAATCTGGTCCTTAGGGGTGCACCTGCTCCTCCACAGCTTACCGTAAGCGTGCTGGTTACTCCCCGGCCTTAAGAATTACCTTGTCCACTGAGCTGCCGCAGGAAAACCACTGGCAGACACAGCATTGTCTTCAGCCTCATTAATTTTATAGCTGTTGTTATAATTAAACGTTGGGAAAGTTTGAAGAACAAGAGGACTTACTCTGCTGTACTTCTTAGGGTGTAATAGTACTCTTAGTGGCACACTCTGGCTCAGGATCCAAGAACATTTCTTTCTGAAAATCAAAGCATGCAGGTTGCAGAACCTAACGCACATTTGCTGTGTGAGCAGGGGTTGAGCGGGCCGGCAGCAGACGAGGATAGCAACCACGGCTGGTGCTGAGCGTCCTGTGCTGCCTGCGTGCTCACAGGGTAGCTTCCTGACCACTGATGAGAGAGGGAGGTCGGGGGTGAGCTGGAGGACCAGACTCCCCCTGGCCAGGGGCACTGCAGAGCCTCACTCTCTGTCCAGCTCACTTGCAGACCCCCGTGGCTCTGTTGTCATGGCCTTAACTGGCTTCTCAGCCCAACACCAGAAGTGGGTTTGCAGAAGTAGGCATCTGGCCACAGCTGGCACTCCACACAGCTCCTGTTCCAGGCCCTCAGAGCAGCCTCTTGAGGTATTTACTGCACATTTCGTCACAGCCAAGACGTCGTCAGTGCTACATACACCATGGCTTTATGAGCCACTACAAAGAAAACAATTTGCCAATTAAATTCTGACACTGTCAATTATAAGAAGCATCCCGATTTTAGAGATGTTAAAATGAGAGAGAAAACGTGTCTTAGCCGCAATGAAATATAATAGTCTCATTTTAAGTTGCATCAAGGCTCCGAAAGCTTAAGCAACTTGCCCAAGGTCACACAGCAGATGGTGGGGTCAGGATTTGGACCCAATCTGCCCAAGTAAAGTGTTGTCTTTGTTGTCTGAGTGGCCTTAGCAGAGTTCCTGCTCCGAGTCCCTGGAATGCCAGGTCTCGTGAGGTGTGCTTACGGGGTGTTTGGTGACCAGAAGAGCGGCTCCTTGTAACTGGGATAAGCGGACATTCAGCTCCATCGAAGGCACTTAGTGCTCAGGTCACCTACACTGCCTTGTCTGCAAAGGAAGACTTCCTCTGCCAAGCAGGCAAACGGGGTCAGGAAGAATGGCAGAGAGTCTGTGGGGGGGTAAGTAGGCCCACCCTCCAGCTGAGCCAAGGTGAGCATCTTCTAGCTCGGGAATGGGAACAACGCTCCAGATGGCTACAGCTTTGTATCCTGCGGCTAGCTGCTCCCCAGCTGTTGAGGCCAGTTCCCGCAGAAGAGTCCGATGTGTGTGGGGACAGCAGCACCATCCTGGGCAGACGTGGACTGGGGCGTAAGAGCCGTGGGAGCTGGACCTGCATCCTGGGTTTCTGACTGCATCATACCCAGATGTCACTTTGTGAAAACCACATGGAGTTGGCCTCCCCTGGATGGCTGGTGAGGGTTCCTCAGGAGTAGGAGTTGGGGGCCCCTGGCCCCCAGGGCTGTGCCTTTGTGGCTGCATTCGCTGCGGTCACAAGACTGGTGCCCTAATTTTGCACTGCACTCTGCAGTGAAAAGAGAGACTCCGGCCCAGTTTTCTGCTGAGATCACGGAGATGCCCCTCCCTGGATTATAGACACATCACAATGGCCCTTTGCTTAGCACAGTCTGGAGACTTGGCAAGTCTTCCTGGTGATTCTGGAGTGGCAGTCGATAAGAAAGGCTACATTCCACATGGAGGAGACTCTGACTGCTGGCTGGGAGCTTGAGAGTAGCCTGCTATCCAGAGTCATTCTCTTGGGGGCTGGAGGCCGGGATGTGGAGGGTTCCAGCTGTCCTAGCCTCGACAGAGTCAGGGTCATCTTCGTTTTAAAGGTGCCCCTTCTTTCAGTAATTCTGTGCTTACACTGTACATTTGATCCTAGGTGATGTGTTGATCAGGGACAAGCAATGTTCAAAGTTAATTTGTTAGGTCTTAGGAGTGGTTTAGAGTAGGGTTCTGTGTCATGACTTTTGTGTGGTTCTATTAACATAGGTTAATGTTTTTCAGGGCTCCAGTAAAGTGTGTTAGACTTTGATAAGGCAGCATGGAGGCTTGGTGAGAGAGCCCCACCGTAGCCCACGGGCTAGATGGGAAGCATGTGGCTGACATCTGGATGTGGGTTCAGAGCTGGGCCGCTGATTTCTCCGTTGTCATCACGGGCATACTCACCCATAAAGGCAGAGAACAACTTGGCATTTCATCGGACTCATCTGATCAAACTTTTCTGCCCCAATTTTAGGCAGGAAGAACTCACAATCCAGTTTCCATATACACAGTTAATAAAGATATGCTGTTTCTTAGAAAAAGCTGTTTTTCGTAGCTAGATATTTTTTATTTATATAATCTTGTTTGTATTATACTGTACACGTACACATGTATGTAATGTTAACCCTAAAAATAGAACAGCCAGTTACTTTATCAGAAAAGTAGTTCCTTCTTTATTCCAGAAGGGCAGAGGAATTGCAGTCAGCATGGGCCTAGCACCGAGATCCACAGGCCAGTCTGAGAACAGGAGGGGCAGTGAGGGTGCCGCCTGGGACAGGAGCCCACTGGAGGGGCCGGAACGAGGGCTTCTTTTTGGCTGGGCTGTTGCTGGGCAAAGAGAAACCTTCCTTGCTCCCACTCCTGGGCGTGGGAGCGCAGTTGCGCAGCCCTGGGCTCCTCGCCTCCTTTCCCCATGAGCGCCTTAGAGCTTGGTGCTTAAGTGTGTAGGTAGATACTAAACATAGATGTGATGTCTGGGCTTTGCCTCAGAATCATCCGAGGCTAGGCCCTTGGAAAGATGGGCCATACTGCTGAACGCGCCAGGATTCAATATCCTTTTGTGTATCTTTGGGATCTCCTGTAAAATATCCAGAAGAGGGGTCCAAACAAAGAGACCGCGCTGCTGCTGGTGACGTGGGAGTGAGGGGGGACAGGTCAGGGTCAGACCCGTCCTGGGCTCCCCTCACGAGGTTGCTTCGCAGGGCCCAGCCCCCGCACCAGCCTCGGCCCCAGGTGGGGCCTCGTGGGCATGCAGACTGCGGGCACTGAGCCCCCCAGAGGGAGTGAACGGGAAGAACTGGAATCTCGATGCTGGCAGTTTGCTTTTCCTCCTCCCAAGCCTTTCGTAGGCGTTAAAAATAATGTGCATGGAGCGCATCTTGCAAGGCGGGGGAGTGGGCGCACTGGAGGAGCTGGCGCCCCAGCGGCTTTCCACAGCCTGCTCTGTCCTGGAGCCTGCCCGTGAGGCTGCACTTGTTGTCTTTTGCCCAAGAAGCTCGGGAGTGAGGAAGCCAGAAGGGCGGCTGTTTCTCCACAAGCGCAGAAAACCCCAGCCCCCAGGTCTGGCCAAGCAGTGTGCCAGCATCCTGCCGGGCCGGGGGCTTGGGGAGAGAGCCTTGACAGTTCTGCTTGGTTCCCCCAGTGCAGCCTGTCCAGCAAGGACAGGAGGGGCCCAGGCTCCACAGCCTGGAAAAGCGTGGGCTCGGGGCTGGGGGCTGGGGCCAGGGGCTGGCTGCTGGGCATTTGGCCAGGCCTGGAGCCAAGTGAGGACTGAGCAAGGCAGCCTTACTCCTTCTGGCTTGAGTGTGGAGCTGTCCCCAACATACGCAGCTCCAGTGGGGCCAGTGCGTCTGAGCCCCACCCAGCATCCGCCCCCCCCAACACTGGGGGCACAGAAGTTGCTTTTTCAGTTCCGTCTCTGTTCTGGAGCTCTCGCTTTTTTTTTTTTTTTTTTTTTAGTCTTTTATTTTTAAATAATTATAGATTCCCAGGAAGTTGCAAAAATAGCAGAGAGCAGTCCCTTGTACCTTTCCCCCACTTTTCCCTCATGGTCATATTCTGCATAACTCTAGAACCATATCAAAACCAGGAAACTGTTGTGGGCGCCGTGGCACAGTGCTCATGCCTACCCCCACGACCACTGAGGACAAGACGCAGCAAGGCTCCTCCACCGTTGTGCTGCCCCTCACAGTCTCTCTCTCTCTCTCTCTCACACACACACACACACACACACACATGCGTGCGCGCACCCCTTCTGGCAACCGCAGATCGGCTCTGTAGTTGTGTCCGCGTGAGGATGTTACATAAATGGGACCGTGCAGCGTGTGTCATGTCGGGCTTGGCTGTGTTCACTCACCCTGACGTCCTGACAGGTCCCAGTTGTTGTGTAGCAGTAGACCGTTTCATTTCCGAGCGGTGGTAGTGGTGCAGGGTGGGGGGGGGTTGTGTTCACTCACTCACCACTCTGAGCTTGTTTCTGCTGCTGTGATAGCTTGGAGCACCCAACAGTCGTGACGGGATTTTGCGTGGACATACGGATTCATTTCTCAACTGCTGGGTCACAGGGCATGTGCAGGTTCAGTTTTTGAAGAACCAGCCACACTGTTTTCCAGGGTGGCTGTAGCATTTCTGCACTCCCACCAGCGTGGGAGGGCCTCCGCTATCTGCAGCCTCGCGGGCTCTGGGCGTCGTCCCCGCCGGTCTCCGCTGTGCCAGCAGGTGTGGAGTGGTCCCTCCTCGTGTGCTTTCTTTTGCTCTGCCCTGATGCCTCCTGATAGCACGCATCTCTCTGTGTGCTTATTTGCCATCCCTGTACCTTCTTCGGTGAAATGTCTGTCTCTTTCCCATTTTCTAATTGGGTTGTTTGTTTTCTTACTGTTGAGTTGCAAGAGTTCTCTCTGTGTTCTCCATACCCATGGGGTTTGTGAATACTTTGTCCCGGTCTGTGGCTCATCTTTATGCCCTCCTGAGCAAGGTCTTTCGTGGAGAAGAGAAGCTTCTCACTTTTGGTGAAGTCGGTTTATTGACTTTTTTTTAATGGATCTGCGTTTGGTGTCATATTTAAGAAGTCTTCATTAATTCCTATGTCCCAAAGACTTTCTCTTTTGTTTTCTTCTAAAAGTTTTATGTGTGATAGGTAAGCCTATGATCCATCCGAGTTAATTTTTGTATGTTAACATGTGTGAGGGTTAGGTCACATTTTTTTGTTTTTTAAAGTAATCCCTACACCCAATGTGGGGCTCAAACTCATGACTCAGAGATCGAGTGGCACGCTTCTCTGACTGAGCCAGCCAGGCACCCCTGTTTGTTTGTCTGTTTGTTTGAATAGACTATTTTAATGCCAGTTTTAGGTTCACAGCAAAGCTGAGCAAAAGGTACAGAGATTCCCCACATGCCCGTCTCCACGCACGCACAGCCTCCCCCCATCATCTGCATCCTCTATGTGGTGCATTTGTCACAGTCGATGAACCCAGAGTCCACACTTCCCCAGTAGGGTACACTCTGGCTGGGGGTACATTCCGTGGGTTTGGACAAATGTGTGAGGACAGGTGTCCAACACTACAGTATCACACGGAGCAGTTTCACGGTTAGAGAAGCCTCTGTGGTCTGCCGAGTCAACCCTGTCCTCCACCTGCATAACCCCTGGCACCCACAGTCTTCTACGCTCTGCATAGTTCTGCCTTTTCCAGAATGTCATACAATTGGAATCACTCGATACAAAGCCTTTTCAGACTGGCTTCCTTCACTTAGGAACACGCGTTTCCAGTTTCTGCGTGTCCCCCGTGGCTTCAGCGCTCACTTCTTCTTAGTGATGCCCAATATTCCACTGTCTGGATGGACCACGGTCTGTTTATCCATCACCTGCCGAAGAACATGCTGGGTGTTTCCAGATTTGGGCAGTTAAGAATACAGCTGCTGTAAACATCTGTGTGCAGGCTTTGGCGTAGACCTAAGTTTTCAGTTCTCTGGGGTAAATACCAAGGAGGGTGATTGCTTGGATTGTGTGGTGAGCATATGCTTTGTTTTGTAAGAAGCTGCCAAACTCTTCCAAAGCGGCCGCGCCATCTCGCACTCCCCCCAGCAACCCGCGGCTCCGCGTCCTCGCCAGCGTCCGCTGGTGGCGGTGTTGTGGATTTGGGCCGTTCTAACAGGTGCACGTGACGCATGATGTTGAGAATTTTTTCGTATGTTTATTTGCCATCTGTATATCTTCCTCGGTTCAAGATTCATTTCTTGCCTGTGGGCGTCCGGTTGCTCCAGTATCATTTGTAGAAAAGACTGTCTTTCCTCCAGTGAATTACTTTCACACCTTTGTCAGAATTCAGCGTGCTCGTGAGGCAGTTTTGGGTTCTCTGTTCCTTTCTGATCACAGGTGTGTCTCCCCCCGTCAGTAGCGCACTGTCTTGACTGCGGTAACCATATAGTAAGTCTTGAAATCAGAGTTGAGTCTTCCTATTTTACTTTCCTTCTTCAGAATGACTCTAAGTTTTCTACTTCCTTGCTTTTCCATATAAATCCTAGAATGATCTTGTACATATGTGTGAAAAGTCTGGCCGGGGTTTTGCATGAAACCAGTCTCTCCTCTTGTGAAGAACTGGCTTTACCAGGTTGGGTTCCAGTTCCTGAACACCGCATGTCTCCCATTACTTAGATCATCTTTGATTTCTTTCATCTGATTTCTTTTCGGTTTTCAGCATGCAGGTCCTGAACAAGTTTTATTGGATTTACAACTAAGTTTGGTGGTTTTTTGTGAGCAATTGTAGGTGGTGCTGTATTTTAAATTTGAGTTTCTGTACGTTTATTGCTAAGTCGTAGAAATACAAGGGACTTTTGTGTGTTGATCTTGTGTCTGCGATCTTGCTGGACTCATGAGGTCTGGGAGTTATTTTGTAGGTTCTTTGGGATTTTGTGTGCTGACCGACGCCACACCATCTACAAATACAGACTGCTGTGTTTCTTCTTTTCCAATCTGAACACCTGTGATTCCCTTGTTCTGCCTTGTGCTGACTAGGACCCCCAGTGTTCATGTGGGCTAGCAGAAGTAAGAGGGCCTTTGTGCCTTGCTCCTGGACTGGTGGGGCAGGTGGGGGTGTGGATGTTATCTATCGAGTTCCGGAAGCTTCTTGCAGTTAGCCGTTTTCTGAGGAAGAACCTCATGACTGGGATTTGAATTTTGTCAGACGCTTTTTCTGCCTGGTTTGATGCGACGGTGTGCTCTTTCTTCTCTAGCCTGTTGATAGGGTGGGGTATATAGATTGATTCTTGAACACTGAATCCGCCTTGCGTCCCTGGAATAAACTCCGCTCAGTTGTGGTCTACAGTTCGCTTTATATGTTGCTGATTAGGGTCTTTGCGTTTATATTTAGGAGGGATTTTGGTCTGTGGTTTTCTCTGTTTTGTGCTGTTTTTGTCTGGTTTTGCTGCCAGGCTAGTACTGGCTTCATGGGTGCACTGGGAAGTGGCCCCTCCTCGCCTGTGTTCTGCCAGAGCTTGCATGGAGCTGCTGTGTGTTCTGTCAGCGGTTAATAGAATTCCAGTGAGACACCACTTGGGCCTGGAAGTGAGGCTCTGCAGGAGACATCGGGGCCTCCCCTTCCCAAGGCTGTAGTGATAGAGACCCTGCCCTGCCAGGGAAGGGAGCAGCCAACCTGGCCCAGAGACCAGAGCCAGGAGAAGGCCTTGAGCTGTACTTGGCTTCGCTTCCTCTTGCTTGTGGCTGACAGCAGACCCTGCTCACCTGGGGCCTCACCCCTTAATCCCCCTCTGCCACACCCGGTTTCTGTCCACCAGACACCACGTCCAGGCGGGTCCTGTGCCTGGAGGCTCAGTGGGAGGGAAGTGCTGTGTTCGGGAGCTTTGTAGGCTGTGTCTGTCTGAACCCCCCCCCCCCAGGTGGGGGTTCCAAACCCCCGCAGCATTTCCTGTGGATTTCACCAATGACTGGTCCTCCCGGAGGCGGCATGCGCGGGAAGCTGGGCACACGGATCGACCGAACATTCTAGTTAGTAATGTCTATGTCAAACATACTTACTCTTTCCTTCATGACTCAGAATGACCAACATGATCTTGGGGGGCCTAGCACCCTGCTTTTGAAGGCTAGTTCGTATTGCCTCTGAGGGAAGGTCTGCTGAGAATTTCATGCTTCTGGTGCATGGTGGGGTGGCTCTATACTCCCCTGTGCCCCCAGCCACCCAGCTTCTCTTCTGCCTCATGTAGGCCTCCATGCCTCCTCCCCAGGACTTGGGTGCTCACTGTACCCCCTTTCTCCCACATACCAAAGGCTATGCTCTCACCTTGGGTCTCAGATGCTGCATTCGCATCACTGTTTCTCTTGACCTTCATCCTTCCCCAGACATTTAAATCACAAAACGTAAAATCAACTTACTCACCAACTATCCTACCTAATTTTCACCCTCAGTATTTTAGTCTTCTCATGTAATCTCGCCGTGGGCAGGTGTCTCAGTCACTTCAGGCTACTGTAGCAGAATACCACAGCTGGCATGGTTTGTAAGCAGACATTGATTTCCCACCGTTCTGGAGGCTGGACGTCCAAGATCAAGGTGCCGGCATGGTCGGGTTCTGGGGAAGGCCTCCTCCTGGTTCCTGGAGGGCCATCTTCTGGCTGTCCTCACGTGGTGGAAGGGGCGACGGAGCTCTCTGGGCCTCTGCCCTCATGACCCATGCATTTCCCCAGGACCCCACCTCCAGATACCATCACACCAGGGATGAGGTTTGAGCATATGAATTTGGAGGACACAAACATTCGGACTGTGGCTGCAGGCATTCTTGTCTAGTTTGTACCCCACAGTATAATTAGTATTCAGTGTGAAAAATTGCTTAACAAATATTTGTGAAATGAGTACTGGTCCTTGTTGATACCGGCTCTTCCTAACCAGGAGCTACTGAGCTAAGTTGCCTGGAGAGGGTGGGGTTCTAGGGTCCCTTGGGGTGGGCGCAGCTGCTGCTGCCAGGCTCACACAGCAGGCAGAGCTCTTGGTCATTCTGCCAGCTGGACCTTGTCCGCAAATGCTCTCAGGCTATACTAGGTACCATTTCTCTTGGGGCCCCCACACTGAACCCCACGGGCGCAGTGAGTGGCCCTGTGCCTGCTGCTCTCTGATGAGGCCCAGGGTCAGACAGCTGGTGGGAAGCATGGCCTGGCAGGACCTGCTTTGGGGGAGAGCCCCACCTGCCCCGTGCCCAGGCGTCTGTGTGTGCCCTAAGGGTGGTAGAATGCAACCTGCAGGGCCTGGAAGGGGCAGTAGGTCGGTAGTAGGCAGGCTTGGCACATTGGGGGCCCTCACTGAGCCCCAGGCCCTTCCTCTGTGAAGTGTGGCTACAGAGTGGCTGGGAGCCTGCGACAGGTGGAGGGTGTGAGCGCGTACTCCGACGGAGCCCTGCGTCCAGTCCCTGCCTGTGGTGTGCCCTGCCAGCACCTCTGTGTGCCTGGCCAGCTCCCTCCCCTTCCCGCTCCTGGCTCCCAGGGCTCTGCTGAGTCACCGGAACCAGACGGTGGTGTGAAGAAAGCAATCAATCAGAAGGCTCTTGAGGCTGAGTAGTGACACTGGAATGCAGTAGAAAATCAGCACGTAGATCTTCTAGGACTTAGAAGTCCCAGAATGGAGTCCTTTCCAGGAAACCGGCAATCTTGGAAACTTTTTAAAAAACAATGCCGAGTCTCAGTTTCCTTATCTGTGAAGTGAGGATGCTGATGCCCACATCCCAGGGATTAAGCAAGACAGCACAGGTGAGAACACTGAGCACGGAGGCTGTCCCCACCCTGCCCTCTGCCTTCCCCTCCGTCTATCCGTCCATCCGGCGCTGGCACAGGCCTCTGCAGTCCCTGTGTGCCTGCCCCCATCCTCACTGTTGAGCAAACCTCTGTGGATCAGCCTGTGCCTAGCGGTGAAATGACCAAGAGGAAAACCACAGAAGGAATCTGTCTTGGCTCTGGGACCTTAGAGATCCTTATCGGGCTGGGAAGCTGGGACACCCACACCCAAAGCGGGAAGCCCACACCCACCACCCGGCACACGGTGGGTGAATGGAGAAACGGCTTCTAGAGCTGTCCCAGCAGCCAGAGTACAGAGTGTCCTGGGATGCCTGGCCTCTGACCTTTGCCAGAGTGGTGGTTGAGACGCCCTCTGCTCCTATCCCCAACCAGCCCTGCCACCAGAGTCTCCAACAGGCCCCTGGGTGGATTCGGAAGGCTCTTAGCTGCCCGAGTGTCATTTTTTCTCGCATCCTAAGATTCGTTTGCAGTCTTACAGGAGGGAACACATGCTCGAGAAGAGATTTAGGGGTTCACGTGGTGAGGGAAAAGCTTTGTGATGCATTTCTTCAGTGGGTCTCTGTTGAGTACTTGCGATTGGGTGGGAAATGTCCTAAGCCCTACCCTTGCGGAGCTCCTGGTTCGAGGGGACTAGATGTTAGTCGGAGGGCTGCAGCGGCTTTTCTGTCACCACTCTGAGAAGGGCTGCGGGGCCGTGGAGAGTGCTCAGGAGGTGAAGCGGAGGTTTCTCTGAAACTGAGGATGACTTGGGATCTGAAGTGAAGAGGATTAGTCATGAGGCTCCAGGCAAAGGGAAGAGCTTATGCAAAGGCCCTGGGGAGGAGACAGCAGGCCAGGTTCAAAGAACCCAAGGGTGCTGCAAGTGGTGGAGATGGAATGGGGCCAGCACGTGGGACCAAAGCCTGCCAGTCCGGTGGGGGTCCATATTGTGGGTGGACAAATGGGGAGCAACTGGGAGCGCTGCAGCAGTGGCTTTCCTGTCGGGAGCAGCCGGGAGCAGGGCCTGGAAATAGGCAGACCCCTGAGCGTGGGCTCTGTCTGTGCCACTTGGTGGCCCAGCTGTGGACCGAGAAGCTGCCCTGAGTCGCCATTCCTCTTCTGAGCAGCCTCGTTATATAAGGAACCTGGCGCAGCGCGCACCTCGACTGGGGCTGGGGCTGGGGTTGAGGTCCGAGCCCACCTGCGGCGGGAGCCGGCCCTGTCCACCGCCTGGAGCCACGCCCACACGCTGGGCCCTCCCCCGCCGGGGTCCCGCCCACCATCCGGAGCCACGCCCACACGCTGGGTCCGCACAAGCCGAGCGCCCGCGCGCTTGCGTCACCGCCCGGCCGGCTGGATCCGGTTCCAGCCGAGCCGGGCCGGCCTGACATGCGCAGTACGCGGGCGCTGCGGCCGGGCGGGCCCCGGGCACACTGACGGCCCGGGACGCGGAGGTCAGTGCGCCGAGCCCGGGAGCACGGCCGAGTGGGTGTGGGGGGGGCGGCATCTGCCCGACCCGAGCGCGCGGAGGGCGGGGCGTGCCCGGTTCGGCGGGTGCTTGGGGGGGGTGCGGCCCGGGAAGACCCCGGACCCCAGTAAGGTGGTTCACCGTGAGGGCGGGGTGCCCTTCCCCCATGGGGTCGGGCGCGGGTGGGCCCACGCCGCTGCAGGGGTCACGTCGTCCTGGGAGCCCCGCCCGGCGACCTGGGGCCCCGGAGCGCCCTGCTCCCCAGCCTACGCGTTTTGCACGGTGAGGATGGGGCCCCAAGCTGTGTCCTGCAGCGGCGGGGGGGAGGGGTTAGTCGTTGGGGGGCTCCGAGCTGTGTTCTGCACCGGGGAGAGATCGGGGAAGGGGGGAGCTCCGAACTGTGTCCTGTACCGGGGGGAGGGGTGGACGGGGGTGGTCTTCGAGTTGTGTCCTGCTCTGGAGGGGGAAGGGGGGGCATGGGGGAGACTCTGAGCTGTACTCTTAGCAGCTCCTACTTGGGGAAGCCTTCTGAGTTCCGCCGACCCTCTTGCCGCTTCAGAGAGCTGGGTTCTAGTCTCAACCCTAGGCCATGTGACCCAACACGAGTCCCTTGGCTCACCACCCCGTGTTTGTAAAACTGGGGAGTGGTCTAAACCGTGTCCCTACTCTGCACCCTGGGATTCACCTGTCCTTACCCTCTTCTCTCCTGGCATGGGTGGTGTTCTCTGCCTGGGACAGATCTTCAAGGCTTTTGTAGCCCAAGGCAGCCTTACTTTTGCAAGGCCCACCCACACGTAGCACAGCATGGTTTGGGGGAGGAAAACTAACAGGGTATAATACTGTTTTGCTTGTGAAATTATTTGGCTGTAACTCATTATTTGGGGTGTGATTTTTCGCTGTACATTCAGGAATTCTTGCAAAGTGAGAAAAACCTAACCCACGTTTCCAAATGTGATGAAATTATTTTGAAAATTATATTTAACAGTTGATGGAATTGATTTAATGATAGACTGTAAACATTCAGTGGAGCATTTGTTTTGATTTTGCTGTTTTGTCTTGGAGCCAATAACATGTTTTGGTTTTTTTCCCGTAGCTCAGATCTTTTGCGGGTCCTGAACAACCCACAGGGCCCAGAAGGCAACGGGGCCCCTGAGAGGAGGATTTAGATCAAATTGCCCTGTTCACTTTGTGCCCAAAGGCTCAGCCGTCTCCTCTTCCTCAGGGCACAAAAGCTGCTGAGGGAGAATACGGTCCAGAGACCGAAAACGTACTGAGAAGTCTTGTGCGGAACTGTAGGTTTTTCCTTGAGAGACGGAGCCAGTGCTTCCTCCCGCGGTCGTCCTCGGGGAGCTTGCCCTCCGGGCTTGCTCCCACAGCCCTGGACAGAGGTGGGAGGGAGATGTTTCTGCAGTTGTGTAGTATGCTTTCAAACATCCAGAATCTGATTTTTGTTAATGTGTGGCGAGGTCAGCACAGCCAGATTAGGAGCAAGTGTCAGCTGATTTTCCGGAAGTTGTGGAGAAGTATAGTTTGAGTGTATTAAATGCTATCTCTAGACTCATTTACAACTCTTATACTTAATATTCGGCATGGCTCTGCCGGTCCTGGCCATCAGCCTGCCAGAGTGGCGTTTCCAGATTAAACACAACGTGCAGCCTTCCCATTCCTGGCCAGTCCCACGTTTCCGGAAATGAAAGGAAGGCGGATTGCGAGTTCGCTAGGAAGAAGGTGGGCGTGGCTGGGGGCCTGCTGTGAACAGTCGGCAGGATTGCACATGTGACCTTTGCCTTCCAGTGGAGCACTCGTGCCTAGAAGCCATAGCTGTGACATTCCCCATGAGACTGTTGATCATGCCCAGTGCGGCTGGGCTCCACGCCTGCGCTGGCCCACTGGTAGCGAGAAAAACATTACAGAGTCCAAATTATGAGTTCCCTAAAATCGTACGAGGGCCCAGTCCCCCAGTTGGGGCAGTCGTCCTCGTGGATGACAAAGGTCATACCTAAGGGAGTCAATCCAAGGCAGCAAGGGGTGGCAGGGGAAGGGTGGCCCTCTGGGCCTGGAGGTCCAGGAAGACCCAGTAAGGTCCCTGCCTCGGCTGAGCGGTTAGCCTTTCCCTTTAGGGGGTTGGTGCCCATGCCTTCTCTGTGTGGCTGTGAAGTGCTGGGGGTCCGCCTGGCCCACCGCTGTTTCCTCAGCCTGCCTGGTGGGAGGCTTGGCAAGGAGGGCCCCTTGCAGCCTTGTTGGGGACTCTGCCTGCTCTCAGAAGGCCCTAAGACAGTGTGTTAGAGCAGGTAAACCCCCTTTGCCGTAAATGCCCAGTGAGAAGAAACACCCCTCGACTCGACAGGGAGGCAGGGGAGGCCCCATTTACCAGCTTCATTCTCTGTGGACTTGACGTTCTGATGAAGAATGTGGAGTCTTGCCTGTCCTCATGCCTCCTTTGCTATGTGGTGTGTGATCTCGTTGCCCTGAAGCCTGTGGTGTGTGATCTCGTTGCCCTGAAGACTGCCCCTGAGCTTCTCCACAGCCTGTGAACACGTCAGCCCTGGTATGCTCTGCCAGTCTGTGGGGACACTCAAAGTTGACATGTGTGTGTCCTGTGAGTTGTGCCCCTGCTCCCCTGACCTCCCACCTCTGCTGCCAGAGTTGGCGTTCTCCTGGTCGCCATCAGCAATTCCTTCCCCCATGGCCATTCCTGTCCCTGCTGCCGGCGTCCGCAGGCTTAGAGGCAGAGCCAGGCTCAGCCTGTTCACACGTTGTCCCTCTGTCCCCACCTAGGGCTTCTTGAGCACAGGGCTGCTCTTCACCTCTGTCCCCGGGAGCCTGGCTTGTGGTTTGCTTTGGATGGCTGCCACAGGTGGTGCTCTGGTAGCGGCAGTACTGAGATCGCCCACATTCCACGTTGAACCGAAATGGGCGGCAGGCCCTGCACCCTCCATTGACGGTGCTGACTTAACCTGTGCCTGGGCAGGGTCGTCCCACCACATCTGCTGAGGGGCGGCTTGTTGGAGTCTCTGCCCGTCAGGACTCTGTGCAGCAGAGACAGGGCTGGCTGCTGACTGGTTTCCTCTGGCTTATAAGGTAAAAGGAGGACCGTGTCACTGATGTCTGCCAGGTGACTCTCCCCGTCGGTCACCAGTCGCTGTGGGCACCATCTGCACACCTCCTTCTCTGTCACAGGAACGTGGAGATTAGTCCACCCCCGTCTCCCCCAAAACCCTAGCCTGTCTGCTCCTCCTGTCCATCCCTGTGTCTGCCTCCACTAGAGAATGGGCCCTCCAAGGACAGGGCTGGACATGCTGACTGTGGATGGATGGACAGACCCGCTGTGAAATGGTAAATGTGTCCTAAATAAAAGAAGTGATTTGTAGTATTAGAGGACTTTGTTTCCAGAAACCTAATTTGACCTTTGTAAAGATCCCACCGCAAGGCTGGAGGTTCCCTCTCTCTGCAGGAACCCGTGGTGTCAAGTCTTGGGCGTGGGCCTGGGCAGAGGCGCTCTCCTTGGCTGGCTCGGAACCACCCTGTCTCCAAAGCACCCGATAAGCCAGTCCCAGCTTCTCAGGCTGAAAGCTCTGTGGGACCGTTAAACAGCTTTCGTGGGGCTGCTCATCTCTCACCTGGCTCCTGGGCCCCCATCTGTACACCTGTGTGTCTTCGGTGCATGTTGGTCTCTAGCAGACTTCCCCCTCACACCACAAACTCCCGTTTCTGGCCTGGGCTTAAAAGAAGCAGCAGAGAAGCTGGGCCTCCCGGCACTCACGACCCATGCTGGTCTCCCGGCTCTGGGCTGTCGGGTACACACGGCCTGCCCAGCCTGAAGCTGTGCCGTGCGGCCAGGGAGGTGGCCCTGTGGCCCTGGCCCCCACAAGCTGAGACTGGGAGTCAGGTCCCACTGGCAGGCCAGGTCCTAGGGTTTGGAGAATGTTGGTGTGGGAGACCCTCCCCAGACTTCATCCCTCGATTCCTCATCTCCTCAGAGTTGCGTTGGGATCCTGGAGTCTTTGACGTGTGTGCCTGCGTGTATGTTTCTGGGAAGAGGGTCCAGCTCTGCGGCTGGGTGGATTTAGATGGGGAGGAGCCTGGCTGTTCCACCGCTCCAGGGCATGTGGTGGCGGACCCCTAGGCTTGGGGAGCCAGGCTTAGGCTGGGGTTACGTTCCGAACCCCAGTTTTCAAATTCTGAACCTGAAATTTAAAAAAAATAACTTTTCGCTGTCTCTACTCACGTTTAGCATCACCTTCCACGTAAATGTCGGCGGCAGAGCACAGTGGCTTTGGCAGGACCTGCGGAGGGCACAGGCGCGTCCTGGCACATGACAGGTAGAGAGACCTCTCACCTGTGCTCGGCTGCACTGCCCGGTGCAGGGTCTGTCAGACCTGCTGCAGATGCGCTCACGAGGCGCGGTTGGTGTCAGCGCTGGTAACGGTTTCTGTCGTGGGTGTTGCGTCTTGTGTTTGGAAGCCGCCTGAGAGGGTCCGCAGGCCCCAGCACCAGCGTAGCCATCTGGATCCAGGAGCTGAGCTCTGTGAGGAGCCTCCACCGCCCGGAACAGCTGCTCTGGCCGCCGCTCTCCCTGTCCTCCAGGAGCTCACTTACATCCGGCCGTGAGCTCCTCGAGGCCAGAGCCCGCGTCTGCCTCCGCTCAGCACCAGCCCGAGACCCCAGAGGGCATCACGCCCACCACGCGCGCGCAGGGCCACGCGTCTCCCCTTTGACGGCAGCTTCCCCAGTTGTCAGTGTGCACGTTTTCTGAAGTTGTTAATCCGGATACTGCAAACAATGGAACGGAGAAATTGTCCCACTCATGCGGGGGCAAGGGATGGACTACTCTACACGTTAACTTAGGCAGCTGTGTTAGGGTGGTAAGAGAGAGTTTGGGGAAATGGGCCGTACAAGGGTGCGGCGGTTCATCCCCGCACATTTTGTATCCTTGGCTCTAACTGGAGTCTGCTCGGTGTTGCTGTGAGTTTCTGGTTCCTGGAAAGGCTTGATGATCCTGGCTGCAGCCTTGGCGCTAGTTCCTCGGGCTGTGTCACTGAGGAACCCAGGAAGGGGGGACGCGGGGGGTCTGTATTGCCTCTAACAGCTGCACGTGTCTGCTCATTTCAGAATAAAACATTGCATTGAAAAATTAGAGGAAACATTCCCTGTCTTGTTCTTCAGTGTTTCTAGAAAAGGAAAAGGTAATTTGTTACCGTAAGTTAGCCTCCGGAATTTTCGTTAACGGGTAATGAGTCTAATGATTCAGGTTGTCTCTGAGCTGGGACAGAATTTCCAGTGGTGCCATGGGCGAGGCATGGGCTTCCTGCCTGCCCACCCAGCTCCGAGGTGCAGAACCAGAAGGAAGAGGGGCTCCGTCGTGGGGAGGCCTGCAAGCTGGAGCCAGCTTCCTGTTTCTGCTGCTCCCTGAACCCCCGTCTCCAGAGCCCCTTCTGGACCCTGGACTCTGGGCTGTGGAACAGTTGGCTTCAGGGTGCCAGACCCCACTGTGGCTTTGGAGGCCACCTGTGCTGAAGGTGTTGCTTGGAGCATTCTCGGCAGTTCACGGACAGCTGTGGTTCTCGTGGTTCAGGATCCACACCGATGTGGCGCGGGCGGGGTTCTGTCTGCATCTGTACGCGGAGGGAGTGGTGCCTCCCTTGCTACCCATGCCTGCAGGGGCAGAGAAGGAAGGGTAGGAGGCTCCCTGGCTCGTGCCTCCCAACCCCTCCAGTCACGGTCACCTTCATCCCAATCCCCAGCCCCTGTGTGAGGGCGTCCCTGACAGCAGGCCCCCTGCTTCAGGCTCACACCTGACCGTTCTTTTTACTGCTGGGTGTTCTAACGCACTGACTGTCGGGTGGTCAGTTGATGGGTTTTGCCAGGTGACAAGTGGGTGAGGGCGCTGCTGTAATTGAGCCGGCGGTGGTGTCCTCCCGTGTGAGGGCAGGCAGCGAGTAACAGCACTGTCGGATGGCCTGGGGTCCATCAATGAACACCCAGCACAAATCCTGCTCTCGGGGGTCTGTTGTCTGAAGTGGCCTGACTGCACTCCCTGTGCTCCTGGTTCCAGCCCCAGGCCCCGTGCCAGAGCAGCCCCTCCAGCCGCTGATTGCACTTCCTAGGTGAGGAAAGGATCCCGGACCCCAGACTGTCTTCTGATGCTTTTTAAAACCATTTGTAGTAGTTTAGTTCTGCCACCACGATGAACAGATTGGTGGGGAGGGTCCCCTGCCCGTCAGTCCCTGAGCAGGTGTTGCCCCTCCCGACCCTGGTGGCAGCTTTGCCGGCATCGGGCATCAAGACCGTGCGAGTGGCTTCACCTCCCCTGAGAGCTGCTTCCGGCCGCTCCCTGGCCGAGTGGGGCCCACGTGTGCTGGTCTACACTTCCCCTCTTCAGAGGTGCCAGCAGGCCCACTGGGGCCTGGGTGAGCTTGGGCGGGTGGGGGGCGTCTTGCTCTCACACATCCTGCTTGGGGCACGGACTGCACGGAAGTGGTCTTGGGAACCACTTGGGGTTTATGACAATTCTGGGCTCTCTCCGGAGCCAACCCAGTGGCTGCGTCTTCAGTCGTGGTCGGGGGAGGAGCAGATCCCATGACAGCACTGGGCCTGCCCACTTGTCTCTGCTCGGGGTGGCACTGTTTTTAAGTTTAGTTTGTTTTAGTAATCTCTACACCCAATGTGGGGCTTGAACTCGTGACCCTGAGATCAAGAGTCACATGCTTTTCCATGGGAGCCAGAGCTGGGTGTAGGTGAGGTGGGGTGGCTGGGTGGGAAGTTCTTCCCCAGGGCTGCCCCACTTCCCTTTCATGTGGGGGCTGGGGCCTTGTCAGGTGACCCCACAATGGGAATGTGGAGTACCTTTCTTTTTTTTTTTTTTTTTTAAAGATTTTTTATTTATTTATTTGACAGAGATAGAGACAGCTAGCGAGAGGGGGAACACAAGCAGGGGGAGTGGGAGAGGAAGAAGCAGGCTCATAGAGGAGGAGCCTGACATGGGGCTCGAACCCGGAACGCCGGGAACACGCCCTGAGCCAAAGGCAGACGCTTAACCGCTGTGCCACCCAGGCGCCCCTGGAGTACCTTTCTATATCATGATCTGTGCTCATTCCTGAAGCAGGAGGAGGCCCGGTGAAGGCAGGACACTGTGCAGAAAACAGTACAGACATGACGGGCCAAGGAACGTCCCTGGGAAGAAGTGGCCGTGGGCTTGTGCTGTGGGCTGGCCCACCCCCTGAGGCGGATGGAGGAATGGAGCAGGAGACACGACCCCTGGGCCCAGGCAGTTCTGATGTCTCCTCAGTGGAAAGAAACCAAGGCTGGGGGGTGGACACTCTGAGCGCCCGGAGCAAGCTGCTCTGCTGTAGCCAGTGGACGCGCTCCGTCTCTGAACGTCGGCCCCGTGGTGAGGAAGGGGAGTGGGCAGGACTCAGTCCAGGTTGTGTCACTGGCCTGCTGGGTGAGCTCAGGCACTTCCCGCCCCCTCCCCAGGCCTTGCCTGCACACCTGTCCCTGGGGAGGTGGGTCATTGTCCGTCACAGACACCATCCCGGGAATGCTGCTTCCCCCCGGGGAGGCAGACCCTCCGGATTCCTGCAGCGCACACCACGTGCCTCCCCTGCCGCGTGCCCTGTTGGCTCACAGGTCCTGGGAGAGGCAGAGGGTCCCTGCCCCACGGGTGGGGCAGCTCGGTCTGAAGGGACGGAGCTAGTAGGGAGGGCGCAGGCCCCGTGGTGGGAGTGGGGGGGCTGTCCTGGAGGGTGAGGGGTGCCCCTCGTCCACGGGCCCAGGGCACAGGTGCCGGCAGCCTCCTGCCTTCCTGATGCCACACGAGGCCCAGCTGGAGGGTTGCCTTTGCCCTCAGCCTGCTTTCTGGTGTGTGGTGAGCACTGTGCTCCTGTCTGACCGGGGCCAGTGTGGCCTCTGCTCTGGGCCCCGGGTTCGCCTTGCCCTTCCTGCCATCAGCTGTGGCGAGAGGTCTGTGCACGTGGGCTGGGTTCTCCCCACAAGCCACCGTAGCATGTAAACCTGTCAGCACGAGCCACGTTTTCTATTTCGTAGGGAGCAGGAGCCCCCCAGATGGAGACCCCAGTTGGGCAGCTGCTGAGCCCCAGACTACCTCCCTGCCCCCGATCTCTCCCAAGCTCTTGATGAGCAGCCGCTCCTGGGGACTGCTGCCTAGAGCTTGTCCGGAGCTTGCAGAGGAAGCTCGTCCTGAGCCAGGACATGGCTCCGGGCTCAACTCCTCTGCTAGGGCTGACAAGTGGAGACGGGCCAGGTGGAGGCTTGTACATGTGCCTGGGGCTAGTCCTGTGGTTTTAGATGCCCGTATAAAGTCGACAGCTCGTAAAGTTGAACCGAGGAGGAACTGGGGCAGCGTCTAAGCCCAGCCTTCTGGACCCTTGTCAGCTCTTGGTGCAGCCCCTGCCTCCCTCTGAGACCTGGTCCTGGTGGTTCAGGAGCCAGAACCCCCCTCCTGGGCAGACATCTCTGCCCTTCATGACCCTCCTCCAGACCCACCACAGACTGTCCTCTGCTGTTCCCCATCTGTACAGACCTCTGTGTGCGGGCTCGGGGAGATGAGCTCTGCCAAACCCCAGAGCTCTCTGCAAATGTCAGTCGTTGAAAGTAGTGAATGCCGTGGGAGGCGAGGCGGCCGCGTATGCACGGTGCCTGTGGAGACGGAGCCTTCCGGCTGGCCCACAGGTGCAAGCGTTGGGCCTTGCAGGGTGGAAACTCCCAGCAGCACTGGGAGCCTGGGAAGACCTGTCCTGTCACGTGTCGCTGCCGGCTGCCCTGGGCCAGACCTGGGGGTGGCCATGTGGGAGTCCTGGAGATGCGGCCCCATCCAGACAGAGATGTGCTCTGAGTGTCCTGCCCACAGCGATTGCAAAGACTTGACGTGAGAAATAAGGACGCAGAATTCCATTACCACTTTTATACTGCTTCTGCGCGGCCGTGAGGACATCGTGTTTCGGTGGTGCTGGGCTGCTGCAGGCCTGGGCTCCCACTTTCTGCCTGATGGTACCTGCCCAGGCCCAGGCTGCGAGTCCCAGGGGCCTGAGCCCCCTGCCTGGTGGAGCTGTGGGGTGAGCAGAGAGAGCACCCCACAGCAAGGGGGTGTGCGCACATTTCAGTGTCTGGCCTGGGGGACCATGAGGATGGCCGATAGTGAAGAGTTTGGAGTCTTTATCTAAATTTGGCTGCGTTCTAGATTCTTTTTTTCCTGCTGGAGTTACGTTTCCTTTCGCCACGTTCTGAAAAAATTGTGTACAATGTGTCCACCAGATGTCAGGAGGCATTACTCTACCATGTAGACAGGCAGAGAGAAGGTTCCGGAGCCCAAGGAGAAGCCTTCATCCCCTCCCCCAGAGCTGCTCTAATGCTGATCGAATTTTGGGTTTCCATCCATGATCTCAGGGAGGAAAAACAGTTTCCCTTGCTTTACAAAACCTCGTAAGCATTGAGTCTAGTGTCTCCTGTTTTCCAAGTGGGAAAATCCAGAAGATGGCTGGTTTGTCCCGACTCTCCTCTGCAGCCGGTGGCAGGGCCACGCCGACCCATGAGGAGTGTTCTCTGTCACCCTCGGTCTTCGCCACGTCGTCGGACTTCAGCAGCTCCTGGCCCATCCTGGGCTCTGGCCACTGCTGTGCCACGGCCTGGGCTAGCCACTCTGCCCATGCGGACAGGAAGACCTCCTTCTTTCCCAGCTCCTTGTGTAAAGAGGAGTACTTGATCTTCACTCCCGGGTGCTCTGGGAAAGATAAGGGCCTTGTCTCTGGGACACAGAGAGCTGCTGTCGACCCTCAACCCTCGTGGAGCCTGAGCGAAGGTCGGAGGGTATGGCTGCATGGCTGGGGCCGGGGCAAGCCTCCCCTCAGGCCCTGAGGTTCAGAGCAATCCACATTTCAACCAGGGCAGTTGCCATGCTCGGGAGCAGGTGCAGACAAGTGACAAGGCCCAGTGGTGCGTGGCCAGCGTGCAGGTCACAGCCCACGTCCCCTGGCGTGCACTGCCTGTGTGTATGTCAGACTCCTCCCCTGAGTCTCTCATTTGGCAGAAAGCCCGCACTGGACAGTCCGGCTCAAACTGGACACTGGTGCGAGGTTGTGGGAGGGGACTTATCAGCTGACGCCATGGACGCTGCCCCTGGACAGCCCCAGTTTCCAGAGAAGGGACGGGGGACGATGCCAGGGGTCCATTGCGCTGCGGCACATGACGCCGCTCACCATGATCCCGTTCTCGGGGTGGCTGCAGGCGCGAGCGTGGGTCTGTGTGGCCCAGGTTCTGTGGTCAGCTCGGTCTGAAATGGGTAGTCTTCATTCACACCGTGATGGCTCGTCCTCAGCTGTGCCCTGTCACCCCACGTCTCCGGCGTGTGCCACGGCGCCTGGGACAGAGGGGTCCGCAGGGCTGTCCACCCACAAAGCCACACAGAACAGCAGAAAGCTTCACCCCAAGGGCCTGACACCACGGTCAGGGTGCAGAGGGGGCCCCAGAAGAGGGAAAGTGGCACATTAAGCAGACTCCTGTGGGCTTCGCGCCTTGTAAACGCATACCGTTCCTGCTGTGGTTTCACCAGAAAGAGCCGACACAAAGGTGTGAAATGGACCTCCCGTGAGCTTGGTGTCGTGTGTGCTGAAAGCCCTTACCAAGATAGTGGACGACGGCCAGGCACCTTGGGAAGGTGACAGCAAAGCAGACACTGTGCCTCCAGCGTGTCCAGATGGCCCCAAGAACACAAGAGTGAGACTAGGTCAGCAGGGGTCCGGGCTGAAGTTGGGCCCCCACTGGAGACAGGGGTCTGTGCTCTTAGTAGAACCGGAAACATGGCAGCATGTCAGCCGCATGTTTTAGGTCTTCAGGTACTTGCGGGGGTGACTTTGCGGCTCTGCCCCCACACAGCGGCCCCAGAGCAGGCAGAGAGGCCAAGGAACCCACGTGCATCTGCCCACCTCCTCTGGGGAGACTGGCTTCCGCATGCCCCCAGGCCACAGTGCTGTCCCTCTCTACAGGGGAAGCCGTGGCCTTCTGGGACACCTTACTCAGGTACGTACTCAGGGCCACCCCCGAAGGGAGACCGCAGAGAGATGGCACCTCGAGGCCCGCATGGTGCTGTGGGCAGTCCTCCGTCCCGTCCCTGCTTGGCCCTGAACTAGCCCTGGGCTGCCGCAGGTAATGGTTGCACATGGTGGGCCAAGATGACAGGTGTTCAGAGCCGCTGGGCTGGTGTAGCCACGGGGCTTGCGTACAGCCAGGGGGCCTCCTCTCCCTGTGCCCTTCCCCGCACCGCACTCTGCCTGCTGCCACAGCACACCTGGCAGGTGCGGGTGTGCAGCTGTGACTGTGTGCCCAAGAGTGTGTGCCTGCCGGGGAAGGAGGGTGTCCCAGCAGACAGGGTGGTCAAGACCCCTGTCCCTCGAGTCCACATGGGGTCCTCCCTGGCTCCTGGATCTGCCTTCTTTCTTAGAGGCTCTGCTCCCCGAGTCTGGAGGGAAGGAAGGTCCCCCCGTGTGGGTGGGAACAGGACACCCTAACAACTGCTGGCTGTTGTCGAGTCGTGTGCAGGACGGCAGTCCTCTGTGTCTTCTGGTGGCCCCAACCCCCGGCCCGGACCTGAGACTCCGGCATCCGTCCCTGAACCTCTGTGCCTTCTGGTGGCCCTGACTCCTGGTCCCGGAACCGAGACTCTGGCATCTGTCTCTGAATCTTGGAGTTGATCGTGCCCCAGAGGTGGTGTCACCCTGCTGTCATGCCGGCAGGGACCACACACGTGCCAGCAGCTTCCATGCCTGCAGTGGCCCAATCTGTCCCTCCTCTAAGGCTCAAGGGGACCAGGGGAGCCTCAGAGGCCACTTTCCTGCCTGCTGTGAGACCAGGCAGCCTTAGACAAGGGCTCTGGCCAGGCCGTTTCTGGGGCTGGCAACACATGGGGGGCACCGCTGTCCTTCCAGAGCATTTCTCAGGGCCCCATAGCTGCCCCTACCCCAAAGGCCGCCTGCTCCCCAGGCCCCGGGACCCCACTGCATCGCTGGGCTGCTGTACTGGGCGCAGGGGAGGGGCTGGCCTGGGGATGGATTGGGGGTTCTGAGGGGCTGGGACAGGAGTGAGACCCCTGCCCGGCCCGAGGTGCCAGCTGCTTAAGCCAAGGGTACAGGACTGAGAAGCAGGTTCACGCGGCCTCTGTTTCCCATCAGCGGCTTAGACTGGATCCCCCCAAGAGCAGAGTGGCAGATCAGGCACAGGAAGCCGATTTGGAGACGTGGCCGCAGGAGCCTCAGCACAGCCCTGGAGGAATGGTCACCACCGCCCCCCCCCCAGGCCTGGCCCCAGTGCCGTCAGGGAAATGAACTGGAGGTGCAGGGCCTCGTGTGCCTGGCCCCCAGTGGCCGGTGTCGGCATGGCAGCCGCCCAGGGGTCCCATCTGTGTGGTTCTCCCCACGGGAAAGCCTGGGGTGAAGGGAGACGGGCCCAGTGCCAACAGTACCTGTGACCCTCCCGGGAGGTCGGATATTCACCAGAGGGAGAGAAACATCTCGCGGGCTATCCGCCCCATCCCACGCCGACACGGTGGCTTGAGCCCGCAACACCTCCCCCTTCCTGGAGGATTTTTGTGGGTTCTCCTGTTTGGGCCTTTGGTGTCTGCAGGGGAGCCCGTGCTCTGTGACCGAGTCCCGTGCCCGGAGAGGCTCCTTTCCTGGATCCAAAAAAATGCCCAGCCTGTCCTTCGAGCCTGCTGCCCGCAGATGGTGTCTGAGGGGTTTCTGCCTGGGTAGTCGTGCTAATCTTTCCAAACCAAAGTCGTGCCATTTCTCCCCGTGTCTCTTGCCAGCAGTGATCAGGGTAAAACGGGTATTTCGTGCACTTGTGTTTTCTCAAACACAGTCAACTTTTCTATCAGAAGTCCCCTGTATTTGCTTCGGTTAATTAACTCCACCCTCCAGTCTGTGGGGCTTTCGGTTTTGTTTTCAGTACATTTAACGCGTGTAGTCAGTGTTTTCGTTACCCTGGAAGCTGGTAAGGATTTAATTTTTAAATGAGTTCTAATCACATGAGCGCTACATAACTATTGTACACGAAAACATTTACGTTGAGACACACTGACACAACGTAGACGAAATTCAAGGTCCCGTCCGTTTGTCCTGCCCGAAGTTCTCCGTGCACGGTGTATTGTTTTTGTGCCTTTTGAAATGCAGCCCAGGACACGTCTCACTGAGAATGTGTTGCTGGAAGCTGGATTTCCCGTATTAGGAGACTCTGCGCCGTCCGAGCTGGAGCGCCAGAGGCTGTGGCCGCCGCCATCCAGTCATCTATCTTCGTTGAGTTGTGTGTTTGCACTGAGACCACAAGCTGTCAACTCCGCGTGTTTGTGACAAGCCAACAGGCAGCAGACGTGGGCGGCGGCAGCTGACCCCCGCGCGGTGGGTCGAGTCTGTGTTTTGGAAAAGGGTCCTGTTCACAGCGGTGGGTCTGCCACCACCCAGACCTCCCCTGGAGAGTGGGCCGGGCCTGCAGGGGCCTGGGACTGCGGCCCCTCCCCACCCCATGTCACTCTCTGAGGACCCTGCCTTCCCCTGAAGGTTTCTTCCCCAGAAGGGGCCCGGATAGGCTTTGGTTATTGGACTCCTGCCTTCCTTTTCAGATTTTTTGTGTTTACATAGGCTGTTCACAAGCCCTTGGGCAACCTTTAACCGGAGTAACTGTGGGAGGTGTTGGTGATGGTGGCAGGCGTGTCCAAACTGTTATTTGCTAATTAAAACCTAATTCTGCGGGGGCGCCTGGGTAGTGCAGTCGTTAAAGCGTCTGCCTTCGGCTCAGGGCGTGATCCCGACGTACGGGGATCGAGTCCCACATCGGGCTCCTCCACTAGGAGCCTGCTTCTTCCTCTCCCACTCCCCTGCTGTGTTCCCTCTCTTCGCTGGCTGTCTCTCTGTCACATAAATAAATAAAATCTTTAAAAAAAAATAAAAAATAAAATAAAACCTAATTCTGCAGAGGGTTATCAGATCAGTGGTAACTGGAGAAAGTTCATTCTCAATCAGAAGAAAATTGTATTAAGCTCCACCTCCAGGGATAGTCGTGTCACCGACGCTCGCGGACAGCAGCTGGCAGACACTGTCCTCTAGAAATGGTTTCACTTCCCGTGGTGTTCATGCTGGCCTCCCACTGCACAGGTGACACTGCGGGACGAAGGCAGCAGGAGGGCCCCACCCCGACGTGCTGCGGGGTCCCTGGGTCCAGCCAGTCCCTGTCTTGCTGTCTCCTCTCCTAGCGCCCACCGCGGCTGAGACAGCTCTCTGCCCCCTGCAGCCTGACTCCCTCACAGGGCACCATCCCATGATGGTAGCAGCCATGGGGCGTCACCCTGTCCAGGCCAGAACGGTCAGGACGCCCAGAGCAGAGACCAGGCGAGGCCCACAGCTGGCCCATCACCGCTGCCCCGCCAGGTCACAGCCCTGCACACCTGGGCCCCACTTCTTTATTTTCAAGCAATGCCGGCAAACTTTGTGTTTTTCACAAGTGATTGCTTGGGTTCGTGTGCTCCTCTCCTGGGCAAGGACCACAGCTGGGGGAGGGGTGACGGTCCGTCGCTCTGTCCGCTTTCCAGCAGTAGTGGTGGGAGAGGGGCTCTGGCTGCTTTCCCTGGAAGAGAACCAGAAAGGGCAGAGATGGATGCCCGCAGGCCTGTCTGAGTCTAGAGACAGGAAGGCTGGTCCAGCAGGGGGAGCGTCAGTCTTGGTCTCGAGGTCAGAGGTCTTGGGTCAGAGGTGCCAGCTTCTCCCCTTCTTCACACGCAGTGGTTGGTTTTGCCCACAGACTATGCATTGTTTAATTGAAACTGCCAGCATTTAACATTCAGGAGGTTTCACCTGTCATTCCTTGTTTCCAGCTTCTCTGGAGAGGCCTTTTGACTCGGGCCATGGCCCGGGTGTGGGCATCTGGTGGGTCCGGACCCCCTCGGCGTCCCTCGCTGGCCCCTGGCGCAGTTGAGGGTGGGTGTCTTGGCCCTCTGAACAACTCTGGAGGCACGTAGCTTCCTGAGGACACGGAGCACAGGCTCCAGCCACCGCCACGCCAGGGTGACTGCTGGCCAGAGAGAGAGAAGCTATTTGTGTCCTTCCCAGGTTCACGTGCCTAGTACCAGACACGGGCCCTTCGTGCTGGACGTCCTAGAAGCCCTGGGGAAAACCCAGGCCATGCAGGCAGCCCCATGTTCGGGTCCCGGCAGCCCACCCACTGGCCCATCTGGGGAGACTGGGCCCTCAGAGAGCCCCAGGAGTCCATCTCGCATGTGACAGGCTCCTCCAGCCTTGGGGGCAGCATCCGTACCCACAGGTCAGGGGAGCAGAGGGCAGAGGCCACGTCTGGTGACAGCTGTCACCGTGATGGGTGTGGAGAGTCATGCCAGCTGCCCTCATCATGGGGGCAGGTGCTTCCTGCCCTCCCTGCCCCCCCCCAGGCCCCCTAGGGTCGGTGTTGACATGTCCTCGGCCCAGAGCTGCTACGGCCCTGACCTTTCCCCAGGACTTTGGCCTCCGATGGCTGCTGCAATGCTCCCTGCGTGGCTTCAGCGGGGGCAGAGGCTGGTCCGCACCCGAGGCTTGTTTGCTCTTCTCGGAGCCAGACTTTCTGTGCCCGTCGGCCGCTGTGGGCCCAGGATGGTCTGAGCAGGGAGCCGGGACAGGGAGACTGCCCATGGGTGTCCACGTCACGCTCTTCAGACTGCTCTGCCCTCAACCTCGGGAAACCCTACCTGAAAACCAGACATCCCTCCGGCAGCTGGGGGTGCTGGGCTCCTGGGGCCGTGTCTGCGAGCCCTGTGTGCGTGTGTCTGTGTGTGTGTGTCTGTGTTTCTGTGTGAGTGTGTGTGTAGTGTCAAAGCTGCTGGAGTCTCCCTGTGCAGCCCAGAACCCCACTGCTGGTTAATTCAGCTGGTTTTGTTTTGTTTTTTTTTAAGATTTTATTTATTTGACAGAGAGGCAGCGAGAGAGGGAACACAAGCAGGGGGAGTGGGAGAGGGAGAAGCAGGCTTCCTGCGGAGCAGGGAGCCCGATGCGGGGCTCGATCCCAGGACCCTGGAATCACGACCTGAGCCGAAGGCAGACGCTTAACGACTGAGCCTCCCACGCGTCCCAATTCAGCTGGTTTTAAAGGAGGCAGAGGGAGGAGCTGGAGAGAGCTGCTCTTTTGTTTTAGAAGAGTCCGGAAGGGTCTGGTGTTGAGTGGAGCACAAAGGTTTTCAAGGCACTGGCACGTGTTGAGGGCCTGTGTGGCCTCTGGGGGGGCCGGAAGGGAGGGGTGCGCTGCAAGTGCTGGGTGTGCCTGGGACAGTGTGCTCACCCCGCCTGGAGCCGTTGTGGGTGGTGGCGGGTCCCTGGCCGGAACCGCAGTGACCCGCGCTGGCGTTCCAGGTTTTCCAGGAAGGGGGAAGTGTGTGCAGCTGCTGGGGTCATCACCCCCCCACCCCCAGTTGGATAGTGGGCAGGAGGGTGGGGCTGTACTTCATAGGCGTCTGGGAAAGTGGTGGTGTCGGGAGGCCACAGCCCGATCGGGGGAGGGTGAGAGGCCACCAGCACTGCGCCCCCCAGCCACTCAGCCGCCTGCTGTCAGGATGGGTTCACTCAGGCAGAAGGGCCTCAGTGGATCCTTGTGGCCGGCAGACTGCCCATCCCCACCCCCTGCCAGCAGCATGCAGTCACTCTCAGCTCAGCCTCTGTGCATCCCACCGCGGGGCAGGCCTGGAGGCAGCGCAGGGGGGGGGGGCAGGGCGGGTCTCCTGCAGGGCCTGAGGCAGGGGGGCCCTCCGCGCAGCCAGAAATGCTTGTTCCCAGTGCTAAGCGCAGGTGCAGGGTCAGGAAACAAGGATGAGGTCGGTCAACTTTGACCCGTCCTGGGGTGAGATAGTCCCACCCGGCGCTGGGTCTCCTGGGTCCCTGGGAGAGCAAGACGCTGAGCAGCCCCACCCCCAGTTCCTGGGGGTGAGGGTGGGGCTGGGGAACGCAGCATGGGGTGTGGAACAGCCCACCCACCTGGAGGGGGTCAGCTCCCGAGAGCGGGGGTCCAGGATGCTGTGGGACATCCTCATGGGCCTGTTTTCCCTTGACCTGAAGGGAGAAGCAGTGTTGGGGGCCAGACAGGAGACGGCTCCCCAGCTGCCTGCGCTGACCCCGGAGGAGAAGAGGGTCCTGGAGAGGAAGCTGAAGAAGCAGCGGAAGAAAGAGCAGTGGAAGCGGCTGCGGGAGTCCGGAGCAGCCCAGAGCCTGCCGGCCAAGCGCTCTGGGGCCCAGCTGGCCCTGGACTACCTCTGTGGGTAAGATGACCCCCCTCCCGCGGGGCCCGGCCAGTGTCCCAGGGGTTGTGTGGTGTCCCGGGAGGGACACGGGCTGCAGACTCAGGTGACCTGGGCCCCATCTGGCTCCTGGGACCACTGGGACCCCGGGGCCTCTAGCACCACCCCCAGTGGTGTCCCGTGGCCGTCCTGGTGGTGTCACCACAGAACTAAGGCCTCCGGTGGGGCTGTCTCAGGGAGAGGAGAGCCGCCATCCTGCTCTTGACTTCGCTGTGCAGGGGAAGTGGAGCACGGTCTCCGCAGCCTTGGCTGGAGCCTTCGGACTGCCCGAGGCCCTGTTTCACCCTGTCCTCACAACTGGGCAGAGGCTGGCAGATCCATTGCTAACAGCTTCGTAGGAGACTCTCTGGAAGCTCTGGGAAAAGTGAGGCCCATGTGAGATCACTGGTTTCTGTTTGCCCAGAAACAGAGGAAGGGAAGGGAAGGGAAGGAGAGGCACGCACGCCAGCAGGTCCTCGCACCTGGTTCTCCTCCCCAGGAAGTGGGTTCATACTTTCTCTGATCCATACTCACTCTTCAGGCTGGGGGCCAAAGCAGCCGAGACCACGGTCAGCCTGAGAAGGCCCGCCGTGGACACACGGCTTCCCTCGTTCCGCATTGTGTTTGCGGAACGGTTTATATGCAGCCCGCATGCAGCCAGTTCCGAACGCCCTTGTCACTGCAGAAAGCGGCCCCCGCCCCAGCTCCAGGGGACCCCTCATCCACCTCGTGTCTCTGTGGCCATGCCGATGCGGGACATTTCCTGCAAAGGGACTCGTTCACCACGTGGCCTCTCGTGGCCTGCTTCTCCCGCTTGGTGTACTGTTTTGAGGTTCGGCCACAGGGCAGCACGTGCCGGAATTTCCTCTCCCCTCACGGCCACATACTACGCATCGTGTGTCTACGGTGCCGTTGGTTTACCTGTGCATCTGTTGCCAGGCATTTGTGTTGTTTAGGCCACGTGGCCGTCGTGGCTGCTGCTGTGGTGTGTGTCCGTGTGCGGGATTCTGTGTGGTCGTGTTTTCCTTCGTCTCGGGCACAGCCTAGGACTGGGGTTGCTGGTGACTGTGGTGTGGGAGGGGCCACAGACACACAGCGGCTGAGGTATTTACAGCCCCGCCAGCCGGGCTCTGAGGACGGCCCTCCTAGCCGGTGCGGGGTGGTGTCGCGCTGTGCCCTTCGCTGGTGTCCTGAACCGCGTTGAGCCGGAAATCCAGAGAATGCCGTGGGCTGCGGGGCTGCCCCCGCTTGGCTCCTCCCTAGAGGGTCACGGGATGGACTCCGTGAGGAAGATGGAGTGCTCCTGGGAGGACAGCTGCCCGCTGGCTCTTGAACCTCCACCTGCTCGTCTGCGGAGCACCAGAAGGCCCTGCCATGGCCCTGCTGGGGGCAGGAATTCTCCGGAGCCCACCTGCGGGCTGGGAAGAGGGCTGTGGGTGGGCTCTCGGAGCGCTGTCTGCCCCTCTCCTCCTTCACTGCGCCCTCAGAGCACCTGGCCAGAGAGCGGCGGCCTGGACCGCGGTCAGGAGTCCCCATCCCCTGGCCCTGGTCATCAGCCGTAAGGACATGTGATTCTGTGCAACCTGGGCCCTTCATGTCCTCTGCACTCTTGGCTACTGGGCACAGTGGGGGTGTGCCGGAACCAGCTCCCCTAGGGAGTCCGGTCCCCATCGCTAGTGTTACCTGGGCGCGCTCCTCCGCAGTTGTCAGCAGAAGGGCTAGGAGCGGGGTCCGGGACGGGGCTGGGGAATCCCCATTCGCTGCGACCAGGTGGCCGGCACAGCGCTCCTGGCCTCCCCAGACTCGGCAGGGCCGCTGGGGGGAGACCCAGGCCCACAGGTACCTAGCAGAGGCTGGGGTGGCTCGGCTGCATGCATGTCGTGGGTGCGGAGGGGTGCGCCATGCCTGCTGTCACCAACCAGGGACCCTTCTCAGGTCCGCACACTTCTTATCTCAGCGCACGTTTCCCCGGTCAGTGAGGTCTGCCTGGTGCGGGGGTTCAGCATTGTCAATGCCACCAGCGTCCTCTGAGCTCAGAGCTGACGCCACCCCCCTGCCCTTGCCGCTCCGAGAGCCAGCGCACGTTCGTGTGAGCCTGCCCGCCCGGCCGACGTGCTCCTAGGCAGGGTCATGGGTCAGCTCTGGAGACGGTGTGGACCCCGGGCTGTATAGCAGGACACAGACGGAGCCTGACTGGGGCGGGCCGGCAGTAAGGACAGGCCAGGAGGCCTGCAGTGCTTGTGGCCGCTCTCCGTGTGCACCGTGTGTGGAAGGCAGGAGCGAGGGCTGGGGCCCAATCTTGACTCCGCCGTGTGGAGTGCCAGCTCCCTGGTTGTCACCTCAGTGGCGACTGCCCTGTCCAGACTGTCCCCATTACCTAGAGACCAGCCCAGGGACGCCGTCCACGCTCTGGTCAGCAGCCTGTCCTCGCTTCCAGCCTCGCCTCCAGCCCACATGGGCTCCTGTGGCCCAGTCCTCCCCACCCTGGGCTTGATAGTGGCAGGCACTGTACAGATGGAGCTGTGCCTTGTGCGGCACGTGGAATGCCAGTGTGGCCCCTGCACCCTTGCGGGAGCCCTGGGGGTGCCCCTGGGCACCTGTGGCACGTCTCAGCCCGGAGCCGAGGTGGCCAGCATCCCCTCCTCCTGAGGCCTTGCACCAGGCTGCCGGTGGTGTGGGCCGCAGCCCCTTGCTGGGCTGGGGGCAGGGAGATAGGCTCTCTCCTTGTCCAGGGGATCCCCCCGTCTGCCCAGGCAGACAGGACCAGCCTCCTGGCAGGAGGCTACGAGCCCCCGCCAGCTGTGCCTGTTGCCATAGGGGGCGACCCCGTGGGAATGGGGCTGCACCAGGGGTGGCTGGGGCCCCGTTTCCCTGCCACAGCCAGGCTGTGCAGCTGAGGCCGGCAGGGGTCGGAAAGCTGCTGAGAGCGGTGATTCTCGTCAAGGGGTCCCCGCTCTCCATTAAACTGGGACAGGAAGGTGTTACTGCCCCACGTTACAGACAGCACTCCAGCAGCTTGGAACCAGGGACTGCAAAGTACCGAGCTGGAATGCAGACCACGCTCTGTGCCACGCTCCGTGGCCGCTGCTGCATGCGGCCGGTGGTGTCTGTTGCCGTCCCCGCGCTGCAGTGTGCACATGGCCGGTGCTGGTGTGCTGTGTGACAGATACAGTCTCGGTGCTGCCAGGCCAGTGGGGCAGGGCAGAGTGAGGGGCCCGGAGCACATCTGCAGTGGGCTGGTGGGGTTGTGGGCACAGGCACGAGCCACGGCCCCCATCAGCTCCTCCAGCTCCTCCTTCCCTGACGGAGGTGCCCTGTCCCCATCGTGGTGCACCAGCCCCTTAGCCCCACCCCCAGTGCAGGCCGTACTGTGGGTCAGTTGCCTGGGCAGGCTACCAGCAGGCCAGAGGCAGGGTGGAGGCCCCCGAGTGGGTGGTGGTGCTGTGGGACCTGGGGGTCGGCAGGGTGTGGAGCCCCAGCAGCTCAGGGCCTGCCTGTGGAGGCAAGAGGCTGCCACACGGCATCACAGCCGAGGACCCTCATCCCAGTCCAGACGCCGGGATCGATCTTCTTGTCAGCTGAGATAAGGTTTATTTCTGCCACAAAGACGGAGCTGGGATTGCTGCACGGGGCCACTGCTGCGTCAGGCTTGAACGTGGGAGTTGGCGTGTGTGCGGTCTGGGGAGCGGTTCTTAGGGTTGCCCTGAGAGCTGCGGTGGGGGGAGGGTCTGGTGGAGGTCAGAGGGCTCAGGGGCTCCAGAATCTGCCTGATGCTGGGACTCAGGCAGGGCGTCAGCCGTGAGCTCCCCATGGACTAGAGCCTCTGAGCTGCTGTCACACCTGTCACCCCTCTTGCACCACACCTCTGGCTGGCCATGGGCTTGGGGCCTGGGCAGTGACTGTGCCTGCCTCTTGCCCGTCTGGGCATTGAAGCGTCCTTCATCCGTGACCTCATGGTGCCCAGAGTCGTGTGCTCTAGGAGCCACTTAGGCCCTGCACACCCTCGGGAGGTGTGCACTAGGGAGCCTACCCAGCCCTGGGTCACCACTCCTTTCCTGCCGGCCCCAGTCTCCCACTTTCTCTGCTCCCCAAAATACAGATTCTCCATCCCTGCAGGGCACTGCCTCTCACTGAGTCGTCTCCAGGGTGGAGCAAGAACCCCGACAGGCAGGCTGGCTCGTCTGTGTCCACTGTCACCGTCTTCCCTGTCGTTGTCCTTATTATCCTTGTCTGGAGGCCTCCTCTCTGCCTGTTCTGGGCGTGCTCGGGGGCCCCCAGCTGGGGCCCCTCGCTTCCTGTGGGCCCACTCGGCATATCTGAAGTCGCTCCGGCACTCCCTGGGGGCTCAGGTGACCGGAGCCCTGGCGTTGGCCAGGGGGTGTTGCTTTGGGCACACAGCCCGTCCATGTTGTCGACGAGGCGACGATGGGAGCCTGGTCCACAGAGCTCCAGGTTCCAGGCAGTAGAGCTCGGTACTGCCACACCTCTGTCAGCCCAGGAGGGACCCCACAGGCCCTGGGGTGAGGTCATGTGCCATCCTCGGGTGGGGGGATGGGCCAGGGTGCACAGGGAGTCCATTACAAAGAATGAGTAAGTGTAGTGAGGGCTTGCTAGCGAGTGGAGAACTCGAGACCCAGGAGGAGCAGGTCAAGGGGCAGCCACTCCCCCAGGCCTGGGAGGAGGCCCCGCTGTGGCTCTCGAAATGGCAGAGAAGTCACAGGAGCCCAGACCACAGGACTTGCCGGGAAGACTGCTGGTGGGCAGTCTGGCCAGGGCCACGGTGGTCCGTCAACTCCCGGGGGTTCCTCGCTGGAACCAGGATGGAAGAATCTTCCTCTGTTATCCTGACATGTCTCTCCAGCACCTTCTTCACATCAGACCGTCTGGCAAAGGAGCACTCTGTTTCCACGGAGCGGGCGATGGAGGGAAATTTGAGGCGGAGGCTGTGACTTGATGACCAGCATGGGGGAGGGGGCCCCTTGGGATAACCGTCAGGGACCAGCCAGAGACCACACTGGCCTGGCGGCTCTTTCTTCCTTCCATCCCTTCCTCTAATGACCACTGTTCTGGTTTCTGCTCTCCCGCTTCTGCCGGGGCCCACGCTGAGTGCGGCACATGCTGGTGCAGGAGCCTGGGCCGGGCTCTGTCCCGGCCCCAACATGCTGCCCGGAGAGGGCCCGTCAGTCAGCCTCCAGGCCTCACTGATACGTGGTAGAGTCAAGCTATGAGTCCGGGCATGGCCGTGCTGTCTGCTCCCCTAGGAGGACAGGAGCAACAGTCCAGTCTGGCTCAGGTCCTGCTCTGTGGCTGCCACACGAAGTGCCCGTGGTCTCTGGGCAGACGTGGGGCGGGGCTCTGGGGCTCTGTCATCACAGGACATTGTGTGTAAAACAGCACAGCAGTGAATTGCCTGCTTCCACCTTGGCCCCCACGAGCTGTGGAGCCAACGGGAGCTCTTGGACCCTCCCTGCTGTCTGTCCCCCACCCCACCCCCCGCTCCACCGAGTAGAGGCAGTGAGGCTGCACCGAGAGCAGCGGCCACACACCCCTGGGGGCTCACCCTCTGCCCTTCTCCCCACGGCACCGGCAGCCGCGAGTCCTGACATGCCAGCCTCTGGCCCTGTGTTCACCGCTCAGCTCTGAGAGCCTGGCCCTGCCGTCCTGGCCGGAGCAGCCGCCCACCCTGACGGGATTCCGCCGACACCTGGAGCTACCTGCTTCCTCGTCCTCCGGCCCCTCCAGGGTGGGCTGCAGATGAGCAGGCTGGCTTTGTTGCCAGGGCCTTGGTGCCTGGGGAGCCTGGGCCCTCGGAGGCCTTTGAGTCGAGAGGGTGCAGGCCAGGCGGGTCTAGCAGAGGCACGGGGCTGGCGCGGCCGGGTTTCTTTCTATGTCCCTGACATCCAAGCAGCCCAGACCAGTGGGGCCCTCCGGGTCAGGGTTCTTGGCTCCTCCTGGCTTGCTGTCCGTCACCCTTCACACACAGCTCTCGGTTTAAAGGCTGTCCGCACTCTGGTGGGCAGGCTCTGCCGTAGCACACGATAAAGGCTTTGCAAGAATGGCTGATGTCACGGAATTCCAGCTGGGCACGTTGGCATAAAATCGTGGCACTGTAGGGCTGGGAGAAAGAGCCCTGTGCCATCCGCTGTACGTGTGGAGGCAGGCCCGCCGGCCGAGGCTTCACAGTCATGCGCAAGTGAGGCGTCCTCCCGGTGCCAGGCCCCTGAGCCCCCTCTGCTCCTGCTCCTTGTCTGCTGCCCTCTGACTGGGGAGGCGGGGGGCTGCACAGACCTTTCCAGCTGCTCCTGCCGGCACCTGACACATCCTGTCCTTGCTTCCTAGCTGGGCCGAGAAGCATGAGAACTGGAGATTTCAGAAGACAAGGCAGACCTGGCTATTGCTCCACATGTACGACAGTGACCAGGTGTGTGCACGCTGGGGGGGCAGATGTGTAGACATGCTGGGGGGGAGGTGTGTGCACGCTGGGGGGGCAGGTGTGTAGACATGCTGGTGGGGAGGTGTGTGCATGCGGTGGGGGCAGGTGTGTAGACATGCTGGGGGGAGGTGTGTAGACATGCTGGGGGGAGGTGTGTAGACATGCTGGGGGGAGGTGTGTGCACGCAGCGGGGACAGGTGTGTAGACATGCCGGGGGGAGGTGTGTAGACATGCCGGGGGGAGGTGTGTGCACGCTGCGGGGGGCAGGTGTGTAGACATGCTGGGGACAGGTGTGTAGACATGCTGGGGGGAGGTGTGTAGACATGCTGGGGGCAGGTGTGTAGACATGCTGAGGGCAGGTGTGTAGACATGCTGGGGGGAGGTGTGTAGACATGCTGGGGGGAGGTGTGTAGACATGCTGGGGGCAGGTGTGTAGACATGCTGGGGGCAGGTGTGTAGACATGCTGGGGGGAGGTGTGTAGACATGCTGGGGGCAGGTGTGTAGACATGCTGGGGACAGGTGTGTAGACATGCTGGGAGCAGGTGTGTAGACATGCCGGGGCAGGTGTGTAGACATGTGGGGGGCAGGTGTGTAGACATGTGGGGGGGAGGTGTGTGCACGCTGGGGGGGCAGGTGTGTAGACATGCTGGGGGGGAGGTGTGTGCACGCTGCGGGGGGCAGGTGTGTAGACATGCCGGGGACAGGTGTGTGCACGCTGGGGGCAGGTGTGGATTGTGTATCAGTGTGGGTTTTCTCACAGGTCGTCATCCCTTGCTCCCGTCATTTGTTTTGACAAGTAGTTTTCATGACAACGGTGGTGGGTCCGCGGCACGGAGGTCAAGAGTGCCCCTGTGCATGTGACGGGGCAGGGGGACCTCCATAGAGGGAGCACCTGAGAACCACAGTCTGAAACGAGGCTGTGGGTGTGGCACGATGGGGGGGGAGGGCAGCTGTCCACACGGGCCAGGGTTGCTGTAGGAGTCATGGGCCGGTGGTGTGGCCCACGGCAGAGCCCCCTCTGGGACAAAAACGCCACATACCTTCCCCGTGACCCCACTGTCCTGCACAGCCCTGTGCCAGCACCCCACTCGCCGCAGCTGGGAGCACACCCCCACCCCCTCATCACCGGACTTCTGTGCCCAGGAGCTCAGACCCAGGGGACGCACGGTCCCCAGCACTCTCGGGAGCAGGTATCACACACGGGGAGCCAGCGGGGAGCTATGCACACGGGCCTCGGTGCCGCCGACCCCCCTGCCTGCTCCCGGCGCTGCAGCCGCTTCCTGGGGGGAGATGGCCAGGGTGCCCCAGGAACCACTGCTGCGTCCAGATGGCCCTTGCTTCCCGGTCATGCCCCGTCCCCTTGAGGCCACCTAGTCGTCACAGCCGTGGGAGCTGTGCTAGGGACACGTTGTCATTTTGATGAAGATTGATTTTTCTATTTTTTCTTTTGTTGTTTGCGTTTTTCGTGTCATGACTAAGAAATCATTGCCTAACCTGAAGTCAGGAAAATTACGTCTGTTTTCTTGTAAGTTTTTTAGTTTTGTTCTTACATTTAGGGCTTTGGCCGATTGGGGTTAAGCTTGTATGTGGTGAGTTAGGGTTCCTGTGCATGTGGACGTGCGCCGTCCATTGAATGGACCGTCCTCCCCGCAGCGCGTGGACATGGCACCTTGCTGCTTCCCAGCATCCTGCCAGTTCCTTACCCGTCTGCCCTGCTGGAACGCAAACCCCATGAAGACCAGGCTTGTCAGCTCTCACTGACCCTTCAGGTCTCCCTGGGCTGCCCCGGAAAATGGGGCACGTGTATCTGAAAACCCAGCTGGGGGACTGGTGGTGTCCAGGGGCTTTCCAGAGAGCCTGCAGTAACCAGTGGATGGAAGGATGGATCGACAGATCAGTGGTGAGCCTGTTGAGGTCAGGGTCAGAGCTCATATGGGGTCCAGCACGGGCAGTGGGGTGGAGGAGAACCCTGAGCCGCAAGTGGTTGACTATGACCTGGGGGGGCAGGTGGGGCGTCTCAGATGCCGGGAAGGGAGGAGAGGGCCAAGCTGGCTGTTGGTGTGTCATCCTGACAACAAGGCCTAGCCCTCCTTCAGCAGACACTCCTGAGGCCTGCGTGGCTCAGCGGGGTGGGGCGGGGACAACAGGGGCAGGATGGGAGCCCAGCGCGCAAGCTGGGGGATCCTTTGGTGCTCTGGACCCCAGACTCTGTGGACAGTGGTGCCTCTGCATCCTGGCCTATGTCCAGCTGTCTCCCAGCCCCACTGTCAGCCGTGCTCCTCACACTTCCCTTTGTGGCCCTCCCACTGTCCTGCCCACGGGCTCCCTCCAGAGCAGCTCCGCCACCCTGGACAGGCCCTCCTTTGCGGGCTCTTGTGTGGCCCACACTCGGGCCTCTCTGTGACCCCCCAGCACAGTGCCGGGACGCTCCTTGGCGGGACCGTTGCAGTAACGGCCCTCCGGTGCTGCCTGCCGGGACAGCAGAGGCCATGACAGGAGGCAGAACTGTTCTGCGGTCCCACACGTGTCCAGTCTTCCTAACGCACTGAGTAGAAGGAACCAGGCTGGCATCTGCCTCCCCCGGGGGCCTCGCTTTGAGCCCCCAAGGCAGAGGCAAACACAGGCCCGACCTCACAGCGGCCACCTGCCTGCGTAGGGCATGGGTGAGTGCGTGTGCACGTGTGCGCGTGCGTGGGTGTGCACACGCCCCACTGTGTTCAGAAGTGCTTCCTTCCAGGAGCAGGATACAAGATTTGGTTTCAGGGGATGAGACAGATCCAGAAGCCCGGTCTAACCGCGGGGCGGACTGACAAGGGAGCTGGAGGGAAAGCCTGGCAGTGCCCCTCACGTTCAGGACGCACCGAGGAAGAGGGAGCCAAGGCCAGTCGATGGGGAAGGGTATGTCCCCAACAAGCCGCGCTGGGCCAACTGGGCGTCCACACGTCAGATAACGAAGGTGACCCCACCCAACCGCTAACAAAAGTTAAAGTGAGAGCCACGGATGTCAGGGCTGACGCTGTCCCGTCATGACCTCGGGTCGGGCACAGGTGCCTTAATCACGGCTGCACGAGCACAGTGACACAGACGGACAGACAGGAGTGAGACAGCCACCCACGGCATGGGAGGAAGTCCCGCAGCCAGGCTGCCACGCATGGAGAACCTTCCTAGCTCGGTAACGGGACAGCCGCATTTCAGCGTGGACAGAGGGTCCACGTAGACGCTTCTGCAGAGCAGACGGTTCAGGTGGCCGGGAGCACCTGCAGCGGAGCCCCACGTCGCTGCGCCGGGGGAATGCCCACCAGCCCAGCGTGGCTGCGGTCAGCAAGGACGGCGCTGGCACCTGTGGATGAGGACACAGCTTCCCTCCGCGGTGTGCCTCTTGGAGCGCCTTGTTCCCGTTACGGATGGATCGCATCGCCGAATTTCTCCAAGGATGGCAACAGTACAGTCTGGACATCTTCTCTCTGTACAACCTTTATTTTATCCAGGTTGTCTCTGGTTTGTTTGCTTGGCCTCTGACTTTGGAATCAGAGACTTTGCTCCGATGTGGTGCCCTTTGGGGGTGCCAAGGCTGCACGCGCCCAGTGGCCTGTGCACCTGCCTGTGGGTTCCGTGTGGGTTGATGGGCTGGGCTCGGGATCATGGGTCTTCTCTCCTGCATCCTCAGATTCAGAATAGACTCTTCTAGTCTTGCTGCAGGACACAGGCTTGGCTGCCAACACAGGAAACCGGAGGTGGGGGGACAGCCTGTGGAGGTGGGGGGACAGCCTGTGCTGGGGGCATCCCGTGGGAGGAAGCAGGGGGCAGCCCGTGGGGTGCGGTGGGGAAGGCTCCCCCCCCCCAGCCCGTGAACTCTCATACCCTCCCCCTGTGCGCAGCCCACCACACTGGAGCCCTTGCGCCTGCTGTGTCAGTGGCCGGGGGCTGCTCTTAGCGGATGACTGCCGTGTGCTCTAAGTTGAGCTATAACCGCACACGAGAACGTTGGGATGAAATCCATTTATCTGGGGTTTATTTAGCTGCTCGTGCTCTTGGTGTCCCGTCTAAGAAATTGTTGCTTAATCGCAGGTCACGAGGGTTTTCTGCGATGCTTTTTCTAAGAGTTTATAGCTTTAACTCACACTCGCAGGTCTTTGCCCCGTTCTGCGCTGACGTCTGAAGATGGTGGGAGGTAGGGGTCCAGCTTCCTGCTTCCGCACGGAGACATCCCGTGGGCCCAGCAGCATCCGTTGGAGCAACGGGTCTTTCCCCGTTGAGTGGCCTCAGCGCCCTTGACAGAACCGGCTGACCGTGGGTGGAGGGGTCACCGCCTGGGCCCCGCTCTGTCCCTTGCCCTGGGTGTCTGTGCCAGTGCTCTGCCCCACTGCTGTGGTGTCGGAGTCGAGAGGTGGGAGTCACTGACTGCTTCTTGAGTGGACCTGGCCGTTCCTTCACTCTTGGCTCTGGACGGACCAGCCGGGCCTGGAGTCTGGGGTGACGGCAGCAGAACTTGGTCATATCAGCATCATCTCCCTCACACCTCTGTTCTTTACCCTAGATCTCTCCTCACAAACATACCTGTCTCCTGTTTACTTAGTGGCATTTCGGGGGGGTTGAGAACCCACGGCTGCCGAGCCTGAAGCCCTTGGAGGGAACAGCCCAGGACTGGGAGAGGGTCGCTGCAGGAGGCTGGCCCCTCCTCCCTGCCTCCCCCAGTCCTGTGGTCCTGCAGCACGGGGACAGAGCGGGAGCAGGTGTGTGGCGTGGGGGTCCTCTTGCAGATGCAGGGGTGCGGCCTGAGATGCCAGCTGCGGGGCCGGGAGCCCTGCCTGAAGGCTGGGGCCCACGCTGTGAGCAGCACCTCGTTTCCTCACCGCTCAGTGTCCACGTGCCCCACGCCACCCCACCCGGCCCCTGACACCCTCGTCCTCTTGCCCTCCCAGGTTCCCGATGAGCTCTTCTCCACCCTGCTGGCCTACCTGGAGGGGCTCAGGGGCCGCGCCCGGGAGGTGACAGTGCAGAAGGCGGAAGCCCTGATGCAGGAGCTGGACGAGGCCAGCGGCGTGGACCCCCTTCCGCCGGGGAAGACCCAGCGCATCCGGCAGGTGCTGCAGCTGCTCTCCTAGCGGGTGTCCAGCGGGCCACCGCTGCCGCTTAGGACACAGCCGGCCGCCACCGCTCAGCAGTGGGGCCCCAACGAGGGGCAGGCGGGATTACCAGCAGGTCAGCGGCCAGCGGGCCCCGGGGCTTCCAGGCGCTGAGTCCCCGTGCCTGCTGGCGCCTGACCCTTGGGGGGACTGACTCTGTTTGGCCAGACAGTGTATAGATGATGACCTGTTTTCGTCCCTTTACAGCAGAAAGTAGCCACCCCGGCATAACCTAGAGATGCCCTCCTGGCCTCCCAGTGGCCCTCTAGCCCCCAGGGAGGTTGCTTATTGAGGGAAAGGTCTATTTTTTTACTGGGAACATCTTAGAGATTGACCAGAGCCAGCCCTTCCCTCCAGCTGTGGTCTGTCCCAGTTGGGGGTGAGGGTAGCCCCTCCGGTGCCGGCCACCGCATCCAGGTCACCTGCCTACGTTCCCTGGCAGGTCCGGGCTGTGGCTCGCCCACACCCCACCTCCCTGCTGGGGCCTTGCTGCCCAGTCCCAGGGAAAACATGGCTGCATTTTCAATAAAACAGGCCCGTGTCGTCTGCGGCCCTATTCTGTGCATCCCGTTCTCGTTTGCCGGTCCCAACTGCGAAGAGCTTGTCCTGAGAGTGAGCGTGTGTCGGGCCGGAGCCAAGGCTCCCGGGGTGGCATCCCGGCAAGCTCCCCGTGTGGCGCTCCTGCCTGTTGGCTCTGAGCACTGGCTCTGCGGGCCTGCCGTTGGCAGGTGTCGACAGTGATCACACTGGCTGCCCTCCCACAGCCGTCCCTGCTGTGTGCACAGACACAGGACACGCTCGCCCTGTTCCCCGAAGAGCGCGCAGGTCGACCCCCTGGAAGTCACTCAGCGCGGCAGCCCACGCCACGGTGGGAAAAGTCGGCAGGCCCTTCAGGACGACCTCGCTTCTAGGGACCTGTGGAGAATCACAGGGTGGGGGATATATGCGGTGGTCTTAAAACTTATCCCCCGAGGCTTTGACGCTCCGTCCCTGGGACGTGGGTCAGCTTCCAGCATGGGATGAAGCAGATGAGACACCGTGTGACCCCTGGGGCACGGGCAAGAGGAGGAGGCAGCTGGCGCCCTTGGGACACGTGCCCCTGGGACTTGGCCACCGTGATGTGGGAAGCCCCCGTCACCTGGGGAGGCCACGTGGGGGGCCATGAGGGGTGCTCAGGTGATGGCGAGTCTTCAGACGGCAGCCGCCCCAGGTGACACTGAGTGACGCAGAGGTGAGCTGTCCCCGCTGAGTCTTGCTCACGTTGCAGGTCTGTAAACCCTGTTGCTGGGGCGTGTGCAGTAGGTAACCAGAACGCCACGAAGCTGTGGAGGCGACCTGCTGATATTGTGCACCACGGTGCTAATGGAGTCACGGGCTTCAGGCCTGTGTGTATACCCCCGATTCCAGGAGAAGGCCTGGGGCCGGCTGTGCTCCCTGAGGTGTTCCTTCCCAGCACCGTCCCCAGCCTCAGCTTCTGCTGTGACTTCAGCTTCCCTTACCATGGAGCACCCGTGCCAAGGGGTGCTTCTGAATGACGGGGTAGGGCTTCGGGGTGCCTGGGCCCGGGGCGGCCCACTCGTCCAAAGGGGCCTGGGCTGGTCCGTGGGGCCCCCCTCTTCTCACCCATAATCCAGACTCCTGGGCTCTGAAGGTCATGCTGCCCCACCTCCCACCCAACACCCACACCTCGGTGGCACCGCCATGGAAAGGGGACATGCTCCGCCTCTCCCTGGGGGCATTTGGCCCTGTCCCCCACCCACTGGTGCAGCTGAAATCCCAATCACACTCACGAGCACGCGTCCAGTTCTGGGTGGGCCCAACCCCTCTTTGGCCCAGGTGGCTTTGGAGACAGATGAGAAGTCCTGACTCCCTGGTATCCCTCAGGTGAGAACTCGAACAGGGAAGCACTTCAGAACCACACGTCGGTGCAGGTCTGTGAGCCCATCAGCAGACCAGTGTGTGGGCATCACGGCCCCACAGATAATCTGGGGACGTGGACAGTCAGGGTGCCAGCCGTACCGTGACCAAGCACGGAGCCATCCTGAAAATGATCTGGGGACATGGACAGTCAGGGTGCCAGCCGTACCGTGACCAAGCACGGAGCCATCCTGAAAACGACACTGAGAACTGGACGTACAAAGGAAGACCCATAGATGCAAAGAAAGGGCAGATTCTTTTTAAGGAATCAAGGTTATAAGAACCGTAGCGCTGGGTTTCCTGGAAGCCAAGCTGAAAAGGAAAATGTGATGGGTCCCAAGTCCTCATTGTCTCTTACTGGATACGGTGGAGAGAGCAGGGCACTCCCCAATACCAGACTGGGGGGGGCTCTTTCCTCCCTAAGAGCTCTGGTCGGAGCATGAAGTGCTATTCCCTCGAGGTCCCCCTGGCGGAAGGTGCAGAGAGTGGACACAGACGCGTCATCTGGACAGAGCTGTCTAGAGGCGTTAACTGGGTGTGGGACCAGCCTCCGTTGCCGGGGGTGCCAGTCGGAGATGGCCCTCTTATGAGGCCCCAAGGGCAGTGATCTGGGAGGGCCTGAGCCCCGGGGCCAAGCCACAGTGAGGGGTGCCTTGGGGCTGTCTGCGTGGGGCCACCGGGCCAGGAAATGTCTTGACGGTGGCCGGTGATTTCCCGCCAACACCCCCCACACTGGAAACAACCCAGATGTCCGTCAGCAGCCGAACAGGAAACCGAAGTGAACAGCACTCCCCAGTCAAAGGGAAGAAGCTCGGTACGGCCACAAAGTGGCGCTGGACAGGGGACGATGGACCACAAGGGCACACTGTCGATGCCACTCAAAGGACTTCCTGGAGACGGCGGGTCAGCTCATCTGCAGGGAGAGAATCCCCGGGGCAGGGGGCGCCACCGTGGCCTGTGGCCTGTGGCTACACAAGCTGGGACACACGCTCAAGCTGCTTGTTTGTGACACTCCAGCAAGCGCAGAGAAGCCTCGCGGGGCAGAGCTCGCTGCAAAGCACTGGGCTCTGGAAAGAAAACGGTAAGATGGGTTTGTTGTCGCCTGAATGTCTGTTCTTCACGAAGTTTTGCGTGTCTGTAGTGTAGACGTCTCAAGCACTGTTAGGATGTCAGAATGGGCGATGGGGGGCTGGGACTTTGGGCTGGGGGTGTCAGAGCCAGCAGGCCCATCAGCACCACCAACAGCCGTCCGCGGCCCCCGCCCCCCTCTCCGAAGAAGCGGCCTTCCTCAGCAGGCTTCCCTTACGTCCGGGGAAGCGTGGCTCGGTCTCTCCTGACCTCCTACAGAGAAGTGGGGACTAGCTACCGAGTGGCCCCTTGCCACGCTTTCCCACCCAGGGCCCGCAGGAAAGCTGTGTCTGTGCTCAGATAAACCAGCACTAAGCCAGCAGGAATGTCCCTGACGGGTGATGCCCTGCCCAGCGGCAGGTGGGACACTTACGGCCAGAGGGGCTTCAGGACATCAGGTGGCCACAGAACAAGGACCCCTGCCCCCAGAACGCACTCTCAGCCCCTTGTGCGTCTGGCTCTGAGGGTGGGCATCCCTGCCGCCCTGGACCACAGCCTCATCTCGGGCCAAGAGCTGCCCGCCAGCCCCCAGAGGCTCCTTCCCTCACAGCCAAGACTCAGGCGCTGCAGCCATGGGAACCGACATTCAGGGAGGCCGTCTGCCCCCTCCTGACCCACAACGTCTAGGGACCCCTAATGCATGTCTGCAGAGGCTTCTCCCCAAGGCTGTGCAGCCTGGAGGCTGAGCTCACTAGAGGTGCATCCGTAAGAAACAGAACCCCAAACTTGAAAGTGTCCATCACGGATGATGGATGAACACAGGGTGGTCCATCCACACCATGGAGTATGACCGGCCTTCTAAAGGAAGGAACCAGACCCCTGCCCCACGGGGACGAGCGGCAGAGGGACACCAGCCAGACACAGAAGGACACGCACGGGGACCCCGCTCACATGAGGTCCCGGAGTCGTCAGACTCACAGACATACAGAGTAGACGGCGGGGGCAGGGCCGGGGCTGGGGGAGCGGGTGCAGGTCCGTGCGTCACGGGGACAGGGTCTCTGTGCAGGGGATGGAAGGTTCTGGAGCCGGATGGGGGGATGGCTGCACAGCCACGTGGATGTGCTCGGTGCCCCTGAATTATACGCGGAAATTGGTTAAGATGGTCAATTTTATGTATGTTTTACCACAGGAAAAATATGGAGCAAAACAACCAGGTTTGAGGCAGAGGTGACAGGCGAGCTGTCTGCCACATGGTGGAGCCCTTGCCACACGCCCCCATTGCAGGGCAGGTCTCTGTGCATCTGGTGGGGGCAGGAGCCGGTGGGTGGGCGAGCCCCCTTTGCAGAGGGGAAGGCAGCCCCAGGCCCAGGTCTCCATGTGATCGCTGAGCTGGGCCTGGTGGGTGGGGTCCAGGGCGGCCTGGGAGAGGGGTGTGTTCGTAGTTGTGCCGATGATCTCGCGGGTCCGACATCAGACTCGGCCCATCGTGCTCTTTCAGTGTATGATACGCTTATTCTGTGTCAACTCCATAAACGGGGGGAGGAAGGGAACAACATTCTCCAGATACTCCCCACGCGGCGGCCTGGGCACTCCTGGGCCCCGCCCCCAGGTCCCAGCACCTAGTGAGTTCTCGGCGGGGGTGAGGGAGCCTGAAAATGGGGGGCACAGGGGTTCCCTGCAGAGGTGGAGCGTTGCCCGCGGCCCTGCTCCTTCCTGAGCCCTTCCCCCACGCATACCAGCCCTGCGCCCAGCCCACCTCAGATCTGCATCTGGCCCTGGAGTAGCAGGGGCCCCCCACCAGCCCACAGGCCTGAGGGAGCCGAGCTGGGGGCACCTGGTGTTGGGGCCCCGGGAAGCTCAGGCTCCTGTCATGGACCAGGAGGGCATCGAGGTCACCGTGGGGATCTCCCGCCTGACACCCAGCCAGAGCTGCGGCGTGTCCTCCACCCTCCATCCTCTGCGTCCTCCGCCAGAGCCCCCGCCTGGGGGAGGGGCCCAGAGCAGCGTGTGCGTGGAGAGCTTTCCAGCAGGATGGACACCTTCCCACCTGGCCGAAAAGCTTCTCAGATTTGTTCTTGGCAAATTAAAACATCAGCTAACCCTATTGGCGTCTTTGGAGAGAACTGGAGTCACCCAGAAAGTGGTTCATTTTGACGCCTGTTCTCGTAAGTCAGGAAACACAGGGCTCAGGTTCTGCATCCCGCCCCTGCCCGAAGCGACCCACCTGGGAGGTGCCGCGGACCGTGCTCCTACGTGAGGAGTGGCTTCTGGAAACGGTCCGGGCAGCACTGGATTTACCACAAAGACAGGAAACCCTCAAACGCTCGCATTTCCCCTGTTCCTCCCAGCAAGCCCGCCCCAAGCAGCCGAGTCTCTCCCACCCATAGCTTCTTGAAAGAGCTTCCGTGGCCATTCCGGAATGTTCTGTGTTGTCAGAAGGATGCTCGCAGTTCATTCACGGAGATGAACTTAGGTCGGATCCCTGCTGTTTGCACCGTGTGACCTCGGACAGTAAAGCGGCCCAGCCCTGCAGGCAACTCTTCCTTCAGTGTCAGATGTTGCAGACGGACAGACAGAAGGAATGCAACGACAGAACACACTCCTCACCCACCACCCAGCTTTTCCCAGAAGCAAAGTGTGTGGACACGGTCCAGCATCATCCTCCCCAGAATACCCCCTTCCCTTCCCCCACAGGGGCCCAGCACGGGCAGCGGCACATCCAGAAGCATCGGTGGCCACTGCCCTGACCAAGGTCGCGAAGAGACTCGCCCCCACCCCCACCCCCACCCCCGGTGTTTGAGGTTTGTGTGTTGATGGGTACGGCCCCGACAGCTTCATTTTCACCCTGGACACTGTTCCCGGATGTGGACACGCCCCGACCCTTATCCTTTCTCCCCTGGGGAGCACTCCGCGTGGACGCCACCCCCGGGGACCCCCTTTTGCAGCTGCCCCAGGAAATGTCCCGGGTTTACGCTCTCTGGGAACCTCCCCCAATGTCACCAACACCTCGCTCGACTGAAGAACCCGGCCTTCAGTGGGACCTGTCCACCCTCCCCCAGCTGTGAACAGTCACTTCATCTGCACCCCCTGCCCTGTCCTCCCTTCGGCGGGCGGAAACCATGGCCTGTTCTCCCCGGGGACGGGCGCAGGCTTCACAAGCATTGCTAACTCGTGTCAGGGCCTCAGCCGGCCCTCCACCTCTCCGCCAGCCCTGCCTCAGACTGGATTTTTCCTTCTACACAGACAGGCTTTTGAATTTAAAAAGCCAAGGCTTCAGTTTTGGGAAGGGTCGAGGGGCAGATGAGGGATATGGGGGGTCAGAAGGGACCAGAGAAAAGGGTCTGGGGCCTGGCAGCTGGTCGAGAGGCTGCCTCACTTCTGTCAGGCCCCTGCGCCCCCCACCCACAGCATGGGCCAGGGGAGGATGGCTGGGGTGGCCCAGGGCCACCATGTGGCCAGGACAGGGCCAATCCTACCCCGCCAGGCTCCCAGGTCACCAATGAGTCGCCAGATACAGGACAGGACACCAGATAACGGGAAGCGTGTCAGTGTGGGGGTGGCCCGTGGAAGCCCATGCTGGAGGGCCCCCCGTGGTGCACCCCTGACCTGGTCTTCTGGGCCCTGTCACAACAGCCCCCTGCCCAGAGGCCGTCTCCTAGAGGCCTTGCTACGTCTTGGGTGTGGGGGAGAACGGAAGCTGGGCCTTGGGGTCTGTGTCCCCACTTGCTTCAGGGTCCTGTGAAGTTGATGGGGTCAAGTGTGAGGGGCCCTCAGTGTCCTCCCTGCAAACTCCCGCTCATCCTTCCTGCTCAAGCTCTGCTGTCCCCCCTGCAGGGTCCCCGATACTCTGGGTGGCAGCTGTCCCTCGCCTGGTCCTGGCTCCCCGGGCAGAGCGCCTCCTGGACATGGCTGCCCACAACCTGCAGGAACAGGGTGGGGTCTGCAGGAGACCCAGCGGTCCAGGACCTGGCACAGTGCAGAGTGAGTGTGCTGGGAACACGGGTCTCAGGCTGGCCTCTGGGTGGACGTCACCCTGCCACCTGCTGTCTCCCTGCACCCCAGCTGCAGGTGGCACCTCTGTGCCTGGTGGATGCCTGGCCAACGCTGGCCCTGTGGGCAAAGGGGGCAGCATGGAGGGGGAGTAGGAAGAGGAGGCCCCGGAGAACCCAGGGAAGCATGCGTGGGGAGGGGGTGCTTCACCACTGGGGCATGAGGGGCACCCTGAGGTACAGGTGGGGGGCCTGGGTGCAGACAGAGGCAGCGCTGATGGCCAAGGGGTCTGGGCACAGAGGGCAGAGGGTGGGGAGAGGGCCCCAGCTGCCCTGGGGAGACCGGAGGAGAAGGGGTTGAGACACCTCTGGGCAAGGGGAACTGGAAGGGGGCTGAGCCCCCAAAAGAACAGAATCAGGCTCAGGAGGGGCTTTGGGGGCCACAGCAAAGAGCCCAGCAGGGGCTTTCTGTCTGTCCATCCATTTTTCCTGCCTCCATCCTCCACAGAGCACCCCAAGCTGGGATCTGGGGGAGTGACTCAGACTCTCCCTGGGTCTCCTTGGTCAGAGCTCCCGGGCCTGGGCACTGCACAGAGGGCCTGGGCTGGCGGCCGCATGGTGAAGGCCAGGGCGGGCGTGGTGTCCAGGGCAGCGGGGCTGAGGCCGGGCGGGGGCAGCAGGTGGTATCTGTGCAGGAGGCCGGCAAAGAGCAGGAACAGCTCCGACCTGGCCAGGCTCTCCCCCACGCAGACGCGGCGGCCTGCAGAGGAAACCGAGGCACAGGGTGGGGGCTCCAGGCCTGCTCTTTGCAGGGCTGTGCCAGGGAGCCCGGCCAGTTTCCTGGAGTGGAGGGAGAGGGGAGTCTCAGGGGGGACGAGGGAGGGCCTGGAGTGGGGGTGGTCTGAGAGCAAGGTCTGCAGTAACCGGGATGCGGGCAAGCTCCGAGGGGCAGAGCTGGGTTGCCAGGGGCTGTGGACAGGGGGAGGCCCAGCGGGCTTGAGCCTGAGCTTCCGAGGTCCCTCGTGACCAGGCCACTTGGGGGCGAGGGGCCCCGTGCTGTCCCCACCCACGAGGGCTGTGGGTACCTGCAGAGAAAGGCAGGAAGGCTGCCCGCTTCACAAAGCGCCCCTCAGCGTCCAGGAAGTGACCTGGGTTGAACTGGTGGGGCGTTTCCCACTGCGTCTTGTCCAGGAGAACGGAGCTCAGCAGGGGGATCACAGGTGTGCCCTGTGGGTGGGGCAACAGGTGGGCTGGCCCTGGCACCCCTCCCCCCAGGGGTGTGCACTGAGAGACAGCGTCCCCCCAGGAGGCCAGCCTGGCCCTCGAGACTCCCAGGCGGACCTGCCCTGGCCCAGAGCAGAAAGAGGGAGGGAGGGAAGGGGGAGGGAGGGCCCTGACCGCCCTGTCAGAGTCCAGGAGGGGGGTGCCCACCTTGGGAAGCAGGTAGCCACCCAGCTGGGTGTCAGCCGCCATGCACCGTGGCACGTGGGGCAGGAGGGTAATGAACCGCTGGACCTCGTGCAGCACGGCGTTGGTGTAGGGCAGTGACCGCTGGTCCTCCAGCCGGGGGGACCGCCCAGGCCCCAGGACACGGTCCAGCTCCTCCTGCACCCGGCCTGCAGGTGAGAGCGTAGGTACCAGCATCCCTGGGAGACTCGATCTCCTAGGCCCTGGTGGACCCCCACCCACCCAGCAGGTGGCCATGTGCTGGGAAGACAGGCCGGGAGATCACCTTGAATACTCGGGTGCTTGCCCATCAGGAGGGCAGCCCACTGCAACGTGGCCGACGTAGTCTCTGTACCAGCCATGACCATGTCCAGGGCACAGGCCACCATGTTTTCCTCGGTAAAAAGGCCTTGAGGGTCTTTCCCCTGCAGAGGTGGGTTGGACGGGACTCAGCTGGAGGCTGGGCTCCGTGGACCACCCGCTCCCCGCCCCCAACCCAGCTCTGGGCTCAGGAAGGGAATAGAAGACAGATCCAAGTCCGCTGAGCACCAGCCACCCCTTGAGGCAGGCACTGCAAAGGCCCATTTCACAGATGGGGAGACCGAGGCTCAGAGGGGCCCTCAGCTAGGAGGTGGAGGAGGTGGTGCAAGAGCAGCATGGAACCCCCCCCAACCCCGCTCCTCCTGGGGTGGGACCCCCAGATGCCCCAGGCCTCTTAGGTGGTAGGATGGGTCTCGCCCACACCTGGCCCTGCTGAATCAGGGCGTCCACGTAGCTCTTCACAGGGCCTCCGCTGGGCGTGGGGGGCTGCCACGCCTCCAGCAGGGTCCTCAGGATGGCTCGGACCGCCTCTATCTTCCGCAGGACAGGCCGGTGCAGCTGGAGGAGGGCCCCAAGCCCGGGATAGATGTTGAAGAGCTGGAGGTGGAGGGCAAGACGGCGGGTGGGGTTGGGGTTCAGGCCCCACAGCGGGCCCCACACCCTCCAGCAGGTAGGTCCCCAGGCGCTGCCCCAGACTCCAGGCCGACCTGCTGGGTGGGTGCTGCCCGTGGCCACAAGAGGGCACCAGGCGCCAAGCTGGGGGGGCCTGGCCCTCCTGGCAGGACCAGCAGCCCAGGGAGCTCCCACAAAATCCTCTGTCCCAGGTCAGGAAGGGGGCGCCGCTGGACAGGTTACCACCTGTGATCATGCCTGCTCTCCATCCACCAGAGCCGGCGGGACGGAGAGCGGAGGGGGTTGTCCTTCATTAAAGTCATTAAAACAAGACTCCGCAAACTTCAGAGCTTCAGCTGACCCCGCTGTGACCAGGTTGTCTGCGGGGCCAGCACGTGCCCGGCACACAGATGTCCGTGGCTCTCCTGGTGCACAATGACGGCTGGGTGTCCCCCAGAGCATTAGTGATCCCTAGATTGAATTACACAGGGCGCCCCTGCGGTAAGGAGCTGGCACAGGGACGGAGGCCCAGAACATTCTGCTCTGACCCCTCTGGCCTCCATCCTCCTGGGACAGCCCGCTTCGGCGAGGAGGCCAGATCCTCCCAACCAGAGGACGTCAGAGGCTCCTAGGACTGAAGCATGAGGACCGGAGACTCCGTGGCCAGCTCCTGCCTCACAGCCGTGACCACACGCGCCACGACCGGATGCGTGCGCTTAGCGACCTATCACAGAAATGGTCACGATGGCGAACACGTCATGCTTTGGAAGAGAGTGAAATGCGCATGCCCCTGGGAGTTCTGAAAACCAGGGCCATTTCACGTCATTCCTGCAACACGGTGAAGGACCCATGTTGGGTGGAGGGTCCCTCGGGTTAAGGGCTGGGGCGGCCGGGGGACGTCGAGCCCCGTATCCAGGGAAGAGATCCTCGGTCCCCATCCCTACCTCCGAGCAGGTGCACTGCTACTGATGGGCAGGTGTGGGAGGGGGCAGACGGGCACCCTGCCCTACACCCCCCTCATTGCCCAGAGGGCGCAGGGACTGGCCTGGGGTCCCATGACCAATCCGTGTCAGCAGCAGGCCATACCTCGGGCCCCCTGGCTCTGAATGCAGTACTGCTTTTGCAAGCTGGCAGCTCACCTCTCTTGGGCAGGCACAGTGCTGAGACCACCCCCCACCCCGAGGCCGGGAGTAGCCACCTCTCACCTGTAGGCTGGGGGTCCCCAAGAGGACCATGACCTCATCAATAAGGCTCAGCAGGGACACGAACACGGGATCCTGGTATTCGAACCGCCGGCCAAAGAGCAGCGTGAACGTGATGTTGGAGGGGGCCCAGCCCAGCAGGGCCAGGGGGAAGGGCTGGCCTGGAGTGGGAGGGAGATAGGCCTCAGGGGGTGAGGGGACCCCCAAAGGGGGTGTCCCGGCCCCCACTCACCTCCGTAGCAGTCCAGCTGCCCCGTGAGGCACCTCAGCTCCTGCAGGACCTTGTCGGCCACAGGCCCCCTCCCCACGCCCAGGCCGTGGAGGGTGCGCACGGTGAACTGGCGGGCGGCCCTCCAGCGCGCCCCCGACGAGAAGAAGATGCCTGCAGGCCAGACGAGCTTCCCATGAGCAACCCCGGGTGATGCAGGCAGGGAGCAAGGTCGGGGGGCCTGAGGAGGGCCTCACCCCCACCCCTGAGCCTCTTCTCCCAAGGGCTGGCCTTGGCGAGCCTCTCCCACTCTTGGGGTGTCATGGTCCCCGGCCATGTGGACACTGTGTCCCCAGGAGCCAAGCTGGGCACACTCCCCTGCTGCTCAGAGAGGCAGACCCCCCTCCTGGGGTCCAGGGACTCCTATGCTCAGCTGGCCTCTGCCCCCTCCCTACCCTGCACCGCACACCTACCCCCACCTCCCTGGATGAGCTGGAAGATGGCGATGGGGGGCCGGTCAGCCAGCTCCGGCCCGGTGCCCATCAGGGCCTCCCTCACTGCCTCGTAGCCAGCCAGCACCACCGTCTTCTGGCGCCCCAAGTGGACAGTGAACACTGGCCCGTACCGTTCTGAGAGCTGGTGGGGACAGGCAGGAATCAGCCAGCGGCCCCACCCCCAGGCCCCCTGTGAGTCCCCCGGGGCTGTACCCGCATAGAGTGGGCGTGGGGTAGATTCAGAGCCAGGGGTGGCCCAGGCAGAGTCTGTAGAAACCGGGACAGCTGTGGGTGTGTGTGAGCAAAGGCCCAGGAGCCCAAAAGCAGAAGGTGTGTTTGGCTGGAGCCGCGTCCCGGGGCAGTGTCCTGCTGGATTCCGCCGAGCCCCCTCCCCATCCACGAGGAAGACCGGGGGCTACCCTTGGTGCTGAGTGTCACCGTCGTGGTTTTCTTTTCCGGGAAACAGCAGAGAGGGCTCCTTGGAACCCCAAGACGAGGAGGCGGGCGGTAGGAGGGGTGTCTGTGGGGTGGCCTGTGCTAGAAGCCCGAGGTCTGCACAGGGAACAGAGGCCCTGTCCCCGCTCAGATGCCCTCAGCATTGAAGCCCAGACGGACAGGAGCAGGGGGTGCCCAGACCTCACATGAACCCCTGTGCCCAGCCTGGAGACACAGAACTAGACTGCACGGCAAGGGCTAGCCTCTGGTTCCTCTGCGTGTGCCCATCCCCCTTCCGTGCCTTTACACATGGGGAAACTGAGGCCCGGAGGCAAGACGTGCACTGCCGTCCATCACGTGCACTGAGGGACGGAGCCAGACCTGCCCTTCCTGTCCACACCCGCTCCACTCCACACACTGGACGGTGGCCCCTGGGTGCGACATCGGGCACGGCCTGAGAACCCTGGTGCCCAGGGTGCTTCCTGCAGCAGTTCCCCTGAGGGTCCACCCACACGCAGGGCCTGGGGGGCCACCAGGAAGCAGCAATGCTTCTGGAAAAGGACAGTGGCGTGGTCACCGGAGCCGTGGTTGGGGCAGGGCTGGCTGTGCAGGCCTTGTGGGGCGGGTGACCAGGCCTGCACCTCTGCTTCACGCTCTGGGCCGGCCATTCCTGGCTGCAGGGCAGGGCGGCCTGCCTGCAACATGGGGCCAAGATCGTGTAGCCTCCAACTCAGGCTGGGAGCAGCCACACCCGGCAGGCGCCCTCCACCGCAGGCACATCTGTGTGCTAGTCCGGGTTCCTTCCCTCTCGGGACCTCTGCCGCATGGTCCTACACTCCGGGAGCACCTGCCTCCTCCCCTCCGCTGCCCCCAGGCTGGGCTCTTCTGTAGGCGCTCATCAAATGCTGCCTGTTCCAGGAAGCCCTCGTGGCCTGACACTCCTGGCCCCTTGCTCCTTAAACGGCCCATCTGTAGGGTGGGACATCTTTCTCTTCCTCAAGGCAGGGTGGGCAGTTGGGCCTGTTGTGTCCTCTGCCAGGCCAGCGCCAGGCTGGGACACAGAACTCCTACCCCACGGGGGTCCTGGAACACAGGCTCAGCTCCCCCTGAGTTGGGCTGGGGTGCCCAGGACCCGCCGGCCCTGACCTACCTCCATCAGTGACCGGTCCTGCTGTGACACGTGCAGCAAGTGCAGGTTTCCAATGAGCGGCAGTGGGCGTGGCCCAGGGGGCCAGCGAGGGGCTGGGGAGGGGGTGCGGGTCCAGGTTCGGAGCAGCCCCCAGAGCCCCAGGAGCAGCAGGATCCCCAGGAGCAGCAGGGCCATGAGGACGGTAGGCGGCGAGGCCCCAGCTCCCCACCCTGTGCCTTATAAGCCGCTGGGAGGGCGTGCCTGCGCCTCACCCCCCCACCCCTAGAATGTGAACCGAGCAGTTTGCAGGGGACAGCCAGGCAGCTTAAAGTGACAGGCGTGCGTGGAATGTGGGGTCGCGTCTATGGCAGGGAGCCAGGGGTCCGGGGCTGTCTGGGGGGCTGGCATCTAGGCCTTGTGCTTGGGGCATCTTTGTCCCTTGCCTGCTGGAGAGGACACACCGTGGTGGCCAGTCTGCCCCTCCTGCAGGCCTCTGCCTTCTGCCTCAGTCTTCCCATCAGAACCGGGGCTCATGGGGCCTTGGAACCCGGACCCGAGCTCTCAGGGGAGCTCCGAGCCTCCCTCAGCAGGGCCCATGGGGTAGGAGGTCCGTGGAGGCCCTGGGAGTGGCCCCTGAGGGTCCGCACAGCAAATGCCTCAAATCCCAGGGCCTTCCGAGTGTCCCCTGCTAAGTGTCCAATGGCAAGCTTGCCCTCAGTGACAAAGTGCTCCCTGGTGGCTTTTTGAGCGTGGGGGTCACCTGGAGCGGGAGGCCTGGCCTGTGCAGGGCGGGGCAGGGTGGGCTGGCCGGGTTTACGAGCCCCGACTATGCTGCACTCCGGTCTCCTGAAGCTCGGTGCCCCAACTGGGAGGGGAGGAGGCGCCCGGTGGAAAGGAGCTGTGAGGGGAGGGGGGGCTGCTGGCATCAGAAGTGGCTGGGCTTGCTCCGCACCACCTGCCCCGACATGAGGCAGTGGGAACCCCGTCCCCGAGAGGGGCCCCTTGCAGCGGGGCCTGTCTCCTGGGGATGCCGTCCATGCCCCTATGCAAACCCCAGAGCCAAAGCAGCCCGAAGGCCCCCACCCCTTTCCAGCATCCATTTGCACACCTCCTGTGACGGGGTGCTCACTGCCTCGTGGGCAGACCATCCGGTTGCACAGCTGTGTGGCCGTGGCGAGGGAGGACAGCTCTCTAACAGCTGTGTCTCCAGGTCATTCGGGCTGAGTGCCAGGTATCAAGGCTGCTACTAGGTGCGTGGGCTGCGTGTTCTCGCGGCCCAGGACGGTCCACTTAATTAATTCCACAAGCATTTATTGAGCACCTGTGTACGCTAGGCTCCGCCAACAGCTAGGGTTACAGAAATTGGTGGTCAGGGATCCAGAAAGGGCCCCCCTAGCCCAGTGGAAGAGACCCACGTGGCAGGGGCTTTGCCCCTGAAAACACCCGGGTGTTGCTGCTGAGCGCTCGAGTCACAGGTTTCGGAAGGGCATTCCACAGAGGGGACAGCTGTGCAAAGCCCGGAGCTGCAGCAAGCAAGGTGCTGGGCGGACAGCCGTGGGAAGGAGGGAAGTCGCGGCACGGCCGGACGCGCTGGAGGTGAGAACTCGGGGTCCCTGGGGCGGGGGTGGGGGGCCCAGCCTCCTCCTCCTCCTTCAGGTTGGTGGGGCCTGAGGCCCACACCTGGGCGCTGCCGTCTGGGCGCCCTAAAGGGCGTGGCTGTGTGGGTGGAGGGGATTTTCCAGAACGTCTGGCTCAGCCAGTTTCTGGCATTTTACCTGCAAGACCCTTGAGCTGCTCCTGATAGCCTGGCGGGGTCACCCCCATTTCTCAGGAAAGGAAGTGGGGCCCGGGTTTGAGGTACCCCCGGCCCGGCCTCTGGGTGCCCTGGTGGTGAGGGGAATCAGCACCCACCACGAGCTCTGCAGGCGTCCCACCTGGCAGGGCAGGGGTGTAGTGGTGACGGGCGCAGACTTGGGAACCAGACCCATCGGGTTAGATTCCCGACCCTTTCCTACGGGTATCCCGACCCTACCGGTGTTTAATGTGATTTCGTGTGGACAGGGCCAGCAGTGTGTGACCCCCCACCCGGCCCGTGGGCCAGGCCCAGGTGAGGCCAGCCGGGTGCCTGGAGCTTCTCAGGGCCCGGCCAGCAGGGCTGCAGCTCGGGGTCCTTGGGGTCCCATGTGGGCCCCGAGGGGGGAGCTAGGGGCTTGGCCGAGAATCTCTCTGGGCACCCTGAGTGTGGAGGGTTCTTCCACATCTAGGCCCTGGAAGGACGGAGCCGGGAGGGACCCAGCGGAGTGCCCCCACGTCCCTGGCTGGTGGTCCTTCGGAGCCGTGCTGCCCTGCCTGTCTGGGGACAGGCTTCGGGTGGGCCCTCAGTGAACCCACCTGGTGGGAGTCCTTTCCTGTAAATGTGGGTAGAATTTATGCTCAGTGAAGCCCCGCCTTTTCAGGGTACAGATCTGCAAGTTTTCACCAACCCCTACAGTCATGTGACCACCCCCACGCTCAAGATGTGAAACGGTCCCATCCCCCCAGATTCCCGCGCCTCCCAGGCTGATCCTGGCCCTGCACCCCTGCGCCCCCGGGTTCCCACGCCTCCCAGGCCGATCCTGGCCCTGCACCCCTGCGCCCCTGCGCCCGTGTCCTGTCCCTATGGTTCTGCCCGAGCCAGATGTCGTAGCCACAGTAGCACGGGCAGTAGGGCTACAGGGATCACGGGCCATGGGGCCATGGGGGGCACGGTGTGGGACTCCCAAGGCCTCATGGCCAGGGCTTGGGAACCAGGGAAGGTCAGCAGAGTAATGAGTCCTTGAACATCCCCGTCCCTGGAACGTGTGGAAATGTCAGGTTCCACGCAGAGGGGATTCAGGTAGAAGGCGAAACTGAATTTGCTCATCAGCTGAGCCTAAACGAGGGAGGCTGTCCTGGCTTGTTGGTGGGGCCCAGAGGGAAGGAGGCAGTGGAGATGAGCCAGAGCAAGGGCCTCGTGGGGGCTCCCAGGGGCTGGCTGGGCTACGGGGAGAGCGGTGTTGGACTCTGACCTCGGAACGATGTTGATGAACTTGTGTTTTCAAGCCTCAGGAGTGAGCGTTCCAGCGTCAGAGGCCACAACCTGTAACCTATGACCTGTGACCTAGCTTTGGTGGGGGTTCCCGAGGCTGCCCCAGGTCGAAGGGGAGGGGAACTGGATGGGGGAGGGGCAAGGTTCTAGAAGAGTCTGTGGAGGGTGGAGGTGGGGAACGTCTGTGCTGTCTGCCCATAGAGTTGGCCCTTGTCCCCTGGGGACGGGCTCAGGGTCCCTCCTCCCCGAGGGTGTGGCTGCCTCCACGTGTCTTTGGTCCTGGGGCCCGATGCCCTGGACCTCACTGATGCTGATGGTGCTGGCGAGACCCCCCCCAGGCCACCTCTCCTCCAGCTGCTCAGCTGGGGCCCTTCCCCTTCTGGGCCTAAACTGCGGCAGCAACAAATGTCCCTCCCACAGGTCCCTTCCTCAGCAACTTCTAGAAAGGGCTGCTGCGCCCCTGGCTGCCCCCTGCCCTCCCACACTGGGGAAGGGTCCCGCTCAGGTCCCCAGCGGCCCCAGCCCTCACCCCTCCCTGTGTGAGACCAAGAACCACAGCTGGGCGTCTTAAACTCCAGAAATACACTCTCGCTGTTGGGACCAGAAGTGTGCATGGTGGTGCGGGCTCTTGGGGCGGACCCGGCCTGCTGCTCCGGCCTCGCCCACCATGGCCCACGGGGGGTCTCACCTCGACACCCTCACGTGCAGAGACCGCTGGTCTCGTCTTCCCTGGGCGCCACCTGTCAACGCACCACGGCATCCAAGAAGGTCTTTCTCGGATGGGGGTGTTGGTGGGGCCGTTTATCCCTTTAAACAGATAGAAGGCGCACAGCCGCTGGGGGCTCCAGAGTCCACCAGGGGCCGTCCAGGGAGCGGGCCCCATCCCCGCTGTGCTCCTCGCTCGTGCGTCCTCCCAGAGATCCCGGATCTGCGCGTACCTGCTTTTGCTGTGTTCATAACTGTATTCACGTGCCGCCAGCCGCCGCTCGTGTTCTAGCCAGCAGCCGGGCAGTCCGACGAGTTCACGTATGTATACGGCCGCGAAGCCTTCGCCACGTTCCAGACCGTGAACATCCCTGTCCACCTCAGAGTCTCCTCCGCCCTTGTCTCCCTCCCTCTGTTCATTCGCTTTTTGTTTTGCGGTGACAACGTGGCCGGATCAGACCCGGGACGGCTGCCTCGTCTCCTCTCCGTCGTTCTGCCTCTCATTCGAAAACCTCCTGCTCGAAATACCTGTCCAGTTGCAAGCGGTATGCTGTAAAGTAAGTTCCTAGAACCAGAATCCCTGAGCCAAGGGGCTGCCGGGGAGGGGGGGGCGTACCCACTGTCCCGCCGCGGCCTGGCTCTCCCCACCACCTCCCCTGTGGAGGGCGGCGGCGGGGGGGCTCGCCTCGCCGGCTCCCTACCCCCCATGCCAGTGCTGGGTCGGGGGCTGCTGGGCTCCACTCTGCCCCCTCGCGTCTCTACCCACCCCTCCAGTCAAGGCCAGCTCGCAGATTTTCTCAGCATGAAGATCAACTTTCAAGCTCGAGACTCCTCAGCGTCAGGGCCCTGCCCTCACCTGGGCTCCAGCCACCTACGGGGACCTTCCTCCATGTGTCATGGGATCTAAACCCAACCTGTCTGTGCCAGCTGGGACTCTTTATAGGGGGACGATAACCCCAAGTGGCTGGAGTGGTGTACTGGGTGGAATGGCTTCCCCACAACTCCTGTCTCCCTAGAACATCAGAATGGGCCCTTATTTGGAAATAGGGTCTTTGCAGATGTAATCAAGTACAGATGAGGTCATCCTGGATTAGGGTGGCCCTAAGTCCAGTGACGGGTGTCCTTGTAAGAGACAGAAAAGTACAGGACACAGACACAGAAATTCAGGTGACCCTGGAGGCCAAGACGGACGGTGTGGCCCCAAGCAAGGAACTCGGGCCGCCAGGAGCTGGATGAGGCGGGACCGACCCTCCCCGAGCGCCCTCGGAGGGAGCGCGGCCCTGCCCACCTCGTGTCCAGCCTTCTGGCCTCCAGAAATGGGAGAGGATACGTTTCTGGTGGTTACGTCTTTGGAGCTTTGCAATGGCAGCCCCGGACTCATATACGTGGTGTTCAGGAAAATTTCCCAATACTCAGGAATAAGGCAGGCGGGTGGCACTGTGTCCCTTCATTGTACCCTTGAAGCCATGGCTCAGCCAGTCCGCCCGAGCACCCTTCGACCCTCCCAGGGAGTGTCACCGTGTTGGACGTGCATTTTTTATTGAGCAGGCCCAGGTGCCTCAAGCTAGACGTTCACCTGTAGGACACAGAAGAGCTCCAAGTGATTGCTTCTCCTGTAAAAATGCAAATCACTTCTGTCTGGCAGATAATCCTGAAGGTTATGGTTTATTGCCCCGTGATCTGTGAACCTGTTGGAGTCCAGCTTAGCAATCCGACTCCAGCCTCCTTTCTTTTCCTCGGACCGGATGTGGACATATCGGGGTTGGGGCGCCCTTCTCAGAATCAGCTTTGCCGTCTGGCCAAACTCCTTCGTCCATGCGTTAAATGAAACTAACAGTTTCAGTGTGGTTTGTATTTCTCTGAGAACTATATTTTCATCCTTTCGGAAAATATACTTCTGCAGAAGAATGTATTAAAGTGGAAAGATATGCGATATCTAGGTTCAGGCAGGGTTCCACCAGGGGCTGTCCTCAAGGGGGGTGTCTCAGCCTGAGGTTGAGCGCCCCCAGCGGATGCCAGGCACGTCGTCTCCACCAAGGCCGCCCCGCTCTGCAAGTTCTTGAGCGAAGCAAATGATGGCTGTTTTACTCCGCTGAGCTGGGGTGTTGGTCATACCGTCCCAGGTAGCTGGTACGCTGGCTGTGTCACCTCGGACAAGACTTCACCTGTTTGTGTTTCTCTACGTGTGAGATGAGGGTAAGAACACCTGCCTAACGGGGTTCATCCCCAAGTACTACTAACTGAACGTCTGCCGTGTGCCCCGCACTGTTCCAGGCCCCAGGCCAAACAGCCTAGCACGGAAGAGGGCTTCCGGAAGCGTCAGCTCCTCCCCCACTCCTTGTATCCGTGCACCGCAGATAAAAATCCCTTCCTCTCTCCCAGCTAAACATCTCCTATAAAGCAGCAATCATTTGCCAGGTACAGAAGACGTGTCAGTTAAACACTGGCTGTCACCTCGGGGTCACCGGGCCTCCAATGCTTCATTGGTCCCTCAGGGCTGCTGGACAGAGAGGCTGCCGACAACCTTGGGGGGCAGGGCTGTCCCCTTTACTGCTAAGTGGTGTGATCTAGTCAGGTGGAAAAGTGCTATTTGCTGGGTAATAAAAGCGTCTTTTGTTCACTGCCCTAGAAACATATTAATGAATAACCCAGTGTGTGGCCCCTGGTTCTAGCTGCATAAAACGGTTGTTTATGTGACAACATCAAGGTGCAATTTTCCTTTTGTAGTTTTTAGTGGGCGCAGAACAGCAGGCTGATCAAGGCCTCCACAGCTGCACTGGGCTTTCCCTGTGGACCCCCGCCAGTCCCCACCAGCCCCCACCAGCATTCAGGGCCAGCACAGACACAGCTGAACGCAGCCTCAGGCACAGAGATCCAGTGGTGCACACTGAGGAGGGTCAGGCGTGCTGGTGACCCGACGAGTGGGGTGCTGGATGCCTTCTGGAGGCCTTGAGGAGGGGGCACGCCCTGAGGTGGGGGCGGTGGGGGCTTGTTGGCCAGGCACTTCTCTGCAAGGCCCCAGAGTTGCTGGAACGGCTCCTAGTCCCGACATTCGAAGGAGGCATGGCGCTGAATCACGTCAGGGACCGGGGGCAGCTGGTGAGCTCTGCTGCTGAGGCCCCCATCTGCTGACCTCTAGGGCCTGGCACACGGTTGGCACACGGGTGGGGTGGGTGCACGGATACAGTTGGAGCTCATGGCAGAATCAGAGCACAGGTGCGCTGGGAGGGCTCTGATCCACTTCCTCCCTCGGATGAGATCCAGAGGCCCGGTTTGGGGAAGGGGTGGTTGCCCTGGGCACAGGGCTGGGAGGAGGCTCTGCGGGGCAGAGCTGGGGTCTCCCCCGAGCCCCTTCACTGTTGTTCTTGCTGCTATAACAGTCACAGGTGACCGCCAGAGCCCTAACTGTTCATGAGGCACTTTATTTCATTATAGTTGAGCTGTATCCCCACCCCTGAGAATTCATAGGTTGAAACCCTAACCCCCAATACCTGAGCAGGTGACCTTTTGTGGAAATAGGGCCATTGCAGATGTAATCGGTCACGATGAGGTCGTTGGGCTGCACCCACCCAGTGCGCCTGGCGTCCTTGTCAGCAGAGGACATCTGGACACGGACACACGGGGGCCCACGGGAGGGTGAAGGTGGAGGCGGGTGTGTGCACGAGCCCAGGAGCCCCCAAGCCTGCCGGGGACCACCCGCAGCTCCGCGGCCTGCGGCGGGTCTCCCCGGAGCCCCCGGGAGGAGCCAGCCCCGCCACTCGTCCAGGGCGGGGAGCGATCGCACTCGTGCTGCTGGAGCTGCCGGGTGTGCGACACTACGCGTGGCAGCCCTCATGCCTTCCTCCCCGGCAGGTAAGCCCCGCACACACCCGGGGATGCAGACGCGAGCGCACCTGCCCTGGGGCTTCCTGTGGACGGAAGCTGTGCGTCTTTGCGCAAGCTGCTGAGCCTCTCTGGACTCGGTTTCCTCAGCATACGGAGATGACGGCTGGCCTCTGCCACTGGGCGGCTGTGAGGGTCAGACGGGAGGAGACTGGCGAGGACTGGGCGGAGCAGCCCGGATCCGGGCCCTTCAGAGCCCAGCGGGGGCGGGGCCCGGGCGCAGGGGGCGGGGGCCGGAGAGGGGCGTGGCCTGGCGGGCGGGGCCCGGGCGTCAGGGGCGGGGCCCGGGCGTCAGGGGCGGGGCCCGGACGTCAGGGGCGGGGCCTGCCGCCCGGGGCCGCTCGCCGCTCGACGTGCTCCGCGCTCTGGCGCGGTCCGCTCGGCGCTCGGCCCGCTGCCCTGCGTACGGCGCACGTCTTACTCCTGGGCTCGCCAACATGTCGACGGCCATGAATTTTGGGTCCAAAAGCTTCCAGCCGCGGCCCCCGGACAAGGGCAGCTTCCCGCTGGATCACTTCGGTGAGCGGCGTGCGGCCGCCGGGCTCCCGCGCCGGGCCTCGGGTCCCGAGTGTCCGGTGGCGCCGCACGGCCCCGCGGTGCAGGTGGGGAAACGGAGGCCGGCCGCGGTCCGGCGCCGGCGGGGGCGGGACGGGGCCGGAGCCCCGCGGGAAGCCCCGGCGCGGAGCGGCTGGCGGGAGCGGGGCTTGTGGCGGACCCGCCGCGTCCGGGCCTGCAGCTGGTCGCCGGGGCTGCGCGCGCGCCTGAAACGCAGTGCTGGGCGCCGCAGGTCTGTGGCCGGAGTCGGGTCGGGGTGAGGCTCGGTGGAAGGCAGGGCTCCGAGAGTGGACTTAGTGTTGTCGTCAGCCGCGTTTTCCTGTGGGATGTTCCAGACGCGCCGCGAAGGTGAACTGCCCCACGTGAGCTCCGCTGCGGCCCGTGCTCGCCTCCCGGCGCGGTGTCCGGCGCGCTCGTGCGGGAAGCGAGCTCTGAAAGCAGCGGTGCTGCTAGTCCGGCCGCTGTGCGGGCATGTCCTGTTCTCGCTTTAAGAGGAAGTGCTGTTTTCCTTCTCCTTCAGGTGAATGTAAAAGCTTCAAAGAGAAATTCATGAAGTGTCTCCGCGACAACAAATTCGAAAACGCTTTGTGCAGAAAGGAATCAAAAGCCTATTTAGAATGCAGAATGGAGAGGCAAGTACCTGCTAACATCTGTGACTTCTCGAACCTTCCTCGGCTCCCCTGGCATCTCCCCTGACATCGTGTCTTTCCCCAAGAGCTCGTGGCAACGTGGCTCATTGAGGCTTGTGCCTTTCACAGCTGTAGGATTGCTTGTCCCCCTGGAATGGAGGCCAGATTAAATGGTACTAGAAGTTGTGTAGCAGTCACGGGGACCTTTCCGTGAGTGACAGCGTGTCATACATGACCGCATTCCTCAGAGTATTTTCCTTCCAAATTTGGGAGCTGCTGCCCTGTCATTAAAGTTTCAGAACCGTACATCATGAAAATGCTGACTGAGCCAAAAGATGTGAAAGTTGTGGGTACACGGTTTCTTTCTTTCACATTCTCAGACCGTAAAAATGTTTTGTTCCACCTAGACTCAGCTGTGCTTGAAATGTGACAGCGGAGACAATAGGCCATTTCAGAAATGATGAAAGACGAGGGATTTGTTCTGTCTTGACCAGAATTTACCAGAGCGCACTTTTAAATAAAACAAACATTTCTAACTATGATCTGTTGAGGTTTCACGTAAGAACTGTTCTAGTCCTTAATGGGGAAAAATTATAATTATACAGTAGGGGTGGGAACTTTTATTTTTGCTTTTTGACCCCTTCATTAGCTCATTAAGGAATCCAGTCTTCAGACGGCTTTGTCTGAAGACAGGTTGACATAAACCAATCCAGTTGGAGCCCCGTTTCCATTTTCCCATAACAAACTCAGACATTTCCCTCAGGGCAAAATCCCTTGTGTTTCTCAGGCCCGCAGGTGTGTTGAGGGCAGTCTGTGGACATGTGGGACCTTGGGGATGGGCCCTTTTGGGAGTGGGGCCCTCACGTGAGGCCCTTGCTCTGTCTCTAGAGTCGTTGAGGCTCACAGGAGCTTAGATTTGACAGCAGGCCCCCCTGAGTCCAGCTCTCACCATCTTTGAGTAGCACATGGCTGGGATCCACGTGTTTAAATTACTGTCTTTTAAATTAACACATCTTTTAAAAACGGGAACTAAGTGAATTTCTTCTTGGCGGTGCCACACTTTGGAGACAGTGTGAGGTTGGTCTCTGTCAGGGTGTGAGGGTGTGAGCAGGTCACCCGCCCCTCTGAACCTCGGATTAATCATCCCTGTGCCGGCCAGAGCAGCCAACACTCACAGGTAGCTGTTCCTGCTGGGAGTTGTTCTGGAGTTGGGCTGCCTGGGTCCTCACAGAGGCTCCTGGCTTGCCTGGTGAGGGACCAGCAGAAGGGACCTGTCTCTTCTCCCCATTTGACCATGGGAGTGAGCTGCCTGCTGTCCGTGTGGCCACCCCTTGCTCAGCACAGCTGGTGGACACTGGCCTCCCCTGAGGCCTGCTGAGGTCGGTGGGGACCGAGGGATGCAGCTGGCCACTCGGTGGGTTCCGTTATTTCAAGTGGCTTCACTGGCTGGTCAGGCGATGTTAAGATAAATGTGAGGGGTGCATGTGTGTTTCTGACTTGGTCAGTGATTTTGATTGTAGGCTTTTAGATGGTTTTTAATGAAAATCCACGACCACCCGGATTCAGTATCAAAATTTTGCACGTTTGCTTCTCCTGCTTTTTACAGACCTCTTTTTTTCCCTTTCCCTTTTGTGCTGAAATCCCAGACGTGACTTACTCGTGCGTGCCTCTGAATGCATCTTTGTGAAAAACTGAACCACAGCAAGTTTTTAAGGCCGACCAGTTCGTGAGGCCCCGGGCCGTTGTAGCCAGATGTGGAAGTCCGTGTGCTGTTGTAGCCGTGGGCCACATTTTCTCACGGGAAGAGCCGTTAAGTTTGGGATTACATTGTTGGCAGAGAAAACAGGAAATACACATATGATCTGTGATCTCAAGGCTCTGTAATCATCTCACTTTGATTCCCGTGCCACGGGATGGGCATCGGGGGCTGTGCGGCCACATCCCGGAGTGTGGGTTGGTGTGAAGGCCAGGCCTCCCGGAAATTTTGTTGCCCTAAATCGTGCACTTAATGCTGGCTCAGTCCCTAAAGAACTGGACTGGAAATGGGATGTTTTCTTTGGTTTCTTCCCTTGCGCTAAAGGGAGGCATTGAAATCATCCTTTTGGCTTTAGAACTTGCTAAATGTTACATTTGTTGTTTTTTAGGACCTTGCCAAGGAGCTGGATTTTATGAAGATTTACAGATTTGTAGAAAGGATATCTTGAACCATGTCTATTAGGCTTCTAGTTTTTTCCTCCTTTTCCCTTCTTTGTGTCGCCGAACACACAGGTCCTTCCCATGGTGATGGCGTGTGGGGAGGAGCAGCGCTCGCCGGTGCGCCTCTAGCCCAGCTTACCTGTGGCGGGATGTCTGACACGGGTGTTCCGGGGCTCAGGGCATGGGCGGGCTGCGTTCCTTCTCCAGGGTCTGGGGCGGCCTTGCTTCCTGCTGTTTCCAGCTTCTGGAGATGCCCGTGCTGCGTGGCTCATGGCCCTCCGCCCTCTCGAAGCTGGTGATGGTGTGTCTCTTTGACCCTTCCTGTCTTCCCGTCTGTCTCTGATTCTAAGGATTCTTGTGATGAGGTTGAGTCATCCTGGTTAACGTCCCCTTCAGAATCAGCCAGTTAGCAAGTGTATTTCCACCTGTAGCCCGAATTCCCCTCTGCCGTGGAGGGTGACACTCAGGGCTCCAGCAATGAGGGTGTCATCTGGGGACCATTGTTCTGCTGACCAGTGTGGTCTGAGAGAGGCCAGTTTTAAGAACTGTTGGCCAGATGTCCTCTTTTGCCAAGATGTGGTAAAAATGTATCATTGTTTTCCGCATTTGGGTTTAAGGAGTGGCTCTTGTGTTCCATGCCATAGAACTTAATATGCTTCTAGGTTAAATTGTACTGACTGAGATTTGCAATTCTGGGGACATTTTCCTGAGGGATAAGTGACAGCCCTTGTGAAGTTCGGATAGAGCTCATCTCCCTGCGAGGCTTTGTGTTTCTGCAGAAGTGAGGCCCGCTCCTGCTGGACCCCCGCGAACCTGCAGAAGGCCGGTGGTCTGAGCAGGTGCCTGGGACGTCCTGCGGTGCCCTGCATGCTGGCTGAACTCTGGGCTGCCTGTGCTGGCCCGCCGGGCTCGTGGGGGGTGCACGGGCTAAGTGGTGGGAGCTGGGACACGGTGTGTGAAGTGATGGCAGCCCGTGTGCCGGCTGAGCCCAGTGGTTCCTGCGGGGATGCTGTGCTTCCCCTGGCAAGCGGGACAGACAGAGCGGCCTCTGAGAGTTGGGTCGACCCACCCCCACAAAACAAAACAGAATGAAACCCAGGCCTCCCTTTCCCTGGAGCGTGGATGGCAGGAGGCCAGACGGGGAAGGCTCTGGAGCTCAGCGGGTGCTCCGTGCGGGGCATCCCCATCCTCGTGGCCCTGACTTACATGGACGCGGTGGGAGGCTGGCACATGGCTGGTCATAGGGAGGGAGTGGAAGCGGGACATAGCCGTTGGCCAGCTGTGGGATCGTGTGGGGCCTGGGGCAGGAGTGAGAGGACGTGGAGCCCGTGTACCGCGTGTCCGAGTGCTCCTGAGTTACGAGTCAAACTAACAAATGCGTGACCGTGAACAGCACAGGCGAACTGCATGGGTCTACTTACATGCAGACTTTTTTCGATAAACACAGTGCAGGACGATAAATGTGTTTCTTCCTTATGAGTTTCTTAATAACACTTTCTTTCTTTGGCTTACGTTTATTAGGATACACTTACGTTATAGCTAAGGCCTGCGGTCAGCGGTAGGCTGTTGGTCCTTAAGCTTTTGGGGAGTGAGGAGTTAGAGATGGGTCCTCCCTGCACGGGTGCTTGGTGTCCCTGACCCCCGCGTTGTTCGGGGTCAGTTGTACCAGGTGAAGGCTGTCCTGTCCACACCTCGTCCAGGGCGTTTCCACAGGGACCTGGAGGCCAGGGGTCCGCTCCAGACTAGGTCCTCGGGGAGCCTCACTGTGGTCTGCTGCTTCCTTCGGGTCCTGGCTGTGCCTTGCGTGGGGGGAGCGTTGCGCACCGGCCTCCAGCGGCCGTCCCTCCTGGGTCCAGAGGTGCCAGCACGAGCCAGGAGAAGGAGGGTGCAGAGCGGCCCTTGGGGGCCCAGATGCAGCGGTGGCCCTGGCTGTGGGCAGCCCCAGGACACTGTTGGGCGGGATGGGAGTGAATGCACAGGCCCCACGCAGACGGCGCTCTTCGTTTTCCTCTCTTTTTGTAGGCAGCTGATGGCACAGGAACCACTGGAAAAACTGGGATTTGGAGATTTGATCGATGGAAAACCAGAGGCTAAAACTAACTCTTGATGGAAAGAAGACCGCTGGCTGCCCGGTCTTCTGGGATGGAGCGCGTTGTGCGACCTCATCAACTAACGGCTTACGGTTAGGTGCTGTGACGTAGAGGCTTCTGGAACACCCTCCTTGACAGAAACAGCTTGTCCTAATGGTTCCCAGGTTATTTTGAAAAATTATTGTTGCTTTTAGATCTCGTTTCTCCCCGAGAGTGTTAGGTTTTTTTTGCATCGCGTGTGGCAGAGTTCCTAGGGAGTCCCGTGGTGGGCGGGAGGTAGGAGCGTGGAGTCACACCTGCTTGGCGAGGGGACACGCGGCCTGGGTGACATGGTGACTCCATAGTGCTGTACTGTGCATAGCTTCCCGGTGCTGGCGTGCTGAGTCCTCTCGGCTTTGGCCTCCCACAGAGACACAGATACTGGCAGAAACCATTCCTGGACAAAACGGTTCCCTTGTCGTGCCTCTGTGTACGGTTCATTTCCTGTGTTTTTAAAACAAAGTAGAGAGTATGAGCTTGGAAAGGAGAGATCGTCTGGCTTTTGACGTATTTGACTTAGTGATATTTTCCTGGTAATGCTTGAGCACCAAGTACCTTTTAACCAAAGGCTCATTTTCTGACCTGTGCAGACTGTTTAGAAAACTAGCTTAATTACAACAACGTGTTCATTGTAACCGAGAGACGGGGTGTCAGGACGCCTGTAGTGTGCCTCCCACACGTGGTCTTCCAGGGTCTCCCTCTGGAAGAGTACCCACGCTGACACGCGTCAGCCAGGGCCCCCAGCGCTGACGTCCGTCCGGGCCGCCACCAGAACTGCCTGCAGTCATTTAAACCTCACACGTACCCAAACGCTGGCCAGGATTTCTGGGTGGCTTCGATGTGTGGCCAGGGTTCTGACCCACGCACGGACTGCCCCGTGTGTGTGGGTCTGGGCCCAGACAGCTGGCTTTGGTCCCAGTGTGGCTAGTGGAAGACAGTGGACACATCCCCACTCGTTCAGTGCCCCTGGAGGGGACAGCCAGCCATGACCCAGGTCTAGGTTCCTGAAAGTTGCCACTGCCCACTCCTCGGCCGTGGGTGGTAGAGGCGTGTCCGTGTCCAGTTGTCTGCCTTCAGGTCCCTCTGTTTTCAGTCCTTCCGTGGTGGATGCCTCATGGCCTAGACCCTCCCTGAAGTTCGTGCCTCCTGCGGCCGGTGCCATTTCCACGGTGCTGACTCTGCCCCGTTCGCCACGTGCGTGCTTTAGCACCTCCCGTCCGCTGTTGGTCACGGCTCGGTGTGTGTGTCCGTCTTACCCTGTCGTTGTGTTACAGACTTTTTTCATGTTACCGTCCAGCTGATGGAGTGTCTTGACTTTTATCACCAAACCAAACTGAGCCATGATACTACTTCGTGTTTGCTAACTGTCCAGAACTGCACGTGCACAAGGTCGTTTCTGAGGCATCGTTTGTAATTCACGACACTGAAGTGACCCAGGTGCCCACGCGTGCGAGCCTCAGGGAAGTGTGGCTCGCGTGGGGCAGAGCGCGGGGTTGTGAACCGACACGGGCTCATCTCCCAGCACAGGCGCACTGTACGTGAGGCAGACTCTAGAAGCATCTGTGGTAGCGTCAACGAGGAAGACAGCAAACGAAGTGTGTGCACATTCGTGCTAACACGAAGTTGAGGGAGGACAACGCCGACGCGGAGGAGGACGGCTGCCAGCGTGTGGGGAGCTCTGACTCTGAGCCAAAGTCCTGTTCCCTGTGCTCAAAGTGACGCACGGTGGGGGTGGGGCACAGCGCGCCCCGCAGCTGTGGAAAGCAGCAGTCGGCCGGGCTGGGGACGAGAAGACAGGTCTGTCCTCTGGCCAGCTCTGAAAGTGAGTGTCCTAGGACCGGAGAGCTGGAGCACGGAGAGCCCTGTTGTGTCCCAGTTACAGTGGCCGGACAGAGAGACGGACGTCGGTGTGTGCGTGCATCCGCGCGCACCTGCCAGCTCTGAGCACCCAGGGGCCTGGAGCCGCGACACCCGTGGCAGGGGCACACCCGCGCCCCATCTTAGCTGGAGCGCCGCCCCCAACGGCTGGAACCAGGCTCCTGAAGGAAGGGCTGGCTGGCGTCCTGGCCAGAGCGGGAAATCCAGCCTGAGGCTGGACCGTTTTGTGTCAGAAAGTACAGAACGGAAATAGGATGGGGGCTTGTAGGAAGAACACAGGCCCCCCAGGGAGCCACGTCTGGGCCAGTTTGAGCAACAGAATGTTGTATTGGGTTATGGTCTTCAGAATCAGCGACTCTGCACGGGTCCGCGCTGACATAAGTCACTAATGTGATCGACCTGTGAGGGGAGGGACAGCTCCTGGTGGTGGTCTGTCCTGCGCAGACGCGGCAAGGGTAGGGGGGACAGCAGTCACAGCCCAGCGGCAAGGGGTGCAGATGAGAACCGGCTGGGGCCTGGGGTCGGGCCGAGTGTGATGTGAAACCTGTGTTTGCCTGGTCTGGGGACCTCCACTCAGGCCGCAGTAGAGACGTCAGTGTGGTCATGCTTGGTGACCTGCCCACGGCTAGTGTCCCCCTCTGACGCCCTCCCGGGCTGCGCTCACCTCACTGCAGGGAGCAGACTCCACAGTGCACACAGTCTGCAGAGTGAGGACCGGCAAGACTGGTGCTCTTCACAGGCCTCACCGTCCTGAGAGACAAAACTGCAGAGGGGCCTGGGGAGACCCGACAGACTGCCACGTGGGCCCCGGGCCGGGAAGGACAGTGGTGGGCAGCCACCAGGGCTGGTTACCAGGACGCTTGGATTCCTGCTCTGTGATTGCAGACGGTGTCATTTGGGGAAGCTGGGTATATGAACTCTGTCCTATTTTTGTAAATTTATGGAACTCTAAAATTATTTCAAAAGGAAAAAAGTATTTGCATTAAACTGTGTGGTTGAACTCTCTGCGTGTGGTTGAATAAATTCTCGTTCTGAGGTGCCTCCAGCGGATTTCGAGGCGGGTGACGTGATAAACGGTTTCGGCGAGTCGGGGCGGAGGCGTGGAGGAGAGGTGCGGAAGCAGCCCCATCGCGCGGACAGCTGAGGTCTGTACAGAGGGGCAGCAGCTTCCCGACACGGCCTTTGCTTTTCCGGATCTGAGTTGCCAGCCGCACGGTGCGTAGGGTGCAGACGTCCTGTCCATGCCAGAGTGCCTGGTCCTCCAGCCTTGCTCACGTAAAGCGCCCACACACTTGTCGCAGGATGCCAACAGCGCTATTTGAAGGCGCCCAAAGACAACTTCCAGAACGTTTTCCAAGTGTTCTCACGCGGGAGATAGGTCAGGGAAACTCGGCCGCTGCGGTCAGGCCTGGGCCCACAGCCGCCTTCCCTGAGATGAGCCCCTCAGTCTGCCTCCCTCCGGCCCCAGGGGTGGGCCGCACCAGATGTGCCACGGCCTCAGCCACACAGGCGCGTCCGGGGCGCTCGGGGTGCAGCGCTAGGGTTCCCGCCGCCCAGCTGTCCCACCATCAAGAGCAAGACAGACTCTCCCTCCAGGAAGCGTCCTGAAGTCACCACAGACCCAGTGGCGTAGACAATACAGATTTATGATCTTATGTCATAAGTAGGCCCACAGGGCTGCGTTTCTGCCGGGGCTCTGGCCAGAGTCTGTTTCCTTGTCTTTCCAGCTTCTAGAGGCTGTCATGTTCCTTGGCCCGGGGCCCGTCCTCCATGACAGCGTCCTCTCTGTCCTGATCTGTCCCTCCCGTCTTCTCCCTGACTGACACTCCTACCTGCTTATCAGGACCCTCCTGATGACACTGCCTACCAGATAATCCAGGGTCACCGGCCAGCCCAAGATGCTTAACCCGATCACCCCCGGAACGTCAGATTCACAGGGTCTGGCCAGGGACCAGGACGTGGACCCCGCCGACCGCACCTCCCCACACCATGAAGAACCCTAGCAGTGATGAGAGGGGGACACGGAAGCGTGGGGCCGGGATGGGCCTCGGGTCCGAGCTGCTGGATGGTGAGTCGCTCGCGCGTGCCTGTGCCCAGAGACGTGCTGTCACACGGCTGTGGGCTTTGCCTTGTTATCTGCAGCAGCCCACTCGGGATCGAATTTTCTCAGGGCTGAGTTTAAAGCCCATATTTTTCTGAAATCTCTGGCACTTGCTCTGCAGCTGCTTGTCGCTGGCGGACGAGAGGGAGTGGGCACGTACTTGATAAACAGGATCGGGTCAGAGCCAGCCACTGCATGTGTGACAGGACCCCGCTCCTGTCAGGCGTTCGTCTCTCTAGACGGTTCCTGACTTGACGTACACGTGAGAGGTGTCGGGGATCCCGTGCAGCGAACGTTCACGGTACGCATCCGCATGACAGAGTCATCGGGACGTATGTGGCTTCCTTCCACGTATTTCTCTTTATGATGCATTTTTAACAAGCGGGTATCATTTTTATAGAAACAAATCGTTACTTTGAGAACCCATGGTGTTTGGTTATTTTATATCACCCATAAATTACGTGCCCGTGGTTGTAATTTTATACTGTCCAGCCTGGTTTATTTTTCCTGGTAAAACACCAGTTTTTTGTCTGGGTGCAGTTCTGCAAAGCACGTAGGCGGCCGGGGGCGGGCCTGGTGCTGCTCATGGCGGCTTTATGGGCTCTCTGGGGGAGGGGTGAGGCGGTCTGCTCAGGTCTCCCCTTTGGAGGCCGGGACCCTCGGGCCTCCCCGAACGAGGGCTGCTTTCTGTCTGTGCTGCTCGCTTCACACCGGTCCTTACTGGGAAAGGATGAGCTCTCTGTATCTGTCATTCTAGCCACCTGGCGTTTGGATTCAGTTTTTCAGTGAGATGATTTATGGGCAAGAAAGCAGAGATTTTATTATTGCAAGACACCTTGAGGAACTTTCTATGGGGCCAGAGAAGCGACTTAGCCGTAGTGAGTAAAATTACCAGCCTCCAGCCTTCTGCAGGAATGGGATCAGCTTCACAGCAGCCTGAGCACACAGCTTCGCAGAGGGAAGGGGCGCCTCCTGGGAAGAGGGGTCCAGGCCTGGGGGCAGGTGCCGGTCGGTCTGACTGGGCTCCATTACGGCCCTGCTGCTGGTGGCCTAGAAGGGGTCATCCGCCAGCGTACTTCCATCGGGACACGCCACGTGGCTGCACCTGCCGTGCTCCCCAGGGCATCCAAGGCGTTCGGAAGCCTGAGACCGCTGTTGTGTATAGGGTTTGCTGGGCACTCAGGAAGGCGGGAGCCTGGGTGGCTTCTGCTTTGTGTTTAAAATGCGCCTCTGCTGGCCCAGCTGGTGAGCAGGTCAGGGAGTGTTCAAGGTCGAGGCAGGGCTGGTCCTTCCTGAGGCTGGACCTACGGGAGGGACCCAGAGCTGGGAAGGCAGACAGGGCGGTCACTGCCCCACAGGCCTGCAGACCTGCAAGTGGGTCTAGTTTGTGTCTGTGCCCCCTGAGAGCCATGACAACGTCACCAGAGCTGCAGCCCTCAGGACTCTCGTCTCCCTCCCCATCGAGGACCCTCCAGCGTCTCGTCTCCAGTGGGCCCTTTCTTCCTGGAACAGGGCTGTTCTCCCTGGGCCTGCTAAACGACCTTCCCTGTGCCCTGCAGCCCTCTCCCTGTGTGCCGTGCCCCATGCCCTCTCCTGCGCCTACGGGGGAGGAGGGGGTGGCTCTGCATCCTGACGTGGGGGGTCGTGGGCCTGAGGGAAACCTCCAGGCACCAGAGGGTGGGCACAGAGCTCAGAGGCCGAGCAGGTCATGCGCAGTGGCTGGCCGGCCGTCAGGCCTGGCGTAGAACCCAGCGGCAGCTCCATCTGTAGCGCGGCTGGCCTGGACAAACGCGGGGCCTAGGCCACACCAGGCTTCTGTGCCCCTGGAGGGACTGGAGTGCGTGTCTGTGGTGTCTAGCCGTGCCAGCCTGGCCTCCCGCCCCTGGCTTTGCCTGACCGCCACTGGGGCTGCCAGTCCCCAGGGCGCCCTGGCGGAGGGAGCGTGCCCAGCCACTTCTCAGGAGCCCCGCTGTCGCAGCTCAGGCCCTTACGTGCTTGCTTGCTTCGTGTGCACCCTTCCCTCCTCCTCCCGCTGGACACCCCTCATTCTTCCAGGTCAGGCCTGCGTCCCCTCGGAGGGCAGCAGCTGGGGAGGGGCGGGAGGCGCCCAGCGACGTCGGCGCAGCTGGTGTGGACGCGGCCCGAGGGTGCTGAAGCGGCAGAGCGGAGGGCGCCTGTGACGAGCGGGAGAAGGAGGTCTCCGAAACAAGTGCTCTTGTCTGCTTGGCGTCTGTTTAAGAGACTTGACTTATTTGAGAGCGAGCGAGCAGGGGGAGGGGCGGAGGGAGAAGCAGACTCCCCGCTGAACAGGGACTCGATCCCACGGAGATCACACCTGAGCTGAAGACAGATGCTTCACTGACTGAGCCACCCAGGCGCCTGGTTTTTGGTGTTTCTGTTTTTGTTTTTGTTTTTTCAGATTTTTTATTGGGATATAATTCACATGCCATAAATTCACTTTTGAAAGAGTACAGTTCACACAGTTGTGCAAACATCTCTCGTTGGATTTTTTTAAGTAAGGTCTACCCCCAACGTGGGGCCTGAACTCATGACCCTGAGATCCAGAGTCTCACGCTCCACCGACCGAGCCGGCCAGGTGCCCCCTCGTCTGCTTGGTTTCTTACCATTCTCCCTTTTTTTCCCTGAACTCAGAAGGAAGCCAACAGAATCTCTGGGAAGCTGTGGGTTTACTGCTGAGCCCTGGAGGGGGAGGGGCTGCAGGGGTGAGAGTGGGAGAGCGCCTTGTTCGTGAGCCTGCCCTCCAACTCCGGGCTGTCTCGGGGTTTGGGCCAGCCTCTTGCCCTCAGTCCAGTGAAATCCCAGAGCATTTTGGCCGTTTCAAAGCCTGTGCACACATTCCACACCGTCCTCGCTTGGGAGCGGGGTGGACCTCTGTCCCCTCCCCTGAAGCCGGGGATGGAGACTGCCAAGCTCTGAGGAAGCCCAAGTGAGTCCCCGTGGGGACTGCACGCAGAGAGGTCGGGGACAGGAAAAGGAACCCGTGCCTGTGGCCCTCCCTCACTGTAGCTGCAGCCGGACTCCTGGCTCCTGGGCTCGTAGAGCCTGGACGTGTCTTGGCTGCAGCGTGTGCTGGACGGTGGGCCAGAACAGGCCAGGGTCACTCAAGGAGGTAGGAGAGGAAGTTAGTTGGGCACACGAGGAGCGTGAGGCAGGGGACATGCTTGCAGAGTTGACCCCAGCACCCTAACAGCTGTGTTCCAGCAGGGGGGGTTCCCTGGCCGTGACATGGGGCAAGAGCTTCCAGGCCAGGACTTTGCCACGTTACCGTTTTAGTTTTTAGCAGCTGCCCCCCTGAACAGCAGAGGAGAGCCCTGCGCTGCCTGGGGGACACCCAGCTTCTCTGCACTTCAAGGGGAAACGGTTCTCTTGGCCCCTAGGGGTGGAACGAGGCCCAGGGATGGAAGCTTGGGGCTGCAGGTGCGGGATCCAGGAGGCTCGTGGTGGGCAGGCGGTGTTGGAAGGACAGCGGGTCCTGGATGGGTGTGGCGGCTGAGCTGGGGACACCCCCAGGGGAGCATCTCTCGTCCAGGCGTGTTCTGGAGCTGAGGGACAGACCCTTGTGAAGGTGCTGGCCTGGTTACCACTTTGGGGCTTTTAGGGTTGGTCTGTGGGGTCCAGCGGCTATGCCCCCTTTATTACAAAAGCTCAGTAATTTGGGGCAGGGGTGGGGGCCAACCGCTCCGAGGAAACCAGCTCTCCCTTCTTCCCATTGAGCTGCAGGGTCAGTGGCGCCTTGGGGACAGAGTGTGGTGGCATGGTGGCCCCTGCTGGACAGTGGCGGCACCGCAGTGCCTGAAGAGGGTGCCCTCGCGGGGACAGTGTGTGCCCTGTTCCCCAGGAACTACAGATAGGCCCAGATCTTTCTGATCGGACGGCCAGGCTGGGGGCTCAGGGGTCAGAGAGAAGGGGAGCCTCGGCTGCCACCACCGCCCCTGTGCCCACACCCTGTCCATGTCAGGGCAGCACAGAGCAGTGCCTGCTGTGGGCCTGGCACCACAGCGGCGTCAGTGACAGGTGGCAAGGGGTTCACCGCCTGCACCCACGAACTGCCTAGGGGTAGAGGCTGCAAGGGGTAGAAGTGGGATCTGGGGGCAGCAGGAGCCCCACCCAGAGAAGAGCCCACTGGAGACAAGAGGGTCACTATGAATGAGGGGCCTCCCAGCCCCTGGGACTGAGTGCTTGGAAGTGGGTGTCTGCCCAGGGCCATGGGGTCCTGAGGTATGCAGCCCTGTGGCCCCTGCTCCTCCAGGCTTCCCTCTCTGTCTCCCCCACCACTATGCCAGGTAGCCCTTGCTGGGGTACAGGCCACCTGGAACTTAGCTTCGAACTACAGCATTGTACGGCTCTCGTTTTCATACCTCTGGGATTGGCTGCCCCACCTGAGGCTACTCACTTGCGTGGGCATGGCTGGGACCTGAGCTGAGAGGTCTCTGGCAGCTGGGGCATCCCTGTCTGTCTGGGCTCTCTTCACGTGGTCTCTGTGGTGCGGTGGCTGGGGGCCAGGCTTTGTACCTGGCAGCTCAGGCTCCCAAGGAGGGACAGAGAGACCGGGATAGAAAGCAACACAGAGTGTGCACCGAGTGGAAGTTACACCCTTTCAGGATCCAGCCCCAGAAGTCCGTGTGCCGTCTTGCAACCACCCTTCGCTGGTTGGAGCAATCACAGCCCCACTGAGGTTTTTTTAAAAGATTTTATTTATCTTAGAGAGGAAGGGAGGGAGGGAGAGAGAGTGCGAGTGTCTGAGAGCGAAGCAGAGGGAGAGGGAGGGGGAAGGAATCTCAAGCAGACTGCGTGCTGAGCATGGAGCCTGACACAGCGTTGATCTTACAACCCTGAGGGCATGACCTAGCCAAAACCAGCATGGGAGGCTCACCTGACTGAGCCACCCAGGTGCCCCAACCCCCACTGAGATTTAAGGTGAGAACATAGATCCCACATCTCAGTGGGATTATAAATGATCCTGTAGGAGGGAAGACATGGACGGATGATGGAAAGATGGATAGATGTTGGCTGAATGGATGGGTGGATGGATAGAGGATAGATGGGTGGATAAATAGATGATGGATGGATGGATAGATGGGTAGATGATGGGTGAGTAGATAGATGGATGAATGGGTGGATAGATGGGTAGACGAGTAGATGATAGGAGATGGATAGATGATGGATGGATTGGTTATGGGTAGATGGGTGGATGGATGGATAAGTAGATAGATGATGGATGGGTGGGTAGATGGATGGATGATAATGATGGTGGATAGGTGGATGAATGGATGGGTGGATAGATGATAGCTGGGTAGATGCATGGATGGATGGATTATAGGTGCTGGTTGGATAGAGGGTAGATGGATGAATAAAGGATGGATGGATGGATGGATGGATGATAAATAGATAATGGATAGATTGATGTTGGAGAGGTGGATGGTAGATGATGGATGGTGATGAATGGATAATGTATGGAGAGGTGAATGGATGGGTGGATGGGATGGGTGGATGCATGGATAGTAGATGAATGGACACATAGTGGGTTGGTGAATGGATAGATAGATGATGGATAGATGATAGATGGATAGGTGGGTGGATGGATGGATGGATGGATGGATGGATGGATGGATGTTAGGCAGAGGGACCTTCCCTGAGAAATACAAGCCCTGTCTCAGATGTCTGGTCCCGTTGCACCTGTCTGAGGCTTGTCATGATGTATTGGTTCATAGACCCTGTTCCCAGCAGCTGGGCTCCGAGGCAGTCAGCTCTGTTTGCAGTGTGTGGCACCTGATCAACTGTGAAGTGCTTTCACACCTTCCTCCCTGGGCCTCCTGAGGCTGCACAGCTTCTTGACCACGTTGTTTGGGGTGTGGGGGTCCCTTCTGCTCAACCCTGTCCTTAGGCCTATGATCTGCTCCTGGAGAGAAGCCTGTGAGATGTGTGACCCCGTGCCTCTTGCCTCAGTCTCCCCATTCTCTACAGGGTGTGACCTTAGCCTTGTGTGGGGCTGCTGAGGGGTGGAAGGCGGGACCCCTTCATTCAGCGGTGCTCAGCACAGGGGCCATGACGTCAGACATGAGAAACAGAGAGCCACTCCGTTCTCGCTGGAACACGAGGGAAAACCCCTTCACGTCTGAGGACCCCTATAAATAGGACTCACGTAAGTGGAATCATACAATGTGTCCTTCTGTGACTGGTTTATTTCACTGAGTGTCATGTTTTCTTTTAAGTATTTACTATCCATCCATCTGTCCACCTGTCTGTCTAGAGAGGACGCACGAGCTGGGAGACGGGCAGAGGGAACGGGAGAGAGAGCATCCCAAGCAGGCTCCACGCTCGGCAAGGAGCCCATGCGGGGCCCGATCCCACAACCCCAAGGCCGTAGCCCGAGCTGAAACCCGGGGTCAGGTGCTTAGCCGACGGAGCCTCCCAGGCGCCCTCAACATCCTGTTCTCAGGGTTCACGCGGGCCGTGGCGTATGTTGGTGCTTCGCTCGTCTGTGGCTCAGGGACACTGTGTGGGCGGACCACAGTGCTCCCTGACCACGGACGGTGCCGCGCGTCTCTTCACGGGCACACTGGCCGTTGCAGTCTTCCTTAGAGAAATGTCTGCTCAGAGCCTTTTCTTGTTGCTTAATTGGGCCACTTGCCTTTTTATTGTTGACTTGTAAAGGTTCTTTCTAAGCGGATTTTTGGAATTTTTTGCCTCGATTTGCATGTGAACTTAAGATCCGCTGCTCGGTGTCATTGCTGGGAGGGGACAGGGACAGGGACAGGGAGAGAGAGCAAGCCCCAGTGTCTTCTCGCGGGTCTCGCCCTTCTCCCCACACCACGTACAGGAATGGCTGCAAGTGGCAAACAGCCCCAGAGGACCTTAGCCGCTGAGCCCACCCCGGCCCTGGGAGGGGGGCTGCCTGGAGAGGCCTCGGGCGCAGCGGGCCGCACGCCTTTGCCAGCCCTCGGGCGGAGAGCCTTCCACACCTGCCCTCCTCCCACTGCCAGATGCCGTTGCTCTTTGGAAAACCAAGCAAAGCATGTTTTCAGACGCTCCAAAACCGACTAAGCAAACCTTAGCACCCCCACCTCCACATGGTCTGCGGGGCTCCCCTGGAGACCCCCAGCTTCCGAGGGGGTTTCTGGGCTAGCACCACTCCCAGACAGGGATGTGGAGAGCATCCGGGGGCTGCGATCCGCTCCCCCGGCCTTGCAGGCCTGTAATTACCACGCTCTGGCCTCTGGCTTTAGGGTGGGAGGGGCACCCTGCATTTCATCCCCCCTCCTGCAAAGCTCCAAGTCCCTCGAGCCGCTCGGATCATCTTTCTTTTGGTTTTTCTGTGTTTCTCTGGGTGAGAAAACCGATGAGCCTTTCTCCCGGGGGCGGGGCCACATGCCGGTGGCAGTGGCTGCGGGAGATGAGTTGGGCAAGGCTGGCTTCAAAACGGGAACTGGCCTGGGCCACACCAGGAAGCTGTTCCTCGTGGTCAGGCATGTGGCTGTGTGCATTCAGTGGCCTTCCTGCAGCCTGCACCCTTGGGGGGCTGGCTCTCTGGGCATCGTGCTCACGTCCCTGGGCCTCCCCATCCTGTCCTCCTGGGGGCTTTCCCCATAGCTGGCACTCGGGCCCACAGTGGAAGCAGGGGTTCCCTGGTGTGGAGCAGGCCCACGGAGGAGGGAGGGCAGAGGCACAGGGATGTGGCCGCCCTGCCTGGTGAGGAACAGAGGTGGGTGTGAGGCCCCAGGAGGGTTCCAGGCCCGGTCCTGGTTCCTGGTCTGCTCACACCTCGCCCAGCGCCACTCTGGGAGCTGCTGGTTACTCAGCCTATGAGTTACAACGTGCTGTATCCACAGGGGGGCTTGCGTCTGGGGTCTGCCCCCCACCACCGTGCTGGGGTCGGGGCTGATGCAGCAGACACCAGGTGGGTGCTGGCAGGGTGTGGCCGCCCTTCTGCTGGGTGCCTGGGGGTCCCTGTCCTCCCCGACCAGATGGCCAGCTCCTGCAAACCGTGGAGGGCTCTGCACGGAGCAGGTGCTCAGTGAACACCGTCGAAGGGCCGAGGCCGCCACCTGGTCCTAGAGAAGGAAGGGCCCGGCGGCCCAGAAAGACGGTGCCATGTCAACCAAAGACTACAAGCATTCGCCCAATCCTCTGTGCCTGGGGCTGGGGTAGACCAGGGGTGGCTGGAATTGGCCTTCACGCTGGCCACCTCCCCTGTCCCGGGTGGGAGTGCCAATCCCACCTGCTTTACAGAATTTACTCCAGAATCTGGAGACGACAGGTGTCCCCGCAGAAAAAGGGCTAGCAGACACAGGCGGTTGGTGGCCAGCACCCCTCAGGGCTCCTGGTGTCCAAGGAGCCACCTCTGTGGGGATGGGGGACGCCGGGCCCCATGCTGCTTCCTTGTCTGAGCTGTCCTCTTCACCTGCCATCTGCTCTGCAGCTTCCCCGCTGTCCTGCCTCACTCACCCCTTCCCTGAGAGCCCCCTCCTGCCTTCTGCACAGCCCCCTGTGCCCAGGTCACCTGGGCCCCTCTCCGAGCTCAGCCCCTCCTGGGTGGCCTGCCAGCTGCAGCCTCCCCGAGCTCCGACGGCCCCAGTCCCTGTCTCCAGCCCTCTGCCTCTGTGCCCACCGTCCCCAAGTGGACTCCTCCCTGATCTTCCGTGGTATTTGGTGGTGCCACCATCCCCAGTGCCTCCTGTGGGCCACAAAGCCCCGAGTCCACCCTCTCCCCGTGTGTGCACCCCCCACCCCCAGATGAGCACAGCCGTCTCCCCTGGGTCGTCGTCCTCAGGCCTACCCTTCCCACACACCCTCCCGTGGACCCCCAAGGGCAGACATACAGTCACTCTCCTTACTACCCACACCCTCAGGACAGGGGCCAGCCCCACAGGGCTGTGTCAGGACCCTGGGGTCTGGCCTTGAGACCCTCCAGCACTACCCCAAAGCCCCAGGCCCCTGTGCTCATCGGCCCGAGATGCCGTCCTGTAGTTGGCTCAGACTCACCCTGGGAAGCCCTGTCGACCCCTCCCTGTCCTCCCCTGTACTGGGTGGCCTCCCCTCTCCCTCCCAGCTAACACAGGGGCCGCCAGCCAGGCTGGGACACACAGACACCCTGTGTAGTGTGTCCAGCTCCCCCTGGCCCTCCTCGAGGCCTGCCCTTCCTCATCAGCCTCTGGAGGGAGTACAAAGTGGTGAGACCATGAGGGGGTCCCACTAGAAGGCATGACCCCGGGACGGGCCGCAGGCCAGGCTTGTAGCTGGGGAGCTGGGAGCCCCAAGGAGGCTGTGCGGAGGGGAATCCTGGTTTGGGTTTTGTTGTTGTTGTTGTTGTTTTGGCTTCAAGGGGAAGCAAATGTGCCCATACTGGGGCCTGGGGTCTCTAAGGCTGGTGGACCCCCAGCCCCCTCACTCTTCTCTCACCCCGAGTCAGATTGATCCAGACAGCCTGGACCCTCCCCACTGTTGGCAGGAGGCAGGGGGAGCGAAGAGAGGCCAGGGGTCCCCTGAGGAGTGGGCAGCCGTGGGAGCCCAGGTACCCGCCGGCCAGCTGTTTGCTGACTCTGTTGTAGGAGAGGCTGAGAAGAGCTACGTCCAACTGTTACTTTGTTCGTGAGGCTTAGAGCTACTGACGTTTGCTCCCTCCCAGATGGAGGGCAGGCTCCCCCTGGAGGCACGGGGTGGGGGGGCTGCTCCAGGCCGCACCCCGAGCCCCCTGTGGTTCCTCGCTGTGGACACGTTCCTGCCCTCCTCCATCACACGGTGGCGTTCTCCCTGCAAATCCCCCTTTTATAAAGACACGGTTGTGGAGCAGGGCCCACCCTCATGACTTCGACTTGACTTGCTCATTTGCAAAGACCCCATCCCCAGATAAAGCCACGTTCACCTTCACAGGTACAGGGGTTGGGAGGCAATTCAGCCCCCAGCATAAGCCAGCAAACACAATGGCACACTGTGGAGACACTCTTGCAGCCCTGGGTGGGGAGCGCCGCCCTCCGGGACCCTTCATTTCAGGGTCACCACCTCCGCCAGGCACCTTTGGGGCCCTCCCAACCTCTCTGTTCGGGGAGGGCTTCAAGGAGGAGGTGGCAGCCACCTGTGTGTGTCAGCAGGGAAAGGAGCCTGGCAGTGCCCCTGTCATCAACCTTTGGAAAGTGGCTTCTCTGTCAGGCTGAGGGCAGGGTTCTCCCCTCCAAGAGGCCCAGGACTGGCCCTGATCCCTGGAAGCCTCCATCCATTCCACTCCTTCCCCGAGAGAGCTGGCCCCTGCCAATGCCGAGTTACTGCCCTGCTGGCTAGGGGAAAGGGCCCTGGTCTCACCTTGCCTGCTGACCAGCTGTGCACGGACTCCCCCGTGCTTTGGGGATGGGAGCAGGCAGACCTTGCCCACAAGGAGCTCAGTGTCTGCTCAGTGTGGCTCAGTGGTCATGGGCAAGTGGGCACCAGGTCTTGCTGGGCCCCCACCCAGGCCCGGAAGATGCTTGAGTAGGATTCGGGGCCTTCAGCACAGCCTTGCAGAGCAGGGACAGCTGGCAGAGGGAGCAGGGCTTGCAGGCAGGCGGGCGGTGAGCAGGACAGGGGCAGGCAGGGTGCCCGTGCAGACCCCATGTCTCCGCTGGCCAGTCTGGTTCTGGCCCAGATCTGGATCCTGTGTGGGCCCTGTGCTCCTCCAGCAGCCCCGACCACAGCCAGTGGGGGCCAGCCGGGACCCCCGGGGGCCACCCCCTTGCCGGGAAGCCCAGGACAGGGGCTGCAGCTCCTGCACTCGCCTCCTCTGGGGACTCTGGTTTCACATTCCTGACTTCTCTTTTCTCATCCCCCTCCCACCTTCCCTCCCTCCCCTGGACGATGTCATCACCTCCTCAGTCAGAAGGGAAGACAGAGAAGGCGGAGGCTGGGGCCACCTGCTCATGCGGTTCCCTCCGGCAGAAAGCCCTGCTCCACACCTGCTCGTCCTCCAAGGCCTCCGTGGTCCCCTCTGCCGTGGCAGGACCGTGGCCCCTCTCTGGGCAGCCTTCCTGGGTGTGTCTCTTTTGTCTAGTCCTGCGTTTACCCCAGTGCTGGCATGTAGAAGCTGTGTGTGGCCTTGGACAACTGATTGGATTGCTCCATACCTCAGTTTCCCCATAAAATGGGAGTTAAAACTACACTGAGGAGGGGCGCCTGGGTAGCGCAGTCGTTAAGCGTCTGCTTTCGGCTCAGGGCGTGATCCCGGCGTTCCGGGATCAAGTCCCACATCAGGCGTCTCCGCTGGGAGCCTGCTTCTTCCTCTCCCACTCCCCCTGCTTGTGTTCCCTCTCTCGCTGGCTGTCTCTCTGTCACGTAAATAAATAAAAAAATCTTTAAAAAAAAAAAAACTACACTGAGGGGTTTAAGCTAATGCCTGGTGCCTAGGTAACTAGTCGGCAGCTGTAACTTGTCATCATCGTCTTCGTTAAGCAGCATTCTCCTCACGTGTGCTGGGGGCAGGCTCTGACCTTGGTCAAGGACCCAGGGAGGAACACGCCATCCGTCTTTGCTCAGGGGGCTCCAGTCTGGTGGGGCAGAGAGACGTGTGACCAGTTGACCACCTAGCACCACAGGACTAGTGACCTAGAAACTCAGAGCAGCGTGGGGCGCCGCGTTCTGCCGAAGCGATGGACAAGGCCCTGGAAGCTCCGTGAGCCCCGTGTTGGCCGCGGCACAGGGAGCAGGCACTTGGTGGGGCAAGGCCCGTGCGGCCTCACAGAGGGCGACTGGCAGGGTCTGCCACAGATCCCATCCCTTGTCCCCTTGTCCCGGAGGCGCCCCTTCGTGGTGCGAATCCACTTGAAACACTCACGGAGGTGTTGCCGGTGGGCTAGGGCGGGTCGTGCAGCTGTGACTCTGACCGACTGAAAACACCCTAAATGCGCCTCGGCCCGCGACTGGGTGAACACGCCGTGGCCCAGCTGAACTCTGAGTAGGATGCAGCGCTGACAGAGAAAGAAACGGGTCCGTATCTGTTGACTTGGAAGATGCGTAAGGTTTTTTTAAGTGAAAACCCCACAAAAACCCAGTGGCAGGTCAGAAGGATTAGGGAGTCCCCTGGTGCTCCGACAGGCCGGGGACCATTCTGGAAGGATGCAGAGGGATAGTTAACACTCGGAATTGCCTGAGACGGGAGTAGAGAGAAGCTGTAATTCTTCAGCGGGATGCCTATTTCAGTCGTCTCCTTCACTGCATTCATAATTTAAGATGATGGAAAGAATTTGGAAAAGTGCAGAGGCAGGCAGAGGAAGGGGCACCCATCACCTCCCTCCCTCCCCTCACCCTCACTCTGGGGTCCCTGGCCTCCTGACAGGGGCTTTATCCGGGGCATGGGGGCCCCCACCTGTCCTGTCCCTCCTGTGGCCTGAGCCCCTGCGGCCCACGGGGCCTGCTGGCCGCCTCCTCCCTGGGGCAGGGATGGTGTGAGCTGACACCCCTTCCCTCAGCCAGCATTCCCAGAGCGCCCGCCGGGCCGGGGGTGCTGCCTGACACACAGTAGGTGTCCAGGCGCTGTGCCCCGCCCAGAGCGCCCATGGAGGAGCCCACCCAGGCCTGCTCAAGCCCCCCGCCAGTGTGGCTCGTGGCGCTGTGCTCAGATGGGGGTGGGCAGCAGGGAGACCTCAGGGCTGGTCCCTAAGCGCGCAGGCTGGGGGCCGGGTTGGGCGCGGAAGGAGGCCGCCCGCCCGCCCGCGCCGCTGGGGGCCGCCCGCGGGCCGTGCCGGCCAGAGCGCGCCGTGCGCCCCGGGCCCCGCGCCGGCACACGCTCGGCGGCCGCGGCGGAGGCACCAGCGGCGGCGGCGGCGGAGCCGGGCCCGGCGGCAGGAATGCGGAACCGGCGCGCGGGCTGAGGCCGCCCAGGATGGCGCAGGGCCGCGGGCGGCGAGCAGCCTGCGTGGGGCCCTAGCGCGGCGGGGTGGACGCTCCGGGCCCGGGCCCGGCATCGCGGGCGGGCAGCATCGCGGCCATGGCCAAGGAGCGGCGAAGGGCCGTCCTGGAGCTGCTGCAGCGACCGGGGAACACGCGATGCGCCGACTGCGGCGCCCCGGGTAGGTGCGGGCCGGGCGGGCGCGCCTAGGGTCGTGGCCGGTCCGCGTGGGTGTGGGGCCAGGCTGGATGCGGGTCGGGGTGGGTGCGCCCCTGGGAGGCACCGGCCCAAGTGGGTGCCGGCGCGAATGGGTGCGGGGCCGGGATGGGTGCGGCCCCGGGTGGGTGCCGGCCTGGATGCCAGCCCCGGGGACTGGGAGGGGTGCTGCGGCGCCTGCGTGGCTGGGGGGCGCGGGCCCGGGGTGCACCTGCATGGAGCCGGACGTTGCCTCCCAGCGGCCCCGGGGCCTGCGGCTGTGTCGGCTCCCCTCCCCCCGCCCCAGGCTGCGTGTCTCGCTGTCACCCGCGGACCGCCGCCGCGTTGCGAAACCTCGGCTCCGCAGAGAAAGAGGAAATCACCCGGGCGAGCGTTTGCAGGGAGAGAAAGGGCGAGCCTGCCCGGGGGGCTTCTGTGCGTGGGTGTGGGGGTCCACCGGGCTCTCTGCCACCTGGAGGTGACGTCATGCCCCCCCCCCGCCGCCTGGGGCCACCCTTTTGCACGCACCCTGAGCAGGGGGCTGGGGGAGGAAGCCATCGGAAAGGACTCCCCTCTCCCCACCCTAGCAACCGGCTGCTCTGGGCAGGTAGCCAGTTCAGGTGGGGCACTGGGGCAGGTGCAGCCTGTAACTCTCTCGCTCCCAGTCCACCTGCACCCATCCTCCCAGCAGGCATCTCCTGGACTTTGCTCCTGGGTGGCCCTGTTCTGGGGTGATTTCCAAGGTGCTAGAGTCCTGACGAGCTTCCCCTCCCTTCCTGGGGCGATTTGTCCTGGGATTGGCAGGAAAAGGATAGGCTGTGCTTCCAAGCCAGGAGAACCCTGCTTCAGAGCCATCAGCAGCACCCCCGTGGTCCTTGCTGAGGGTGAGGGTGGGGCAGGAGCAGCCCCTAGAGCCTCACCTGCTCATGCCACGCCAGGGCAGGGGGTGGCCCCACTCAAGTGCTGTTCCCCAGGCACTCCAGGGGGACACTGGACACCCCACTGAGGGCTCCTAGCCCAGACTCCTCAGAACACACCTAGCACAAGCCTCCCAAGGAGGGGGCCTGCATTTGTCCTGAGACAGCAGTCTGACCACAGACCTGGTCGCCAGCTCTCCTCTGTTGCCCACCCACTGGACTGGGGGGGGCAGTCTTCGGCAGCCCCAGGTCCTGGGAATCTGCTGGTCAGCGGCGGTGTTGCCAAGAGAGGCTATACCAGGAGCTCGAGGGTCCTGGAGCCGGTGGCAGTCTTCTCTGGAAGCCGGGCAGACCGCGGTGGCCTTTCCCCCGGCCCCCTGAGCCGGGTAGCCGCAGGGCCCACCCCGATGGTGCCGTTGGGGCTGCACTGGCACCACCGTGCTCTGCTCCTGCCAGCTGGCTGGTTTGGCTCACACTCTCCCCACCTTCCTCTTCCAGACCACCACCTTCACTTGTTTTGGAAAGCTGGCCATGCCAGAGAGAGGTGACTGGCTTGTTCAGTTCTCAGCCTTGGGCAGGGGCCGGGGGAGGGGGGCCGACCCTGTCCCTCTCCTTCCTGGTCACACTGCTCAGGAGCAGCAGGTTTGGGCCCAGAGCCTCCCTCCAGCAACTTTGGGGAGGGGGCAGCCTGGCAGGTGGGATGGGGGCTCCCTGGCCTCTTGGGTCCTTCAGGGGCTCCTCCTTTCACAGTGGGCACTGCCATGCCCTGCCCACCCACTCAGCCAGAGGCCACTGCCCCGAGGCAGGCATGCTAGGCTCTGGAGTGGTCAGTTCTTACAAGCCCAGCTTTCCCTGGCATTGGGCCAAGCCTCTGGTTTTTCAGAATTGGCCCATGACACCAGCATCTCGCCTTATCTGTCTGGCAGCCCTGTGGAGCAGGCAAGATGCTGGCGATCGCCCCCATTTCACAGCTGGGGAAACTGAGGTCTTGGAAACTTGACCCGCCTTGGGAGACGTGGGGCTTCAAAGGCAGAGCAGGTCTCAATGCTATAGCCCTATCCCCCTTCCTGACCTTCCCCCCTGCTACAGGGGTATCGGGGGCGAGGCCTGCTGCCCTGCCTCCTCCCTCATGACCCCCGTGGAATGCACGCCCCCAGTCTCTGCTTCTTGGATGAAGCCATCTGGTCTGTCCAGGTTCTGTGCCTCTGTGCCTGCCGCGGCCCAGACGGGCAGCTCGGGGCCATTCTGTGGTGACACGGACTGGCTCATGGCTGCCCTGCCTGACCACAGCCAGCCGGCAGCAGGGCATTGCCGGGGCAGGGGGCAGTGAGCCCCTGGACAGCAGGCCAGCAGGGCAGGCCTGGGCCACCTCTAACCACCAGGCGTGGGGGGTTTTGCAGTAGATTTGGGCAGGCCTGGCCAGCTGGCCACGGGAGGGCTCCTGGGAGGGAGGCAGCCTTGGGATGAGGGAGTCCCTGCCGCCCCCACAGGACCTGCTCCAGTCATGGGCTCCCCCCTCCTTTGAGCGTGGGACCTGGCTGACAGTCTCCCAGACAAGTGTGTTTCATGACAGGCCTGGGAGAGTGGGTGCGTTTGCAAGGCCTGGGTGGGGTCTCCATCTTGGGGGGGCGGGGAGGGGGCCCTCTGCATGTCCGCCGAGCTGCCTACCTAGTTGGGACAAATGCTAGAGTACCTCCTTTGAGCCCCAGGCCCGATACCCCGGAAGCACCTGGGCTCTCAAGGCTTTCATTGGATTTCGGTGTGGGTGGTAATGGCGGGTCCTTTGGTGCACGCCTCCTGGGCGTCTGAGTTATCTGGAGCTCCAGGTGGAGCCGATTCTGAGAGCACCCCGGCCTGTGGATGCAAGCGGTCGGCTCCGTGGGGAGGTCCTCATTTCTGCCAAGACACGCGGTTTGGGATGGCTGCGTGGAGGCCGGGCTGCTCCAGGCACGTTTCTGGAGCTGGGACCCGAGGGTCTGGCTCTGAGCGGCCTGGTGGGGGGGGCGGTCCCTGCAGCCCAGCTATGCCCGCAGCCATGTGGTGACCTCGGAGCAGAAGCCGCTTGCTCCGCCCAGAAGGCTTCACGGCGGGCACGAGTCTCCTGAACTTGCTGAACTTGCCGTAAGCCAGGACAGAAGCAGCGCGGTGGGGGAATTTCAGGAACTCGGCCTGGTTTGGGAGAGGGTCCCCTGGGTGGGCGCGTCACTGCTGAGGAGGGGGCCGGGCAGGCAGCACCCATCTCTGGGGCAGCCACCACCTGGTTTTCGGGCTAAACAAAAATTTTTGTGGTAAAATATGCATAAAAGTTACCATTTTAACCACCTTTTCTTTTTTTTAAAGATTATTTATTTGGGGGGGAGCGTGTGTACTTGTGTGTGTGCAAAAGCACGCACAACAAGCAGGGGCAGAGGCAGAGGGAGAGGGGAAGCAGGGTCCCCGCCGAGCAGGGAGCCTGAGGCCGGCTCGATCCCCGATCCCCTGACCAGGAGATCATGACCTGAGCCGAAACCAGGAGTTGGAGGCTGAACCGACCAAGCCCCCCGGGCGCCCCCGTCGTAAGCGTCCTGGGTGTGTGGTGGCGTTAAGTACAGTCCTGCTAGTGTCCACCATCCCCACTCTGCGTCTGCAGAGCTCTTACCGCCCTGCGCCCCGGCCCCCCGGCCCGTCCGTGTCTGTGGGTCTGACGATGCCCGGGCCTCATGTGAGTGGGGTCCTGCCGTGTTTGCCTTGTTTCTGGCTCACTCCCGCAGCGTGGTGTCTGTCCACCCTTGCTGGCCTGCCTGTCCCTGCTCCTGTTAGAGGGGTGCTCCACGCGTGGCCCATCGTCCACCAGTAGACACCTGCCTGGCTTCCACCTCTTGGCCACTGTGGATGCGGGGGTGCGAGTGCCTGAGTGTTTGGGGCAGAGACGGAGGAGTAAGGGGCTGGATCACAAGGTGATTCTCGGTCGGACGGGCTGGAGGGCCCTCCGGGCTGCGTTCCTCACCTGCCTCTGTGCTCGGGCCCCGTGCATCCCCCCACCTCCACCCCAGCAGGAGAGGCCCAGCCCCCCGGGTCTGACATGCCTGGGGACACTCACTAGGCTGAGCTTGCCCCAGAGTGGACTCGGAGCTGGGCCTGCGCTCCTGACGCAGCTCCTGGAAGGCAGGGGAGGGGCGTGGTGGGGAGACATCGCCCCTGTCCTCGCGCCCCGCCCTCCTCGGTTGCCGGTTCGGGGTCTGCCAGCCGCTGTCCCCCACCCCTGTGAGCTGGCTGCTTGGTCCCAGTTCCCCAGTGAAAGAGCCAGAAGGTCTCCACCCGGGTCCCAGGGTGGCAGGCGGAGGGTCTGGGTTTGTCCCCTGCTCACCTGGCGGCTGCTGCCTGGGGCCCCATCAGGCTCAGTGGTGGCTGAGACGGGCTCTGCCCCTTTCACACAGAACCCAGAACGGACAGTCTTGACCATTTGGGTGCGTGCGGTTCAGGGGCCTTCAGCACCTTCATGTCTGCAGCTGTCACCACCAGCTGTCTCCAGAACTTTCCATCTTCAGCAACTAACCCTCTGTCCCCACTAAACCGCCATTCCCCCTCCCCGGCCCCCAGCTGCCTCTGTGAGCCTGGCGGTCCCTCAGAGACGTGGGGTCCCGCAGTGTTGCTCTCGTGTCCGTAGGTTTCCTTTTAAAACCTGAGGTGCTGTCCACCTGGAGTGTGATGTTAGCGTCAGGGGCACGACGCGGTGATCCGGGACTTGCGTAGACTGAACGATTGATGGCAGTAAGTCTGCTGAGCAGCCTGTCACCACACAGAGTCACAACTCTTTCCTTGTGTTGAGAGCTTCTAGAAGCTACTCTCTTAGCCACGTTCAAATACACGACGGGGGGTCACCAGGCCGTACGTCACATCCGGGACCTGCTCGTCTTGTACCCGGACTTCTGTGCCCCTCGACCCCCTTCACGCACCTCAGCCGCCCGCCCCCGGCCACCGCCAGTCTGTTCTCTGTGTCCGTGCGTGCGGGGGTTTTCCTGGGGTCCACAGGCGGTAGTCGTCTCCTTCTTTCTGACTGCTTTCACTCAGCGTGATGCCCTCGCGGTCCATCCATACTGTCGCAGAGGGCAAGGCGCCCCCTTCCTTGTGGCGGAACAACGTCCCAGCGCATGTGGACACGCAGCGTCTTCACTGTCCGCTCGGCCACCGCGGACCCGTCGCGGCTCCGTGTCTCGTCCCCGGTGAGCGATGCCGCAGTGAGCCTGGGGGTGCAGACGTCTTCTCGAGTTAGTGTTTTGGTTTCCGTTGGTAACTACGCAGAAGGGCCCTTGCTGGATCTTACCGTAGTTCTATTTTTAACTTTTTGAGGAACCTCCGCGCTGTTCTCCACAGTGTCTGCCCCGATTCGCTTTCCCACTGGCAGCGCACGAGGGTTCCCCTTTCTCCACATCCTCACCGACCTTGTTCCTTCTTGTCGTTCGGACGGTGGCCATTCTGACCGGTGTCGAGGGGATCGCACTGTGGTCCTGATGTGCGTTTCCCGGACGATCCGCGATGGGCACCTTCTCGCTGACCTGCTGGCCGCCTGTGTGTCTCCTTTGGGAAAATGTCTGTTCAGAACCTCTACCCAGGTTAATTGGATTGCTGGGTGTTTCTCTTGTTTGTGTTGCTACTGAGTTGTGTGAGTTCTTTATAGTTTTTAGATATTACTGTTAGATGTGATTTGCAAGTATTTTCTGCCATTCCACAAGTTGTCTTTTCCTTTTGCTGCAAAAGCTTTCCAGTTGCATGCGGTCCCATTGGTTTATTTTTGGTTTTGTTGCCTCTGCTTTGGGTGTCAAATCAAAGATTCCTCACCAGGACCAATGTCAAGAAGCTTAGTGCCCGTGTTTCCTTCTAGGAGATTTATGGTTTCAGGTCTTAGACTCAAGTCTTTAATCCATTTTGAGTTGATTTTTGTGTATGGCGTGAGGCTGTCCAGTTTTCCCAGCACCTTTTATTGAATCGGCTGTCCTGTCCCCATCGTGTGTTCTTGGCTCCTTTGTCATAGATTTATTGACTGTGTATGGGCGGGTCCGCTTCTGGGCTCTATTCTGCTCCACTCATCTACGTGTCCGTTTTTATGCCAGTACCGTAGTATTTTGATTACTGTAGTTTTGTAACATACTTTGAAATTGGGAAGCATGAGGCCAACAACTTTGTTCCCCTTTCTCAAAATTGCTTGATTATTTGGGGTCTTTTGTGATTTTATACACATTTTTGGATTGTTTGATGTATTTCTGTGAAAAAATGCCATTGGACTTTTGGTAGGGATTGCATGGGATCGTAGATTGTTTTGGGTAGTGTGGGTATTTGAACGATATTAATTCTTCCAACCACGAGCACGGACTGTCTTTCCGTGAATTTGTGTCTTCAGTTTCTTTCTTCAAAGTTTTATAGCGTTCGGCCTCCCGCCCTTCACCTCCTGGACTAACTTTACTTCTCGGTGTGCCACTATTTCTGAGCACCCGTCAGCGGGATTGTTCTCTGAATCGCTCTTTCTCCTGGTTGGTGTACGTGCGGAGGAACACAGCTGACTTCTGTACATTGACCCTGTGTCGTGTAGCCTCACTGATGGCGTTGATGGTTCTAGGTGTGCGTACGCGTGTGCGGAGAACCTCCAGGGTTTTCTCCGCATAACGTGTCATCTGCAGATAGCGACAGTTCGCTTTCCCTTTCCTGCCCTTACGAAGCCTTTTGTATCTTTGTCCCCGCTCGCTGCCCTGGCCTGGACTTCCAGCACCAGATGGAATGCAGGTGCAGAGAGGGCACCCTTGTCTTGTTCCTGACCTTAGAGGGAGAGCCCCCAGCGTCTCGCCGCTGAGTGTGATGGGAGCTCTGGGCTTGTCCTGTGTGGCCTTTGTTGCGTCGAGGCTCGTTCCCTCTGTACCCACTTTGTTCGGGGTGTTTCTCATAAACGGATGTTGAATTCTGTCAGATGCTTTTACTGCATCTATTGAAATCGTATGATTTTTGTCTTTCATTTTGTTACTGGGGCGAATCGCATTAATCGATTTGCGGATGCCGGATTGATTTTTTTTCCTGAGGACACAGAAGTTTATTTAACGTGCTGCTCGGAGCAGCGGGCAGGACAGCGAAGGAGGGGCTGCGCGGGTGGGTTTCGTGATCCAGACTTGTAACCCTCGATCGTGGCGCACGGTCCTTTCAACGTGTTGTTGAATTCAGTTTGCGGATCTGTCATTGAGGACTTTTGCCTCTGTGCTCATGAGGGACACTGGCCTGTAATTGTGGGGTCTTTGTCTGATGTTAGCGTCGGGTAGTGCTGGCCTCGTAAAAGGAGTTTGCAAGTGTTCCCTCATCTTCTATTTTTTGGTATTAATTGGTATTACTTCTTCTTTAAATGCTGGTAGAATTCACCGGAAGCCATCTGGTTCTGGAGGTTTGTTGAAAGCCTTTTGATGATGGATTCAGTCTCCTTGCTACTAATGCATGTGTTCAGGTCTACTTTTTCATGATTCAGCTCCTACGTTCCTAGGGGTTTATTAGCTGCTTGCTCAGTTGGTGGGGATGAATTATTCGTAATGGTCTCGAACGATCCTCAGCGTCTCCGTGGTATCGGTCGTCCGTCTCCTCTTTCATTTCTGATTTTATCGACTTGAGTCCTCTCTCTTGTTTTCTTGGTGAGTCTAGAAAAATTTGTCAGTTTTGTTTGTCTTTTCCAAAAAAACAGCTCTTCATGTCATTGATCTTTCTATTTTTGTCCCCCTCTCTTTTTTTTTTAGAGAGAGGGACCAGGTGGGGTGGGGGGAGGGCAGAGGGAGAAAGGGTCTCAAGCAGACATCACGCTGTGCACGGAGCCCACCGTGGGCTCTGTCTCACGACCCTGACATCACGACCTGAGCCCAGACCAAGAGCCGGACGCTTCACCGACCGTGCCCCCGGCGCCCTGGGCTTCGTCTGTTCTTTCTCTGGCTCCTCGCGGCATGCGGCTAGGTTATCACAGACCTTTCTTGTTTCTTCATCGGGCGCTTACCACGTGCGCTTCCCTCTCACAACAGTTGTTGCTGGGCTCTCTGAGTCTCCGTGTGTGGTTTTCCATTTTCATTCGTCTCAATTATTTTTCAATTTCCCCCTTGACCCACTGGTCGTTCAAGCATCTGCTGAATCTCCACACGTGTGAATTTTCCCGTTTTCTTGTCCTGGATTTCTCCTTTCACACCACGGTGGTCGGAAGATGTGTCATGTGATTTTCATCTTCTTAAATTTATTCAGACCTGTTTTGTGGCCCAACATGGGGCCTGTGGTCTTAGGTTTAGGTCCTGGATCCATTTTGAGTTAATTTTTGTATGTGCTCTTGGGTGAGGGCCCAGCGTCACTCTGCGCACGTGGGCGTCTTCCCAGCGCCGCTTGCTGAGAAACCTGTCTTTTCCCCATTGAGGGGTCTTAGCGCTCGCGTCAGAGAGCGTCTGAGCACCTGGGCGAAGGTTAACTTCTGGTTTATTCTGTCCCGCTGTCTGTGTGGTTGATGCCGGTACCACACTGTTTTCAGGACTGCAGCTTTGCGTTAGATTTCGGATCATGGGGTGGAAGCCCTCCAGCTCTAATGGTCATTGGGATTTTGTAGGGTTGCATTGAGTCTGTAGGTTTGCTGTGGGGAATATCGACATTCTGACAGCATCAAGTCTTCCAGTTCATGACATGCGATATGTTTCCATGTATTTATGTCTTTAATTTCTTTCTACAACATTTTAGAGTTTTCATCATACAAGTTTTTTTTTTTAATCAACTTGGTTATTTCTTAAGTATTTTATTGGTTTCGATGCTATTGTAAATTGATTTGTTCTCGCAATTTACTTTCAGATTGCTCATTCTGTATAAAAATGCAACTGACTACAGCCCCTGGCTGGCTCAGTCAGCTGAGCACCCGACTCTGGATCTCAGGGTGCTGAGTTTGAGGCCCATGTTGGGTGTAGAAACTACTTTAAAAACAAGTAAATAAAAACGCAGCTGATTTTCACGTGCTGACTTTGTATCCCTTACGTGCTGGACCCACTTACTCTGACCACTCTTTTGTGGAGTCTTTAGAGTCCTCTGCACATAAGACCACGTCGTAGGCAAACAGATCCTTTCCCCTGTAGATGCCTCTTCCTTCGTTCTCGTGCCCGGCTGCTCCGGCCGGAGTTTCCAGGACTGTGTGGAGCGGAGGTGGTGAGGGCAGGCGCCCTCCCTTGTCCCTGCTCCTTGAGGAAGCGCTCAGGCCGTCCCCGTCGAGGATCACGTTTGCCGTGGGGGTTTCGAGGTTACCGTGTGGAGACGGTTCCTCCCGTTCCTGGTTTGTCGAGTGCCTTTATGAGCGTGTCGGATGAGTCAGGTGCTGTTCCTGCATCAGTTGAGACCGACGATCGTGTGGGCGTCCCCTCGTTCTGCGGACGTGGTGCGTCACACTGGCGGGTTTTCACGGGGAGTCCCCCGTGCGGCCCACGGAGAAAGCCGCTATCTTCTTGTGCTGCCGCGGCCTGTCTTCCAGTGGCCTGTGGAGGGTGTTGGCCTCCGTGTTCACAAGGGACACTGGTCTGTGATTTTCTCGGAGTATCTCTGGGGTTCTGGCTGTATCGGATGAGTCAGGAAGCGCTCCCTCCCCCGCAATTGTTCTGGAAAAGCTTGAGAAGGACGGGTGTTGGTTATTGAGTGTTGAGCAGAATTCACCAGTAAAGCCGTCAGGGCCAGGGCTGTTCTTTGCTGGGAATTTCTGTGACCGATTCAGTCTCCTACTCGTTCACAGGCCCATTCAGATGGTCCGCTTCTTGGTGATCTGGTCTTGGTGGGTTTCCCGTTTCCAGGAATTTGTCCACTTCCTCTAGGTGACCCCGTTGTTGGCGTACCGTTGTTCACAGCACGCTCTCGTGGACCGTTTTATTTCTGGAAGCGGCGTCCCACACTTCGGGGCTGATTTTAGGGACTCGGGTCTGTTTCTTAGTCCATCCAGCTCAAGGCTCGCCGATGCATCGATCTTCTCGAGGAACCGGCTTTTGCTCTCATGTATTTTCTCTTGGTTTTCTTTTATTGCAGTGACCCCTGCTCCAGTCTTGATGGTCTCCTCCCTTGTGCCAGCTCTGGGTTCCGTCTGTTCTTTGTCTGGTTCCTTCAGGTGTGAGCTGGCCGTTGGTTTGACGTCCTCCTAGTCCTGTAACGTCAGCATTTACAGCTGCAGATCTCCCCGCTGGCACCACCGTCGCTGCAGCCCGTGTTCTGGTGTCGCGTTCCGGTTTCCTTCATCTAATTTCATCTCGTCTCTAGTCTCCCTTGTGATTTCTGCCTTGATCCTCTGGTCGCGTAAAGGTGTGTTACATGTCCACGATGTTGTGCACGTTCCCGTTGTCTCTGTGTTGACTTCTAACTCCACCCTGTTGGGGCCAGAGAAGATACTTTGTATGAAACCTACCTTCTAAAATCTGTCCGGTCTCACGTGCGGCCTCACGTGCGGTCGACCGGGTACAACGGTACGCCGCCCCGCGGGCACCAGGGAGGAAGGCGTGCGCCGTCCCGGTCCGGTGGAGCGTCTGGTTGGATCTGGGTGGCTGTTGCGTGAAGTCCCCCGTTCCCTTACTCCTGTGATGTTTCCGTCCATCCCCGTGAGCGCAGCACCGCGGTCTCCAGCTGTCATTCGAGGCTGGCCGCGTCTCCCTTCCGCTCTGTCGGGTCTGGCTTCCTGTGTTTTGTTGGTCTGTCATTAGACGCGTAAACGTAATTGTTAGATCTTCTTGCTGTTTTGAGCTGTTACACGGACTGTCCTCCTTCGTCCCTTGTGGCCTTTTCCTGACTTCGTCTGTTTGTCTGATGTTCGTGAAACCACTCCAGCTCTCCTGGTGCTGTCTGCGCGCAGTCTCCTTTCCCATCCTTTGACTTCCAGCCCGCTGTGTCTTCAGATGTCAGCCGCGTCGCTCGTGGACAGCCAGCGGCTGCACCATGCGTTTCTGTCCATCCCGCCATCCTCTGTCCGTTGACTGGAGAGGTTCATGCATTTACCCGGAATGTGAACGCCGGTAAGGAGGGACTTCCTCCTGTCTTGTGCCCTTTGTGTGGTGTGTGGCCTATAACGTTTTGTCCCTCGTTTCCTGCATTCCTGTCGTCCTCGGTGTTGAGTTTATGTGAAGTGTTTAAATTCCCTCCTAATTTCCTTTTGTGTATATTCTGTAGCTCTTTTCTTCCTGGTTCCCGTGGGGATCCCATTTAACATCCTAAATGTATAACCTTCTAAATTGAATGTATAGTAGTTTAGCTTCAGTCACACACAGAAACCCTGCTCCTTCACAGCTGTCTGTGCGACACCTTCTCGGTTGTGATGGCACAGTGTCTCCTTTTACACATTGTGTGCCTAAAGACATAAATATTCATTCATTCATTCATTCATTCATTCATTCATTTTTTAAAGTAATGTCTCCACCCAACTGAAATCAAGTGTGGCATCTTCTCAGACTGAGGCAGCCAGGTGCCCCCATGAATAATTATCTTAAATGCATTTAGTCTCGTAACTTATGTAGAAAACAAGGTCTGGAATTAAATACCAAAGTTATGGTAGTACTAAGTTTTACATTGATAATTTTTTTAATCAAATGAGTTAGTCTCTTAAATCATGTAGAAAACCACTGTTTTAACACCATGGAATGCCAGCCAACCGTTGCGATAACAACACTGGCTTCTGTAGTCGCCATGTGTCTACGTTTCGTCTGTACGGCTCTGCGGTGCTGCAGCTGTGGTCACAAACTCCCTCGACTTTGGTTTACCTGGGAACATCTCTAGTTCTCCCTCACTTTTGAGGGACAGTTTTGCCAGAACTAGGATTCCTAGTTGACAGTTTTTTTCCTCTGAGCACTTTGCACATTTGAGCCAACTGTCTTCTAGCCTCTGAAGTTTCTGATGAGAAATCTGCTTTTCATCTCTTTGAGGCTTTCTGGTGACGAGTGGTTTTCTTCCCGCTGCCCTTGCGATCCTTGGGTCCGGGTTCTGGACGCTGTCCTGTCGCGTGTCTCAAGGTGTGGCCTCTTGGAGTTCGCAGAGCCTCGTGGATGTTTGTGCTCACGTCTCTTCACACCGTGATTTCTACAGATCTTCCCGCGCACAGTGTCTCCCACGCACATCACGTGGCCCTTTTCGTTCTGTTCACTTTTGTTCCATCTTCTTTTCTGCCTGTTTCTTGGCCTCCATAACTTCCATTGTCCTGTCTTCAAGGTCACTGATTCTTTCTCCTGGCTGCTCAGATCTGCCTTTGAATCCCTCTGCTGAATTTTGTATTTCAGTTACTGTGCTTTCACATCCAGAAGTTTCTTTCTGGTTTCTTTGTAGATTTTCTGTCTTTATTCCTATCTCTCTTCTGTCTGTACATTGTTTTCTTGACTTTCTTCACATATGGCATTTGTTCTTCAAGCACATTCAAAACTTTTTTTAACATCTGTGTAATACGTCTGCCACTAAATCCTTGTCGGGGACAGATTCTGTTCTTCTGCTCCTTTGAACGGGCCATGCTTTTCTGTTTCTCTGTATGCCTTGTGATTGTTTTTGTTGGACGTTTGAAACTAATAATGTGGGAACTTTGAAATCAGGTGCTCCCCTCTTCCCAGGGCTTGCTGGCTTAGTCATTGTTTCGTTTATTGCTTTTGTTTTGTTTTGATTGTTATAGATTATCTGCCAAGGATCACCCTGAGGTATGAACTTAATGTCTTCTTGGGTCTTTTTTTTTTTTTTTTAAGATTTTATTTATTTATTTTAGAGTGAGAGCACATGAGCAGGAGGGGGCAAAGGGAGAGCGAGAATCTCAAGCAGACTCTCTGCTGAGCGCGGAGCCCAACATGGGTTTGATCCCATGATCCCGGGATCATGACCTGAGCCAAAATCAAGAAATGGAGACTCAGCCGACTGAGCTGCCCAGATGCCCTGTCTCGGGTCTTTTCTAAGCTCTTCTCTGGTCATTTGTGAATTTTTCCTGTATGTGCAGTTGTTTTGAATGTCCCAGTCTTTAATGCCTGGCTTCTGAAGGTGGGGGGCCCTACACCTTTAAGTCCTGGGAAGTCACTTGAGCTGGAGGGGAGTAGCTGCCCCCCGCCCACCCGGTCAGAGGCAGCAATCCGTGAACAGAGCACAGACCTGATACCTGGAGGACAGGGTCCTTGCTGCCCATCCTGGCTCTTGCCCGGGTGTGGTTGCTCCAGGAACACTGCACAGCCACGTGCCCGGGGCCGGGGGTCCAGAGCGCAGCTGCTCCTGTGCTGAGAGCCAAGATTGATCACAAGTCACCACGTTTACCATCCACACCTTCCCCGGGTCCCAGATGAACCCAGGCACCTTCTACAGGGTCCTGTGTCTTTCTCTAGAACATTCAGCTCCTTGGGCACGGGCTTTGGTGGAGGGATGGGCTCTACATGGTGTGATGAGGGTGGGCAGGGAAGACACAGGGCGATGTGGAAAGGGGCAGGGGGTGGACTGGTGGTCCCTGGTGTCAGGGCAGGCCGTGAGTGAGTACAGGTACTGAGATGGCAAGTGTGGGGTTACTGGCAGTGACCAAGGTTAGGGTGTGGTCCTGGGATGCGGTGAAGTCTGGGGCTCCCTGAGCAGGAGGATGTCACCGGGAGGGGATGTGGGGAGAGGTGGGTAAGAAGACCCTGGGGTTTCTGGTGCTGGGGTTATCCAGAATTATCCATGGAGGAGGGGAGACAGCTCCCCCAGAAGAGGGGTGGCCATAGCAGATACAGTGGCCCCTGCCACTGTGGGCCATGAGCTTCGTGTGTTCAAAGGAGAAGCAAGTAGGCAAGTGTGTTCCGGGTGGAGAGTGGGGGACGGGCTCACCGGTGGCATGGAGCATGCAGGGCCTCGTTGCCTGCTGTGGGGGAGGGCCCCGGCCGGCAGAGGTGAGGTGGACGCTGGGAGGCTTTGAGTCGTCTAGGGTGCTGGCAGTGGTGCGGTGGGAAGTGGTCAAATCCTGGATATAGTTTGAAATTTGGGGAACAGAATGTGCCGGAACATAGCGTGTGGGGCGCAGGACAGGGAGAAACGAGGACACTCTGGTTTAGACCCAAGGACAAAGGAAGAAGGGTGGAGACCAGGAGCTGGTGTGAGGGGTTACGATTGAGAAGTCACCACGGACCGCGAGTGGAGACTCGAGCTTGAGGAGAGTTCTGGAGAAAGAGGCCGGAGGTAGACACCAGGTAGCCAATAGCCGAAGATATACAGATTTTCTGCTTTTTTCTTCCCTGAGGTGAAATTCACGTAACATAAAACTGACCATCAAAGCCAGCAGCCCAGTGGCATTTAGAACATCCCCAGTGTCGTGTGACTACCACATGCCCTCAGCTCCCAAGTATGGTTTTTACAACCAGGAGACGAGACGACAGGGAGGGCTCCAGAGCCTGGCGGGGGGGCGGGAGGACCGTCGTGCATGCTGCCCAGCCCAGGGGGTCCCCGTGCGGTACCTGCAGGCCAGGGGTTGGTAAAGGGCGGGTTGGAGGGGCATACAGGGCAGTGGCTGGAAGGTGCCGCGGGGTCAGGGGAGGGACTCTGAAATCCGGCAGCACGTGCGCTGAAGGGGCTGGTCCGGCGGAGGGAAGGGAATGTGCCGGAAGCAGGCCCCTGGGCCAGGTGGGAGGGGAGAGTCCCCAGGGAAAGCTGGGTCCCGCACTGGGGTGGGGGAAGAGGGGAAGATGTGAGCCTCCCTCCTTCAGGGCCTGCTCTGTAGATGGTCCCCTCCTCGGTGAATCCAGGCGGCGTGCGGAAGCCAGCCTGCCTGCGCCCCTGCAGCGGGAAGACCGGAGACTGAGGGTCAAGCAAACAAACAGAGCGTAGCATGTTGGGAGGTTTTGACAGCAGAAACCAGAAAGGGTAGCCCCCCCCACACACACACCTGTGCCCTCCTTCATCCCGGGCCGCAGTGTGGGACAGGCAGAGTTCTCGGAGCCAGCCCTAGGGCCCTGCCAGACCCACGCTTCTGTGCACGTGCCCTCTCCCCTGCTGGGCTTTGGTGGCGGTGACACTACCGGCTCGGCCCAGCCCAGTGCCAGGACATGTCTCACCTGCCCAGATGCCTCACTTCTGCTCCAGGGAACAGTGAGGGGCTGAGTCACCTCCGGGCTCCCTGGGAGACACAGACAAAGGGCAGTGACAGCCCTGGGAGGCGGGGGGGGGGGGGTGTCTGGGAGGAGCCAGGAGAGGGCTGGCGGCCTGGGGCAGTCTGTCCTGGTTGGCAGGTGATGTCACTGCACCGCATGGAGGGCTAGGCTGTGGCCTGGAGGTGGGCCGGGCTCGGGTGTGGTCGCTGTGGTCGTAGGGCTGGGGCAGGGGTGCAGATGCAGACTCGGCCCGGCCCCTCTCTGCCGCCCTCCCCTCTGCAGCGCCTCCATCTACTACCCCCCCCACCCTGACCAGCACACGCCCTGGGGCGCGGTCTCTGCTGGGGGACACAGGCTCTGGAGGCTCACTCCAGGCTACTGGGTGAGGATCCCCCGAGTCTCTGGTGCCCAGAGACAGGATGGGCAGGCTCCTGTGGATGGGACGGCTGTCTGTCTCAGCTGCGTGCGCCGTGGCAAGGGGTATGGAGAGCAGAGCCTAGACTGGGGTGTGGGGCCTTCCTGCCTAGGGTAAGGGGGTCCTGGTACTGGGGCACCCCAGCCTGCTGCCCTCCCGCCCTGGAGGGGCTCTGAGCTTAGCGTGAGGCTTCTGTAGACAGGCAGACCCCTCACTCCTGGAGCCTCTCTCCGAGCTGCCATGTGGGGGTGTGGGCATGTGCGCGGGTGGGCAGACCCGGCTGAGCTCCAGCAGCCTGAGAAGAACCCCGGGGCCAGCCTGGCCACCCAGACCGCAAAAGCATCAGCCCTGACCCTTCTCCCTTGGGGACCTCCGGCCAGCGTCTGTCCAGTTGGGGGACCGCCTCCACCCCCAGGCCCCCTCTTCTCCCTCTCCTGCCTGGCACCTGCCTGTGTCAAACCTGGAAGGGAAGTAGTTCAGAGTGGGGGGTGGGGGGCGCGCCAGGAGACCAGTGCTGGTCTGGTCCAGTCTGCCACTGTGTGACCTCAGGCAAGTGTCTGACCCCCTCTGAGCCTTATTTGCCTCATTCTGTGGACCTCGACCACCGGCAGGGTCAGCCTCAGATAGAGCTGTGGGACCAGGTGAGACTACATGCTCAGTCATTAGCCCCCAGGGACTGGGATGAGGTGGCTGTGGGCTTGCCCCAGTGGGTGGGATGGCCAGGGAGGCTCTGGAGGGTGCCCGGGACATTTCTGCTTCGTCTCCAAGGCCAGGCCCCCAGATTGGCCAACACACGGCCCCCAGGGGCCAGGGGATGTAGCCTCTGGGAGAGCATGGCTGCTGGTCTGGGAGGGGGAGGGCGTACCTCGTAGGGGAAGCGGGTTCCTGCGACCCCGCAGAGCAGGCTGCCCCCGGGTGAGAGGCCCTGATGTTTCTGCTTCTCCAATCTCTGGGGGAGGGTTGGGGCCCTAGAAACACCTACTGCTTTCTCAGATTCACCTTTATGGAGGTGTGACTCACATGCAGTGAAATGCGCCCCTTCCACGCGTGCCAGAGAGCTGGGAGGAGAGCGCGGGCTCTCGCAGGGCTCGTGGGGCCTCCCCCGTGCGCCCCCATACCTTCCCCGGTAGACAGATTTCCCTCTGCCTCTTCTTGTCGTTGAGATGTTTGCGTTCTTACTATTCAGTCTGAACGGTCCTTTGTGCTCTTTGGACACGCACGCGTCCTTTATCAGAGACATGGTTTGCAAAGTCACGTGTCTCAGCCAGCGTCCTTCAAAGAGCAGAACTTTGTCTTTTAAAAATTCTGATGAAGCTAACTCATTTATTTGTTTATTTAATTTTTTTAGTTTTCTGTGGCCAAAAAAGCTTTGCCTAACCCAAAGTCACAAAGATTTCTTTTGGAAGGCTTATAGCCTTGGGTTTTACATTTAGCGCGATGATGCGTTTGAATGACTTCTTGTATGTGGCGGGAGGTATGGACTGGCGTTTAGGACTTTTGCAGATGACACCCAACTGTTCCAGCACCATGAGCTGGAAGACGATTCTTTCTCCGCTGACTTGCCTTTCCACTCGCGTCAGTAACACTTGTGGGTCTATTTCTGGGCTCTCTATTCTGCGCCATTGAGCTCTTTGTTTCTATGCCAATACCACACGGTCTTGATAACCATAAGTTTACGATAAATTCTAAAACCACGTAGTGTTAGTCCTCTGTTTCTGTCCCTTTTCAAAGTTGTTTTGGCTACTCTAGGTCCTCTGCGTTTGCATACGAATTTTAGAATCAGTTCATTTCTATTTTAAAAATCCTGCTGGAATTCCGATTGGGTTTACATCGAATCTATAGATGAATTTGGAGAGAGTTCACATCTTCGTGATATCAAGTCTTCCAACCCAGGAAGATGGTATCTTTCACTCCATATTTGGGGGTCTGTGATGTATCTCGGCAAGGTTTTGTAGTGTTCGGTGCGCTGTTTGTCGTATTTACCCCTACGTGTTTCATTTTTTTATGAATTATAAATGGTGTTTTTAACTTTTCATTGTAGCAAAACATACGTGACATAAAGTTTACTATTTTACTCTAAGTGTGGTTCAGCAGCATTTAAAACATCCACGTTGTTGGGCAACAATCCTGTAAGCAGTGTTTTTAAAGGTTCTGTTTCCGCTGCTTATTGCTGATGTATACGAATATAATTGATTTTCGTATATTTATCTTATATCCTGCAGCCTTACTAGTTCTAGTAGGGTTTTTGTGAAATCCATCAGATTTCCTATGTTGATAACCATGTTGTGTATGAATGAAAGAGGTTTTATTTCTTCCTTTCGGATCTGGAAGCTTTCTATTTCTTTCACTGCTTTTGAGTATTCGCTTTTGAGTAGAGTGATGGGAACAGACATCCCTGTCTTGGTCCTGATTTTAGGGGAAAGCATTCAGCCTTTCTCCATCAGGCATGATGTCAGCGATTTCATAGATGCTGTGTATCAAGTTGGGAAAGTCCCCCTCTGTTCCTAGTTTTCTGAGAATTTTTACCAAGATGGTACATTTTATCATGTGGTTTTCTGACTCTATTGACACGGCCATACGGTTTTTCTTTTTGAATCTGTGAATACGGCGAATTACATTGATTGGTTTTCAAATGCGAAGCTGACTTCACATTCCTGATATAAATCGCCGTTGGTCACGGTGTTTATCTCCTTCGTATATTGTGGGGTGTGCAGATCTCTTTGTGGGCATGTTTTCCTCTCACTTTGGTGAATACCTAGAGTAGAACTGCTGGTTTACGGGAGAGAGATGTTTAGATGTGTGAGCACCTGCCACGCTGTTTTCCAAAGGGAGTGGAGCCAACGCACTCTCCTGCCAGCGTCCGAGAGCACCAGCTGCTCTCATCCCCGTCACTTGGTAATATTGGTCCTTCACACTTCAGCCATTCTCGTGGACGCGTAATGGGGTTCCATCACCAACGCTTTTTTAAAAAGGTACAAGTGATACCTTTGTGTTGCCTAGTGTCTCCATTTCTTAATTTCAGACGTCCTTGAGCCCTCCGTGGAAGCAGCTGCTCGGGTTATGCTGGAGGGGTGCATGCGTACACCCATGTGTGTACACCCATGCCGGATGCACTGCAGGGGGTCAGACAGCCCGAAATTGCGTACCGGTGGGTGCTGGGAGGCGGCAGGATGCCAGGCAGTGTTTAAACCTCTCCTGAATCCTGGCAGCCTGGTTGTCAGAGAGATGGTTCTTCGCGGTGGCTGAACGCTACGCCTTCCAATCACATGCCTTCCTCGGGCTCACATCTGTCTCACCCTTTTCTCCTCTAACACAGGGCTTGGCCAATGTTTTCTTAAAGGACCAGATAGTTAATATTTCAGGCCCTGCTGGCCACACCTTCTCTGCCACAACCACTCGGCTCTGCCTTTTAATTGTAGAAGCAGCCACAGACAAAAATGTAAATGATGGGCGTGGCTGTGTGCCAATAAAACTTTATTTACAAAAACAGGCCTGAGGGCCACAGCTTGCCAATCCCTGCAGAAGTGTTCTGTCTACAGGTCTTCTAGGCCAGGACGTAGACAGCCTTGTCCCAGAGCCCGTGTGTGAGGGTGGAGCCTGGCTGAGCAGGAGCGTTTGGTGGTCTTTGTTCAGCCAGTCTCAGAACTTCCACACAAGTTGATGAAGGCCGTGAGGAGAGAGGCCTGGGCTGGAGGTCCACACTCAGAGAAGATGTTAGCAAGTGGTGAAAAGTGGGGTCTCTCCTGCACCCCAGTGACTTTCCCAGTTGGGCTCAAATTGCAAGTCGCCATTATTGTCCCATGTCACAGAGGAGGAGGGTGAGGCCTAGAAGGGCTGCTGCTTGCCCAGGACTTCGTTCCTGCTGGGCTCTCTATGCTCAACTGTTGCGGCTTTGCTGCAGGTTTCTGGGGACACAGAGCCCAGTGGGAGAATTGGAACTCTCCCCTTTCTGGATGTCAGTTTGGTCCCCAGGACAGCGCTTAACTATAAACTGCCTGCCACCCCGGCCGCTCTGTTCTGCTCCGCGAAGCCGCTGTGCTCTGCATGACCGTGCTCCCTGCCCGCCCCGGGCTTCCCTCAGCAAATGTGTGTCGGTGGAGGGGGAGAAGGCCTGGGCTCTCTCTTGGGAAGTGGGGACTCCGCAGGCAAGGGCTGTTTGGTCATTCATTCATCAGGAACGCTTGAGCCCCTGGTTTTGGCTAGGTTCTGTGCTGGGTCCTGGGGCTGGGACTTAGGTCCGCAAGAGGCCCACAGTGAGTGGGGAGACAGACCGTCAGGCAGGGGTGCGGCTGTAACAAATAGCCCCGCATCTCAGAGACGGGACTTGTTACTTGCTTAGAACACAGTGCTGGGGGCGCCTGGGTGGCGCAGGGGTTAAGCGTCTGCCTTCGGCTCAGGGCGTGATCCCGGCGTTCCAGGATCGAGTCCCACATCAGGCTCCTCTGCTGGGAGCCTGCTTCTCCCTCTCCCACTCCCCCTGCTTGTGTTCCCTCTCCTGCTGGCTGTCTATCTCTGTCAAATAAATAAATAAAATCTTTAAAAAAAAAAAAAAAGACCACAGTGCTTTGCAGAGAGGCCTAGTCCCAGCTCTCTGGGGCCTCTCTGCTCCAGACAGTGACTCAGGGGCTCTGCCCTTCCCCCTTGTCAGCCAAGGATGGGGACACGGAGGACCATGGGTGGGTGATGGCTGTCAGCCAGGCCTGGAGGGACACAGGTCCCTCTGATCACATTCCACAGGCCGGAATCCTGGCCACACTGGCTTCCAGGAGGCTGGGAAGTGTCACACACTGTGACCCAGGGAGGAGGAGAAACAGATGCTGGTGAGCCCCGGTGGTCAGGGGGGCTGAGGAAATGAGCGTCTGAACCGGGACATGTCTGAGGGTGAACGGGGAAGCCGTTAGCAGTCCCCCTGGACAGGCCGGGCCGCTCTGCGATGGCCGGCATTAACTGAGCACTTGGCGTACCGGGCTGTCTGCGTGCGAATGGTCTCTGTGTCTGTGGTGGAGTTCTGTCCGTTTTGCAAAGGAGAAACTGAGACACAGAGCAGTGAAGTAATTTGCCTTGGGACACACAGCTAGGAAGGGTGGGGAGGGAGTGGGACCCAGCCCAGCTGGCTCAGCTGGGGGTCTGCTCAGCTCTGGGGCATGTGTGATGGGGCAGCCGGGTCCTCCCTGGTGAGCCGCTGGTGGGGGAGGCCCCAGGCGTTTCTCCTATGAGTGTGAATGGGTGAGGGAGCCACAGCTCCCCAGTCTGGCTTCGGGAGGACGCCTGCTGCCCTGTCCTGATAGGATTTTCTGCCAGGTTTCTGCTGCCCGCAGCTCTGTCTGCTCCTGCTGGCTCCTCACTGCTGGGAGGGCCCCTTCCCCCAGAGCAGCAGCGCCAGGGGAAGGGTGGGAGCGGCCCAGGGCCCCCGCCCAGCTGGCCCACGTGGGTCTACCCTGCTCCTGTTCTCTCAGAACAGAGGAGTTGCTCATTTCCTGGTGGGGCAGCATTTTCACGAAGAGGGAGCATCTCCTGGGGTCCAAGGAGGGTGGGTGTGCCCAGGCATTCAGGTGGGCTGCCAAGGGTGGGCTGTGGCTGCGGGACAGGGGTGCATGGGGTGGGGGCCTGGCAGGTGGGAGTGCCAGGGGCTTCGGTGTGCCCCCTTGGCAGCAATGCAGGGAGAGTGTCTTCCAAGAGTAGAGGATGGAGGTGGAAGGCTGGTTCCTGCGGAGCCGTGGACCCTCGCCCTGCCCTCGGCATCCCCAGGTTCCTGTGGAAACTTGGGTCCTATGGCGGGGGCGGGGGGTGTCTTCTGTCTCTGTGCTGCTGAGAGCGCTTGGGCTAGAGGTGGCTCTCTGGCCCTCTGACCCCCACCCAGCCCTCAGGGAGGCACGGAACTGGGGCGTGTGGCCTTCTCCCCACCCACTCTCCCCTGCTGCCCACCCTCTGGGGTCCCCTGCATGCCCATCCTGACTGCTCTGAGGACCCCAGTATGTTAGAGGCCTGGCTTCTGGCTGCAGCTAGGCCCTGCTGCCAAGACACCCCCCCAGGTCCATGCTTAGGACAGCAGGGGTGGTGGCCTGTCCCGTGGTGTCCCCTGAGCCATTACCCTGGGCCAGTGGCAGGGAGCTCAGGGACGTGGCTGTGGGGGCCGTGTAGACATCTGGGGACCAGGCTGCTGGGAGGGGGCCCATAGCACATCAGGCGCCTGACCCGTTGACATTCCAGGGGTTGAGACAGGCAGTGCTCTGGAGACAGCCAAAGAAACTCAGTGCCAGCCTGGCAGATGGTGTGAAGAGCTGAGAAGGGCATTATGACAGGGGACGTGTGAGGGTGCCCCCAGCTGGTGGCCAGGGGGCCCCGTGAGGGTGACATTTGCGCTGAGACGTGCGGAGGAAGGGGCTGGCTAGGCGTGGGGGGCTGGAGCAGTGCCCGGGGAGGAGCCAGGAGAGGTGGTGAAAAGTCCCCGGAAGGTTCCAAACAGAAAGCTGATGTGATGCTCTGGCTTCCGGGCCTGTGGCCTGTGGGCGGAGCAGGCAAAGGGGCTGTGGGGAGCCGTGAGGGGTCGGCAAGGAGCCAGGGGTGGACAGAGGAGGTGTCTGGGAGGATGGGTGGGTGGGTCGGTGGTCTGCCCTGCCCCTCTGCTCACAGCTCTTCTGATGGGGTAAGGCCCCCAGAAGCAAGGCTCCAAGGCCTCGGGACCTCTGGGCTGAACCCCTCGCTGGCCCCAGTTGGGGAAGGCTGATGTCGGCCAACCCCAGAACAGGGAGGAGGCGGGGACTGGGGCCCTGTTGGTCTCAGAGTGCCAGGAGCCTGCGTCTGTGCGTGGGGTCACTTCCCCGTCCCCCAGCCCACCAGACTCACCAGGAGTCCCATCTTGCAGCAGCTGCCCCCACCCCATAAACAGGCACCGAGGCGAGGTTGGAGGCGGGGGCTGGGAGGATCCCCAGCCCCCATGGACAGTCTGCCTGTGGGGCTCAGCGCGGGGGCCCCCACGATGACGTGGCTGTTTTTCTCCTGAAACTTCTCTATTCTGGGGGCCACTTAGAAGCGACCTGCCTCCCTGGCCTCCACTTCCTCTGCCAGACCCTAGAGTGCACCCCACGGGCGCCTCGGCGATGCGGACAGGGATGCTGTCAGCTCAGCTACCAGGTTTGGAAAGTGAGCAAGGCCTATAACGACAAGAACCCCTGGCTCAACTGCTCAGCCCACCCACCCTCTGTGTCCATCTCGGATCTCACAGCAAGCCGGCCCTTGTCTCCCCAGACAGGAGGGAGGGAGGCTTGGGCCCAAGGCATGGGCGGTGCCCTCGGCAGCTGCGAGTCCAGGGCTGGATCCGGGCGCCCCTAGGGCCAGTGCTGCTGGGTCCTTGGTCCAGGAAACAGAAATGCATGCTGCACCTGCCTCCACACCCCACCTGCCCGCTCGCTCGCTCACACTTCACACCCACACCTGGCCGCTCGCTCTCTCCCACGTGCACACCCACACCGGATCGTTGGCTCACACTTCACACCCACACCTGCTCATTCGCTCACACTTCACACCCACACCTGCCCTCTCGCTCACACTTCACACCCACACCTGGCCGCTCGCTCTCTCCCACATACACACCCACACCTGCTCGTTCGCTCACACTTCACACGCACACCTGCTCGTTTGCTCACACTTCACACCCACACCTGCCCTCTTGCTCACACTTCACACCCACACCTGGCCGCTCACTCTCTCCCACATACACACCCACACCTGCTCGTTCGCTCACACTTCACACGCACACCTGCTCGTTCGCTCACACTTCACACCCACACCCGCCCGCTCGCTCACACTTCACACACACACCTGGCCGCTCGCTCTCTCCCACATGCACACCCACACCTGCTCGTTTGCTCACACTTCACACCCACACCTGCCCACTCGCTAACACTTCACACCCACACCTGCCCGCTCGCTCATTCACACATGCACACCCACACCTGCCCGCTTGCTAGCTCACACTTCACGCCCACACCTGCCCGCTCGCTCACACACGCGAGCACACCCACACCTGCCCACTCGCTCGCTCACACTTCACACCCACACCTGCCCGCTCGCTCACACACACATGCACACCCACACCTGCCCGCTTGCTAGCTCACACTTCACACCCACACCTGCCCGCTCGCTCACACACACATGCACACCGACACCTGCCCGCTTGCTAGCTCACACTTCACGCCCACACCTGCCCGCTCGCTCACACACATGAGCACACCCACACCTGCCTGCTCGCTCGCTCACACTTCACACCCACACCTGCCCGCTCGCTCATTCACACATGCACACCCACACCTGCCCGCTTGCTAGCTCACACTTCACGCCCACACCTGCCCGCTCGCTCGCTCACACTTCACACCTGCCCACTTGCTCACACACACGTGCACACCCACACCTGCCCACTCCATATCCACGTGCCCTGAAAACACGCTCCTAGCACGTGCTGTGGGCCTGTGGTCTGGCCTTTGGTATCTGGGGAGAGACTATGGGCCTCCTGGCCTCTGGGTTTAAACCACCTGGTGCGGAGAAGCTCTCCTTACAAGTGGAAGGTGCTTCGGAGACCGGCCGTCCCTTCCGTGCACGCGCTCGGAGTCCCTCCCTCGGCCCGGCCCCCACACTCGGTTACGAGGGTGAGGTGTGCGGAACATGAGGATCGATACTGGGGCCGCCCCCAGTGCCCAGTTTGTCAAGCACCACATTCCACCGCTGGCCATGGTTCAATATGAAAAGCTGCAAATGTGCAGAAAAGTGGGCGCTTCCACCTGGACTGTACCCCGAGTTGGGTGACGCGGCCGTCAGCACTCTGCACGTTGCTGTGTCCACACGCACACACACACGTGTTCCCGTTGCGCTCTGCGGGTGAGCAAGACGTGAAGGCGTGTCTGAGCGCGTGGCCGAGGCTGTCACGCCTGCCACGCGTGGTGCCAGTCGCGCGTCATCGTGTAGCGCGTCTCCCACAGCCACAGGTTGTCCACCTGGGTGTGCACGGAGCGGCTGGGACGTCGGGGGTGGGGCTGCTCACCTGTGGCGGGCGGGAGGGACCTCGCGTGGGACACGAGCCCGTGAGCTTCGGGGATCTCCTTGCCAGCCTCCCTTTGCACGGGTGGGGAGACTGAGGCCAGAGAGAGTCCCTGCGGGGTCCCATTCCCTGGGGCAGAGCCTCCCTGAGCATCTGGCCTTTGCCTTCCAGATCCCGACTGGGCTTCTTACACCCTGGGGGTGTTCATCTGTCTGAGCTGCTCCGGAATCCACCGGAACATCCCCCAGGTCAGCAAGGTGAAGTCTGTCCGTCTGGATGCCTGGGAGGAGGCTCAAGTGGAGGTATGGGCCTGCGAGCGGATGGAGGTGGCGGTGGGTGGGGAGGAGACCCTGAGTCCTGCTGCTCCCTGGGTGCCCTTGGCCTGGCCTCCCAGGTCAGACACCCCGGGGGTGCCTTTACCCCGGTGCCTGACTGGGGCCAATGCTGCGGGGGGGAGGAGGGGTGAGAGGTAGAGGGGGGAGGATTGGGGTGAGGTGGTGGGGGGAGTGCAGGGGGATGGGGAAGGGGTGAGGGGAAGGGAGTGAGTGCAGAAGGTGGGGGGAGGGGAGGGGAGTAGAGGGTGAATGTGGGGAGAAGGACGGGAGGGATGGGGGATGGGATCGGGATGGGGACGGGGTGTGAGGGGAATGTGTGGGGAGTGAGAGCAGAGGGTGGGTGGGAGTGAGGGACGGGGAGGGGGGCCGGGCGGGGTGAGATGTATCCTGTGCCCTTGGCCCCCAGGTCGCCTGTCCACAGTGCACCACTCAGCAGCTCTCGGTGGGTTCACAGGCCACTGTCACCAAGGTCACTTGTAGGACATTTCGCCCCCGACAAGGAAACCTGTGCCCCTAGCCGTCCCGTACACGGGCCGGAGTGACCCTCATCTGGTCCGCATGCCCACAGATATGCCCGCTGAGGGCATTTCCGTGGAAGGGATCGGGCACTGAGGGTTACCCGGCGCCTCCTGTGGGGACCCCTGATTATTGAACCAGGCGCCTAGAGGGACAGTGACCGCCAGGCAGGTGCACTGTGGCCCTGCAGGACCAAGGGCAGCTCCAGGAAGCCCGTCCCTGCACGTGGCAGTGCAGGGTCCAAGGCCACGGGGTCCAAGGCCACGTGACTGCAATTTCCTGCCCAGAGGCTTCTGTGCCTCCACCCCACACACACCTCCCCCGCCGTGTGAGAGCCTTCGCCTCATCCCTGCACACCGGCCCCCGTGTTCTTCCTGTACGGGTCCTCGCGGGGTCGTCGTGTGGCATTTCTGTGTCTTGGAAGACACTGAGCATCTGTGACACGGTTTAGAGGCTCCTGTGCTTTCTCGTCTGTGGCTTTCCCCGCGCCCTTGGCCCCTCGCTGGCGCGGAGCTGGCTGTTTCGCTTTCTCGTGTTCTTCTATATTTGGGGACTTGACCCTTCCAGGTGGTAGCAGGAGACGGTTTTTCTGGGTTGTCTTTTGACTTTGCTCGTGGTGGGTTCTGCAGTGGAGACTCGTTTACTTTGTTGTAGTCAAAGTCATCGGTCCGCTGCGGTTGTCGGGGCTCTAGGGGATCTCGATGGGCCCGCGCTGCCCCGGGCCGGGTTGACTCATCGCGGTGTCACTGAGGGAGAATTCGCACGCCATGCAGACGGCCGCCCGAGGCTTTACTACACGGCGCGGCTGGACAGCCGTCCCCACCGCCTGGTCTTGGAGTATTTTCCCCAAACGAGCCCCTCAGCAGCCCCTTCCCCCACGACCCCGCCCAGCCCCCGCTGGGAGCAGGAAGGGGTGCTTTCCGTCCCGATGGATGTGCGTCTTCTGGAAGGGTGCGGTCACTGCCCCCGCGGCCTCTGTGACCCCCCTCCCCGTGGAGCAGCACGTGTCCGGGCTTCGCCCATGTGGTGGCAGGTGTCCCGGCCACACGCGCCTCTCCCGCGGAGTAATTCCTGCTGTGTGGACGGCCCACGCTCGGCTGACACCCCCCCACCATCGGTGGACGCGTGGGCCGTCTCTCTGTTCCGCTGTCCTGAGTACTGCCGCGGGGAACCGTCCTGGGCGAGCTCCAGCGTGGGCAGAAGCGGCCTTTCTCCGCATGCGGTCGCGGGGCTGGGTCTGAGTTCAGCCCTCGGGGACCAGCCGGGCCGCCCCCAGCAGGGCCCCGAGCCCACTGGCGATGCGGGTCGGTCCCGCCAGCCCTTCCCATGGCCAGCCTCCAATTCCGGCCTCCCTCACGGGTGCAGGGTGCGCTCTGGCGCTGGGTTGGACTCAGTTTCCCCCGTGACTGGCTGGTGACCATCCTTTCCTGTGCTTGTTGGCCGTGTGTCTGTGTTCTTTGGAGAGATGTCCGTTCAGATCCTTCGCCAGTTTCAAAAGCGGCTTGTCTTTTACTCACGAGCTAGAAGCGTGTCCCGGGTCCCTCATCAGATACGGTGTTTGCAGATAGTTTTCTCCTTCCGCGGCTTCTCTTTAACTTCCTTTTTAAATGACCTGTTGGCCGTGCTGAAGGAGCAACAGGTGCGTGTTTTCTAGGACCAAGGTGAAAGTCACTCACGCCCGCCATTTTACGGTGACCGCCCAGTGGCGTTCATCGCATTCCCGGGGTTGGGCGGCCACCGCCTGCCTGCGGTTCCGGTATTCCCACCACCTCGGGGCCGGTGCCCAGCCCCGCGCCCCGAGGCCGCCCGCCTGCGTCCTGCCCCTGGACATCCACTCCTGCCGGCCCCTTGGCGCGACGACAGCCGCGCGCCACGGCGTTCGCTGTCGGCTCCTGTCCCGTAGCCTGATGTTTGCACACCCTCGACGGCTCCTTTGAAGCACAGAAGTTGTTTTTTTTTTTTAATGATTTTTTATTATGTTAGTCACCGTACAGTACATCCCCGGTTTCCGATGTAAGGCTCGATGATTCATTAGTTGCGTATAACACCCAAGCACAGAAGTTTTTGCCTCTGACGAAGTTCCATTTTTCTTTCTTTTGTTGTTTGTGCTTTTGGGATCACATCTAAGAAACCGTTTCTGAATCCAAAGTCACAAAGATTTCCTCCCTTGTTTTGCTAAAATCATTTTAAAACTTATACCATGGTTTTTTCTCTGCTGCTTTTACTGTTTAATTTTGGAACTCACATCTTTAATTCAGTTGGAGCTGATTTGACGGAGAAGTTGTGTCCCACTGCACGGTTTCTTTGCTGGTCTCCCAGTTTCCTGACCCCACCGGTGGTCCGCTAGCGAGCGTCCTGCCATTGATCTGATTAAATCCAGTGTCAAGTATCAGATCTTACCGGAGCCGTTTCTGGACCTTTTATTGGTTGCATTGGTTTGGCTCTCTGGTCAGTAACAGGTTTTAATATCTGGTAGGAAGAGTCTTTGCAGAATTTTCTAGAACATTTTTGCTTGTTGATTTTTAAATCAACTTTAGCATCATTGCTAGCTTTAAAAAATTCTATTTTTGGGGCGCCTGGGTGGCACAGCGGTTAAGCGTCTGCCTTCGGCTCAGGGCGTGATCCCAGAGTCCTGGGATCGAGCCCCACATCAGGCTCCGACGCTGGGAGCCTGCTTCTTCCTCTCCCACTCCCCCTGCTTGTGTTCCCTGTCTCACTGGCTGTCTCTATCTCTGTCGAATAAATAAATAAAATCTTTAAAAAAAAAATTCTATTTTTTTTAACAACTTCAAAAACGACACAGACCAGCATCAGGAGGCAGCGTGTGTCCACCCTTCCGCGCGCACGTCTCTGTGTGAGGTTTCGTGAGCAACCCTGTGAGGCGCGGACGTCCTGTCTTTGTGGAGACTTTGAGCGTTTCTCATGAGGCTGGCTCTTCAGTATTTTGCCAAGTTCTTGATTGAAGTTTTAGAAAAGCAACTGATTTTGGAATTCTAATTTGGTACCAGCCTTTTGCTGAAGTGTCTTATTGTTGGTGATTTTTTCCAGTTGACCCACTTGGGTTGGCCATGGTCACGACCTAATGGTCCTCAAAGCTCGATGCCTTTAGAAGAAAGGCTTTCTCTCGGTGGCGGGGTTGGGGGGGGATCAGAAAGGAGGCAGGATTGGAGCAGAAGGGATCCCCTCTGCTCTCCTTGCCCTTGAGGCCGCCGTGTGGTCAGGCCCCACTGGACCCCTCCCCATTCCCCACACCCTGCACCAGCCTGCCGGGGGCATCTCCCCCGGCACACCTGGCACTGCCCCAGGGCCTTTGCACCTGCGGCTCCCCCACTGCCTGTGTGGTACCTGCTTCAGGTTCCTGACTGCTGCCGTCCGTCAGCCTCGGGGGAACACAGACCTTGCTTCCCCGGGGCAGTCTCCGTCTCGGGTCGCCACTGTGCCCAGTACTCGAGGGCTGCCTGCTGGGTGTGGGTCAGATGAGGGGAGAGCAGGCCTTGCGTGAGGCAGGGACGGGGTGGCTTGGGCAGAGGGGGCAGCTCTGCATCCCCGGGGGACGTGAGCAGGGCCTGGCCCACCGGCTCCAGGGCCCCCGGCAGAACTGGAGGGCCTGTCCCTGCGGCCGTTGCAGACTGCTCTCTCTGGGACAGGAGGGGCTGGGGTCGCCAGAGCTGTGGGGTCGCCAGCCCCTGCGCTAGGCCTCGGCCTGGCAGCACTGACCCCATTCTCCCTCTGCAGTTCATGGCCTCCCACGGAAACGACGCTGCGAGGGACACGTACGAGTCCAAAGTGCCTCCGTTCTACTACCGGCCCACGTTTTCCGACTGTCAGTAAGTCACAGGGGGCTTCTGTCCAGGGCTGGTGTCGGGAGGACCCACCGGGCGGGGCAGTAGCTGCCACCCGAGAGCTGGGGGAGGATGGCCTGGTCCCCAGAGCCTGGCAGTGGGGTGGTGGCCAGTGGCCGGTGGCTGGAGGGAGGGCAGTGGGGCCCTCGCTGTGGGTCTCCAGGGCCTCGCGTGCCCGTGGGTGGTCAGAGGAGCTCAGGGCAGCGTCCACCCGGGTCTAGGCCCCCCGTCTCCCAGCACTTTAGACCTCCCTGAATCCCCTCCCTCCCTGGGCATCGCCTCCCAGGATGCCTCGTCCCTCTGCACCCCCAGCACAGGACTGGCCCCTTGGGTGTCACCCAGACCCCCCAACTGGCCTGCCTCTGCTGGCCGGTGTCCACGGTGGTTCAGCCATGGCCTGAAAACGAATGGCCCTCTTCTGACAGGGTGCTCCCAGGGCCCAAGGGGTGGAGTGAGTGGCACAGACCCCAGCAGGCCAGAACCCGGGATGTGGGCTCACTGCTGGGAATTCCCAAGCCCGATGGGGCAGGTGGGAGGCCTGCTTCCGGCCACCTGCCTGGGAGCAGACTTCCCTTTCTTGGAAAGGAGGGTGAGGACCTGGCCCACCTACCTCCCGGGCCGGGGAGAGGCTGCGGATAGCCGCAGGGTCTCCGGGGACAGGACGCCCTGCCAGGGCCCCACCCCGGTGCAGGTACCGGGTCACATCCTGAGACGTGCCCCACCCCCGTCCACTTCTGGGCTCGGGGAAATCTGGGCTCGGGATGCATCAGCGAGGCTGGGTGGCTATTTCTGAGACGTGATTTTATCGCCTCGGCTGCAGGCAGCTCTGCGGTGTGCTGATCTGTGTGTGTGCCCCGTATCTCCCTTCGGAGTGGATGACGGGGGCAGCCTGGCCCACGGACCGTGTCCTGGCCAGGCCATGTCCTGGTCCCTGTGACATGCTCGCAGAGACCACCCCTACCCCGTGCAGGGGCTGTGTGGTCAGGGCCTGTCCGGGTGACTGGGCAGCCCGGGAGGGAGCAAGTGGACGCTGGGCAGGACTCGCCTTCCAGAAGCCTCTGCCAGGTGAAGGTTTGTGGGAGCCGAGCCTGCCACCATCCCCACGCTCAGTAGGTGCTCAGGTCTGCCCAGGCCAAGTCCCCGAGGTCCAGGAGGGTGCAGATGCCTGCAGGGGTGGGGCCTGAGCCCCTCGCGGGGAGCTCTGAGCCGGCAGCCGCGAGGCCAGTGCGGTGTGCTGGCTGACACTCCGAGCTCACTGTGGAGTGCCATGCATAGTGGGAAGCATGGGTTGAATCCCTTTGTAAACTGTAGGGTGCAGCTCTCCCCCCCCACGACAGGTACTTTTGGAGCAGGGGGCTGCCGCAGCCTCCAGGGAGCCCCCCAGGGTGTCCTGCGGATGGAACCAGGGGAAGTGTGGCCCCTCCCCGGCCTCCCGTCTGGGGCTCAGAACCCACAGGCGAGCCCAGAAGGCCTGGGGACAAGGTCATGTTCGTGTCAGGCGGTGACTCAGAGGCGGAGACCTGGGCCCCCTTCCTGTGCCGCCCCGCTGCCCTCGGGTTCAGTCCTGCCATCGTGGGAAGAAAGTCAGCAGGGCTCCTCTCGATTTTGCTTCTGCTGCAAGCCAGCCCCCCACTTCCCTCCCAGGGGCCCCGGGGGAGGCCGCAGCCCCAAGGCACCCCCAAGCCCTCGGCGAGCAGGGTTCCCGGCAGGATGGGGCTCTGTGCTGGCTTACGGGGGGTGAATCCCCAGCTGGGTCGGCTCACACAGCGGAAACCCACCGTCTCACCTCCTGGAGGCTGACGGTCCGGGTGTGCGGGGCACGTCCCCTGAGGCCCCCGGGCTTGGACGCAACCATCCTGTGTGTGTCCAGACCCCCTTTCTGGGGGCACCCCCACTCCAGCCTGACGCTTTGTAGCGTGTTAATCCACAGCCATCATCCGTCCAGATGGGGGCCCATCTGCAAGGTGCTGGGGTCAGGCCTCTAGCGTAGTTTTGGGGGTGGTGGACGCAGTTCAAGCCGTAACTCAGCAGTCAGGCAGAGAAAATGCTAGGCGGTCTGGGTTTGCTCTGGGGAGTTGAGAGGGCACGGGCGCGTGGGGATGGCGGCCGTGCGGGCTGTGGGCTCACCCCCGTGGGGAGGGTGTATCCTCCGTTTCCCCGCAGTACAGAGGACGGGAAAGACACTGCCTGGGGGAGCTGCCCACGTTGTGGAAGGGGACAGTGAGGCGCAAGGGCCGTCACCTCCCCAGGAGGGAAAGCCCAGGCCTGGACCTTGGGCAGAGAGTCCTGAAGTGTGGGACCCAGAGGCTGCCCGAACCAGGGGGTGGGAGGGCGGCTGGGAGTGGCGGGCAGACACGGCCGCCAGGGCAGGCCGAGGAGCTAGCAGATGGCCACGCTCCTGTGGGGGGGGAAAGAAGGGGTCCGCCGCCTCCTGGCGCTGGAGGCGCCCCTGATGGGCTGTGGGAATGTGGGAAGCAGGCCCTGGGGGTCAGAGTGGGGCAACTCCAGGGCTGGGGGAGCTGCTAGACGCAGGGGCGGTGGTCACCCCACTCACCTGGCCACCCCCTGCCCTCCCAGCTCCAGGAAGCCCGTCCAGCACACGTCCAGGCTCCACATCTGCTCCGGGTTGAGGGGCCCACAGTGACCCCGCGGGCCCCGGCACTGGTGGGGAAGCGGTGACGCCTGTCTCCCCTAAGCTCCCGAGGGCGGGTGTTAGGTTTCAACAGCAGAGTCTCCTGGGGGTGTGGGCCTGCCTCCTCACGAGGCTTGGAGGAGAGTGGGAACCCCCTTTGCTGCTGGTTTTCCCTGGCGGGGGAAGCTGGGCGGGATGGCCTCAGGAGGGCAGGGCCCCATGCTACGGCACCCTGGCCGCGTCGGGGCCCCTGGTGGCCGAGTGGTTCAGACCGGTCTGCCAAGCAGGGTGGGGCCTGGCGCCTGCTCCCGGGCTTCCTTCTCCTCCTGCTGCCGCTGGGAGCCTCTGCGCCAGGCCCCGGGGGGGGGCCTCAGGGGCCTGGGACCTCGGGGGTCCCCGCGTGACGGTGACGGGCTGCGGACGAGGCCACGGGATGGCTGTAAGCTGCCTGCGTCCCGTTAACACGCCAGGTCCTGGCTCACACACGTGTCTGAGCAGCCGGACACGTCGTTCCCGTGTTACAGAGAAACAGGTGGAGGAGGGAGCAGACTCCCCGGGGTCCTACAGCTAGACCCTGTCGGGAGCTGAATGGTGTCCCCCAAAAGGCAGGTCAGGTCGGAACCCCAGGACCTGTGAAGGGCCCTTATCTGGAAACAAGGTGTTTGCAAATGAAACAAAGGGCCTGGAATGAGGGCACGCGGGTTTCAGGCGACGGAGCTGGGATGGCCAGCGTCCTCAGAAGAGGAGGGAGGGGCGTGGCACACAGGGAGGGTCGGTGCGGAGATGGGCAGAGACTGAGGTCACCGGAGGAGGGGCTGGTTCTGCAGGAGGAGCCGCGCCTGCGGTGCCTGCGCTAGACCGGGGCCTCTGGACCCAGGAGACGGGAAATCCCGGTGGCCTTCGGAGGCCCCGGGACCATGTGCACACCCGCAGAGCTGGGCCCCCAGAGCCTGGTCTGGCCGCACGGGCCCAGCACGAGGCCGGGGGTGGCCTGTCTGCTGCATTCTGTATGCCCGCCTGGGGGGAAGAGCCCCCGGGGCCGTGCCGGGGTCCCAGACATACCCGGCGTGTCCTCCAGAGCCAGACGGCCCCTTCCGAGCGGGTGAGCCATGATGCCAGCCAAGCTTATGTGACTCGGAAGCAGACGTGAAGGCCGTGGCCGCCCTCTGGGGACGGGAGGTGTTGCCACAGCGGTGAGACTGGAAGAAGAGGGGCTGGGGGCTGCAGGTGGGTCAGAAGGCAGGGCGGGGGGCGCCTGGGTGGCTCAGTCGTTAAGCGTCTGCCTTCGGCTCAGGGTGTGATCCCGGCGTTCCGGGATCGAGTCCCACATCGGGCTCCTCCGCTGGGAGCCTGCTTCTTCCTCTCCCACTCCCCCTGCTTGTGTTCCCTCTCTCGCTGGCCGTCTCTATCTCTGTCAAATGAATAAATAAACTCTTAAAAAAAAAAAAAAAAGGCAGGGTGGGAGGGCTGGGGAGGGGTCCCAGGCTGAGCTGGGGGCCAACGAGGGTCTTGTCAGCAGCGGAAGAGCCGAGGCAGGAGGGCCACAGAGGGCTTTGAGCGGCTGGGGGAGCAGCCCGTGGGGTGGCCTGGGTCAGGGCGGTGACCGGGACAGGAGGCCGAGCCCCAGCCCCAGGGTCGGCCGAGGTGCAGGGCGCCGAGGATGAGGACCTGGGGCCTCGTCGGCTGTGCAGGGGGGCGGGAGCCGCTGGAGGCCTGTGCAGCCCAGCCGCCGGAGGGGCTGTGGGGGTCAGGACAGAGCAGCCCTCCTGTGTGGCCGCCACATCCCACCCCCGGGGGAGCGGGCTCCTGGGCAGACGCCCCTTCTGCCGCCTCGTGCGGGCCGCCATCCCAGCAGTCAGAGGCAGGAGGTGGGGACGGGGCGTCACTCAGCCACGGGAAGACGCGACGCACGGACGGGTCCACGCCACAGCGAGGGTGAGCCGTGGACACTGCTGTGTGCGGGAGGCCCGCCGCAGAAGGCCACACGCACTGCTCGAGGCCGCGTCCACACAGGCCAGTCCGCATGGCAGTGGGCCGTGGTCGGGGCCGGGTCACGGGCATCCTCCCTGGGGTGATGGCGGTACAGCCGTGGGAGGGACTGAGCCTCTGTATTTGACGCTTTCAGCGGCCGCATTTGATGGTGCGTGAATCAGAGCTAATTTTTTTTAAGTTTATTTTCTCAGTCGTCTCTACACCCAACGTGGGGCTCGAACTCACAAGCCCAAGATCCAGAGTCGCTTGCTCCAGCCACGGAGCCAGCCGGGCGCCTCAGAGCTGGTCTAAGGGGGGGTTAGTGGTAACACCGTCTGATTAGCAAATGGTTTTAAATATCAAAGCTGGTGGCCCTTCAGCCCTGCCTTCCGGGGCGGCGGACATGCGGACATGGCGGGGCCTTGTGTCCAGGGGCGCCAGGAGCCTCCGTGAGCCCTGCGGCCGGGCTCAGCGCGGCGCTCTCTCTCCTCCCAGACTCCTGCGCGAGCAGTGGATCCGGGCCAAGTACGAGCGGCAGGAGTTCACCCACCCTGACAAGCAGGAGCCCTACTCCGCAGGTAAGGCCGGCGTCGGCCCCTCGTCTCTGCGCCTCTGCCTCCGGCCCTGTCCCCCTGTCCCTGTCTCTGTCCCTGTCTCTCTGTGTCTGTCTGTCCCCCTGTCCCTGTCTCTCTGTGTCTGTCTCTCTGGCCCTGTCCCCCTGTCTCTGTCCCTCTGTGTCTGTCCCCCTGTCCCTGTCCCTCTGTGTCTCTCTGGTCCTGTCCCCCTGTCCCTGTCTCTCTGTGTCTGTCTCTCTGGTCCTGTTCCCCTGTCCCTGTCTCTCTGTGTCGGTGTCTCTGGCCCTGTCTGTCCCCCTGTCCCTGTCTCTCTCTGTCCCTGTCTCTCTGTGTCTGTGTCTCTGGCCATGTCTGTCCCCCTGTCCCTGTCTCTTTGTCTGTCCCCCTGTCCCTGTCCCTCTGTGTCCATCTCTCTGTGTCTGTCCCTGTCTGTCCCTCTGTGTTGGTCCCTGTACCCCTGCCTCCCACTCCTGACACTGCGAGGCTTGTTTTGAATCTGGAGGATGGGCTAATTGCTCTGGGCCAGTGTCCAGTCCTCCTGACACCGAGCTTGGTGGCCTGGTGCTCAGCCCCTGCGGCCATCAGCAGCCCAGCTCAGACAGGGCAGGTGCCTAGGGACGGCAGGGCCGCGCCGGGCACCCTGGCTGGGCGGGGAGGTGGGCCCTTGCTGGGACGTGTGCAGGGTGAGCAGGTGCTGGCGGGAGGGGCTGAGGGGCTAGAGGGCCCGGCCCGGGCTGGGGCGGCGGGGGGGGCTGCCATGGGGCCAGGTCTCGAAGGCTGGGAGGCGTGATGTGGGCCGGCCTCTGGGTCCTGGAGCCACTCTCTCGGGAAAGCGTGGGGTCTGGGTTCCAGAAGCGGGGGTTGCCTGCAGGACAGCAGCACCAGCAGACCTCTCCCCTGCACATGTGGGTCCGTTCCAGGCACTCAGGTCCGGGAGGGCCGGGTCTCTCCCTCCGCCTCCTGCCTCACGGAGCTCGCGAGGTGGTAATGACGGCGTGACAAGCTGGGGGTCCTTCCTGCCTAAAAGTGTGTCCCTGTCCCAGGCCCGAGGTCCCCCATTAGAACACATCCCTCCAAGCTCCCGGTGCCGCCAACCGCCGTTCTTGGCGGGCGGGTGTGAGACGTCGGGCCAGGGACAGAGGGGACTGCAGGAGGGACACGTGAGCGGGCCCTGAGCCACCTTGGAGCCAGTGGCTTCTCCGTCCGCCCGTCCGGGGCCGGCAGAAGGGGCAGAGGCTGCCATCCCACCTGCCGCCCCCGAGGTGCTCCCCAAGCCAGCGTCCCGTGGGGAGGTGCCCAGTGCGGGGGTCCCACACGGCGGCTGCATCTCACCTGCTTATGGCAGAGGCCTCCCCAGTGCCCCCCACATGCCCTCCTGGGGCCCCCAGGAGGAAAGGCAGCATCCAGGGCCCCACGCCCCCCAGCCTCTGAGGCCCCAGCACCTCGAGCCCCCACCACCAGCCCGTGTCGGAGGGTGGGAGCAGGTGCACCCCGGCACCCCCTGAGGGGTCCTGGCCCCGGGGTTCCTCTTTGCGGGCTCCTCCCCCAGCCCTGTGAGGAGCACCCAGGGATTCCCGTGGGCACTCCTGCTGCAAGAGCACTGTCTCAGGCCCGGGGATGAGGGGTGGGCCCAGCCCCGCCCATGGGGAGGAAGGGCGACAAAGGCCTCGGGAAGGGCCCGGCCCTGGGAGCCATGCGAGGCCCAGGCCGGCAGCCCCGTGTGCCCACAGCTTGTCCCACCGCGTGTGGCACACCCACGTTGCCGCGCTCTGGGCCGCCCAGGGGTAAGGGCGCCAGTGCGGTTGTCTGCGGGTCACCAGGCCCTGAAGCTGGACGTGAGGGCCACAGGACGGGTCACCGGGGCGAGGACGCCAGCCGTGCCCACGGAGGGCATGGACCAGGGAGGAAGGAGGGCTCAGCCCTTCTGACAGGAGAGGTCCACTGTCACCGAGGAAGAAACGGGGGAAGCGGGACCGTTGGCAGCGAAGGCCCCAGTGGAGCAGGCGTGGACCGGACTGCGCCAGGCGCCGCCATCGAGGAAGCTGGAGGGGAGACGGGACTTGCACATCCCGAAGTGTCTTCCCCTGGATGCGGCTTGGATGGAGGGAAAGGGCCGGACTGGCAGAGAAGCTGCTCGACCCACCTCCCCTGGCGTGGACGGGGCACCGGTGCCCAGTGGCGTGGCTGCCGTGGCATTCTTGCCGAGAACGCAAAGCCTGGCCCCAGCCGTGAGGAGACGCCAGACAGACGGCGCCTGAGGGACGCTGGGCCGAGTAGCTGACCGGCAGTCCTCGCGGGCGTCAAGGCCAAGAAGTGGCGGGCTCGGGCGCACCCAGATGGCCTCGCGGGGCTGTGGGGCTGTAGCAGGGCCGCCGTGACAGGGCCAGGGGTGTCATTTGAGGTGACTGCCCGGCTCTGAGGACCCTCCCGCGGCCACCAGGGTGCAGAGCTGGCCGCGGGCTCCCCTCGGGTCGCTGCACGTGCGTCGGAGTGCCGACAGTCCAGGCGCGGCCTGGTGTCAGGGAGCAAGGGGTGTGGGGAGGCCGCGGGGCCCGGGGCTCCAGGTGGCACCAGCCTGGCGCTCCCCGCCCTTGGCCAAGGTCGCGGCCGGACCGTGGAGATAAGGGCGCCTCCACCTGCCCCACCCCAGCTCTCAGGGTGACCCCGGTGACAGCTGCTCCTGGCTCCCTCCCACATTGTGCCCCGCCTGGAGCCACAGCCTCAATGGCCGCCTTTCACGGGGCAGACAATGCCCCCCGTTGTCCCGAGGGCCAGGCCGCCCAGGCTGCCCCCAGTCACCGACAGACACGGCACTTCCTGCCGGGGCTTCGGACCCCATCCCCCTGCGTCCTCTCTGTGCAAAGCAGGCCTGGGCCCCGAGCTGCCACTCTGCCCCGCCTTTGTCCTAAGTGTCATAGGGTGAGCAGAGCCCTCAAAGGGCTGGGGGGCCAGGGCTCCCCAAGTGACAGAGCCCATCCCCCCGTGCCTCAGTTTCCCCTGCTGTGTGGCGAGGACGACATGGTGCTCAGCGTAGGGTCGTCGTCGGAAGCATCGACTGACGTCAGGTGCGCGGCACCCAGTGGGCCTGCAGCACCCTTGGGGTGGCTGGAGCAGGTCCAGTCGAGAGACGGGGTTTGTGGGGTTTGGCCCCATGTGCCTCCCCGCACCTGCACCCCACCGGATTCGGGACTGGTGGCTGCGTCCTGGCAGCGTCTTCTGCATGGGGCCCGGGTTTGGGGCACATGGACTTGGCCATGCAGGAGGTTGTGCCGGTCCCCCAGTGAGGTGTTCGGGGTAGCAGGGGGGAGGGAACGAGGCCAGGCCTGGGCCCCCATGTCCACCTCTCGGGGGATAGAACCTGTAGGCCTGGAACCAGGTCCTGGCCCTTCTGGGGCGGTGGCCAAGGTGGGCCTCAGTTTCCCTGGTGTCTTCCCAGGTCCTGGCTCTATGCCCAGAGGACCCCCCTTTCCACTGGCATCCCCTAGCAGACGCCTGCGGTGTGGGGGCCCATCTCTGTCCCGAGTGCAGTGCGGTGCTGTGTGTGCGGTTCAGTCCCCCGCTGGGACCTGGTGTCGAGTCCTGTTCGAGGCCACTGTGAACGCAGGCTTCCACGTGAACGTGGTTTTCTGGGTCGTGTGAGAAGCGTGCGGTGGTTCCTGACTAATTTAAGTGGTTTTGCAGAGCGACCCCACTGTCCTGCAGGGCCTCTGGCAAAGGGGGTGCCGTGCCTGCACCTGGGACGGCCGTTCCTGTGGCTGGGTTTGGCTGTTCCGGGGGAGCAGGGGCGTCCCGTCACTGCTGGTGGCACTCCTCAGAAGGGCTTCCTGGAGGAGGTGGCTGGGGAGGCCCCGGGTAGCGGGCTGGCTCTTCCAGCTTCCAGGCAGGTGGTGTCGGAGCCGGCACATGGTGGGTGCCGGCTCACAGTAGGGCCCAGTGCTTGGTAGGTGTGGGCACATCATAGGCGCTCGATAAATGCTGAGTGAAACGTCTGGCCTCCACCGCAAGACTGGCCAGTCCTTTGGGAGGAAACAGTGTTCCCTGGCACAGCCAAGCTCAGGCAGCGTGTCAGGAGGGCACCGCTGGGTCCCGTCCTGCTGTGTGCTGCTGGGGGAGACCCCTGTGGCCAGGGTGCGGTCGGCAGGGGTGTGGGGGTGGGGCAGCACAGATACCCCGAGCCTGTGTAGACGTCACGACAGCACGGAGCCCTGGAGCCTGCAATGGTCTGGAAACCCGAGCCTGGCCGTGGGGCCACGGCCTGGAGGCCCCAGTGTGGTGGGCGGGAGTCCTCCCCAGGCCAGGACCGGGGAGGCCAGGCCATGACGGGACGGGCAGGCTGCTGGCTTCAGGCGGAGGGCCAAACAGCCGTCCCTTGGCCAGAGCCAAGTCAGGGACCCCGGCCAGCACCCGTCTGAAAATACTGCTGCTGCTGTCGCAGTGCCTGAAATTAGGCCTCCCGGCGGCTGGCTGTCGGGAATCGCATGGCCCGGGAGCCAGACAGACTTGGGGCCAGTGTGCCCCTCCATCCTGCGGCTCCCAGCCTGGCCTGGGCCCCTGGGAGTGTGGAGACCGACCACGGCGCTCGTCCCCACCCCCAGCCAGCCCAACGCCTGGCCCGTCCTGAGGCGCTGCTGCCACCTGCTGGGCCCAGCAGGCAAGGCGGACGGGCCGTGGCGGGGCAGGGGTCCTGCCGGCCAGGAGCGACAGCCAGTGCCAGAGGTCGGCGCTTGCTGGCAAGGCGACCTTGGGCCAGGACTTCACGTCTCCGTGCCTCGGTTTCCCCTTTTGTGCAATGAGGATAACAACCTGGAAGTCTTTCTGGGGCCGGCACAGGGTCGTGTGGGTGAAGCCCTCAGGGCCTCGTCACGGGCCGTGTTCAGGGGTGCTGGAGGGGACCCTCCTGGCAGATGTCATGACTCCAGCTGCTGCCCTCGGGCACTTCCCTGTGTCCACGGCTTGGCTGACCTGCAGGCCGCTGGACTTGCAGCTTTGCCCTGCGTGTCGTGTCACGTAGTCGTTCTGGGTAGGGCCCCGTGTGGGCTGGGGACGGTGGTGGCCCTGTTGCCTGTGCACACAGTGGGGATAGGCCTGCTGGTGCTGTATGCAGGGGTCCCAGGGACACAGGCTCCTCTGAGTTGGGGGGAGGGGAGAGGCCCCATCTGGCGCTGTCCCATGACAGACTGAGCGGCACCAGCTGCCCCCTCCCCGACGCCAGGCTGCTGCCTTTTTATGGCCGCGTGTCTCAAGGACAGAGAAAATAGCTCCTTGTCTCTGTGGTGTTGGGAGGGGGCTGCCGGGGCTGCGGTGGGGGCTAGAGGGTCAGAGCCTAGAGTTGGCATCCGAAACGTGAGCCGGCACGGCTGTCAGGGTCTGGGCTCCATGGGTGCTCAGCAAGGACGAGCAGTGGGCCCTGCCGCCCGCGTGGGCACTGCCGGCTCGCTGGCTCCCGCCGCCTCCTGCCATCGTGGGCCAGCCTCGGACAGCACCACTCGTGAGCACACGCGCTGCAGGGCGGGCTCCGCGGGGAGAGCGCCCCGAAACCCAGGGCAGAACTGCCGGGTGGTTTGTACGGGCACCCACAGACCCGGACTGTGACCCGCGAACCCCCAAGGAACACGCCCCAGGAATGCGGGTGCCCTGGAGACTCGGTCTCCCCGGGCATGGCGGAGCTGGGAATGCGCCATGGGCACGGCGGCCGCAGGCCCTCCAGCACCGGTCGGGACACACGGACACGACTCCCCTTGGGCACAAGATGCTGGAACAGGCCCTGCCCACAGGAACGTGAAGGGGCGGAAGCCACAAAAGCACGGGAACAGTATTCCCTTCCCACCACAAAACTCGCGCCTCAAGCCAGCAGCCTGACTGTCCGGTGCACGCGGGGTCACAGCTCCATGCCGGTCTGGGACTGGAGCGCAGGGGTGGGCAGGGCTGGCTCCTCGGCTGCGGGCGCTGCTGTTTCCCCGTGTGCGAGGACGCTTGTGATGACCTTGGGCCCACCCGGCCAGCGCAGGACACTCACCCATCCCCAGACCCTCCTGACACGTGTGAGTCCTATCGTGCTGTCCTGAGGACTCGGCAGTGGGCACCGTGGTCTGCTCTGCTGTACCCCGCCCCCCGCCAGGGCGGCCACACAGATGTGCCCCTCACATCTGCCCGTGAGCCTGCACACGGGGTAGCGCACTGCACCCCTTTCCGTTTCTTACGCTTTTGGAAAGAAAACAGAAAACACCCCAAACAGCAGGCGGCAGCGGGCAGCCTTTGGGGAGAGGGTGGCCTTGTGTCCCAGCACCATGGGCGAGTCTGGCCTGTGCCCACCAAGCTTCGCAGCCCCGAGGCCAACGGGTCTCCTGGCCAAGAGGCCAGACAGCTGGCTGGAGTCCTCCCGCCCACACCCTCTGTGTGGGTCAGGACGATGGCCTCAGCTCTGGTCCACTGTGACCCTCTGATCCATGCCCCGTCTCTCCCCAGGGTACCGAGAAGGCTTTCTCTGGAAGCGCGGCCGGGACAATGGGCAGTTTTTAAGCCGGAAGTTTGTGCTGACGGAGCGGGAAGGGTCCCTGAAATATTTCAACAGAAACGATGTGAGCCCTACACGGGGCCCATAGTGGCCTAATATTTTCCCCAGCTGCCCTCAAGCAATTCCTGGCCTGGAGTGGCTGCCCCCTCCCATGGGGACCCCTGTCCGCCCATCCCTTGGTCACAGTCGCTCCCTGGGGCTGGGCCTGGGTTGGTAAATCTGGGCACTCCCAGGCCTGAGAGGGTATCCAGGCAGCAAGCAGGGAGGGGCAGGTGGGCTCTGAAGGCCCTGTGGCTGGCTGGGCCCTGCCCCCACCCAGACCAACTCCCGGTCAGGACACCCCCGGTGACGCACAGAGCTAGAGGGCACCCGCAGGGCAGTCTGCCAGTCCCCGGGCAGAGAGGAAAGCCGGGCTGGCGGGATGGGAGCAGGGGTGGGGGCACACCACATAGAGCAGCTGTGTGCTGAAGGGGAGAGGAGGGTCTGCCTAGGTGTCGAACATCCCCCTTTCTCATCTCTGGGTGGGGGATGGCAAAGGCCCAGAGAGGGTAAGTAACTTACCCAAAGCCACACAGCACAGCCGGCCCCCATAGGTCTGCCCTGCCTGCTCCCCTACCCACCTGGACCTAACGCACGGCCTTGCTTCCAGGCCAAGGAGCCCAAGGCTGTCATGAAGATCGAGCATCTGAACGCCACCTTCCAGCCCGCCAAGATCGGCCACCCCCATGGCCTGCAGGTCACCTACCTGAAGGACAACAGTACCCGCAACATCTTTGTCTACCATGAGGACGGGAAGGTGGGTGCCCGGGCGGGTTGGCGGGAGCAGGGGGCTGGAGAGCTCCCCCCTGCTCAGCCGGCATGGAGCTGGCGGGGCCGCCAGGGAGCGGACCTGGAGTCCACATGGAAGAGGGCGACGGGCTGGGGACACATGTGCGGTGTCCTGCGCTGTTGCTGATCCAGACCCTCTGCAGGGTGAGGGTGGCGGGAGCCCCCAGCCAAGCCCCCGAGGTCCGCCCCTTCGTCCTCACGACTTTGGTTTTCCATTTTGACCCCCGCACCACGCGCACGTGGGTTAAAGGGCGAAATGTGTCTGTGACGCTTCAGACATGCAAGGGTCTGGCACCGCCTCTCAATCCCGCTCTTCTCCCTTTTTCATTGTGTAAAGATGCACCTAAAGTTCACCACACTCATGATGTTTGAGCCTACGGCTCTCGTCCCCACCATCCCTCTCCAGAACCTTCCACCCCACACGGAGACCGTCCCCGTGACACACGGACCCGCACCCGCTCCCCGGCGTCCCGTCCTCCAGGCTCATCCCTGTGCGGACGGGGGGGGGGGGTTGTTGCTAAGGCTGAGTGACCCGTCGTGTGGAAGGACACAGTGTGTGTGTCAGTTCCTACCCGGACGGACAGCTGGGTGGTTTCTGCCCTGTGGTTTCACGAAGGATGCTGTGAACTTGGGGTACAAAACCTCTCTGGGACCCTACGCTCAGTCCTTGTGATGAGACAGCCAGAGGTGGAATTGTGGCGTCACGTGGTCATCGGTTAATTTTTTGAGGACCCTCCCCACTGTGGTCCACGCAGCTGCACGGCTCGCGGCCCCAGCAACAGGGCACGAGGGTTCCCGTTTCTCCGCGTGTCGCCAACACCTGTTTCTTGTTCTGATGGCCGTGGTGATGGGTGTGAGGTGCCGTCTGTGGGATTTGGATCTGTGTTTCCCTGATGATGAGTGATGCTGAGTATCTTCTCACGTGTCTGTTGGCCATTTGCACGTCTTCAGAGAAAGGTCTGTTCAGGTCCCATTTTGCCCATTTTGGATTTCGGTGGTTTTTTCTGGGTTGAGAGGATTTCTCTATATATTCTGGATACTGAGCCCTGATCAGATATACGACTTGAAAATGCTTTTCCCATTCTGTGGGTCGCCTTTCCCTCTGTGGACAGCATCTCCTGAAGCACAAGACTTTAAAATATTCAGAAACTAGACCCGTGGTGTCAGGTCAACAAAATCATCGCCACGTCCAACATCATGAAGCTTTTGCCTTCATTTTTCTTCTAAGATTTGTTCAGATTTTATGTTTAACTTGATTCACTGAGTTAATTTAAGATCTGATTTATTTGAGAGCGTGTGCGAGAGAGCACAAGGGTGGGGGGATTGGAGGAAGGGGCACGGGGAGCAGGGAGCCAGACGCGGGGCTCGATCCCAGGACCCCGGGATCATGACCTGAGCCGCCCAGGCACCCGTCCACTGAGTTAATTTTTATCTGTGAGGTAAGAGTCCACCTCATTCTTTTTCATGTGGACATCCAGTTTTCCCAGTACCGTTGAAAAGACTGTCCTTTCCCGATTAAATGCTGTTGACACCCTTTCTCAACCAATAATCTGACCCATTTCGGGGCTCGCTCTTCTGCTGCACTGCTCTGTCTTTATGCCAGTGCCGTGCTCCCTGGACTGCTGCGATTCGTAGTAAGTTTTGAAATTAGAAGTGCACTTCTTCCAGTTTTGTTCTTTTTTTAGGATTATTTGGCTACTTGGGTTCCCAGATATTCCATATGAATTTTGTCAAATACATTTTATGTATCAACTAAGATGCTCCTACGGTTGGTTCTTCCTTCGTTCTATTAAGTGTTTGTGTTGAGAACCCCTTGCATTTAGGAACCAGTCTCACTTGGCCACGGCGTATAACCCTCAATGTGCTGCTGAGTTCCATCTATTGTGCTTTGTTGAGGCTCTCTGCATCAGTGTCCGCAAGGGAGAGTGGCGTGGTTGTCTCGGGCACTTGTCTGGCTTTGGTACCCTGGCTATGCTGGGTATAATACAGAACACGCCCAGGGTGAGTCAGGAAGCGCTCCCTCCCCCGCAATTGTTCTGGAAAAGCTTGAGAAGGACGGGTGTTGGTTATTCAGTGTTGAGCAGAATTCACCAGTAAAGCCGTCAGGGCCAGGGCTGTTCTTTGCTGGGAATTTCTGTGACCGATTCAGTCTCCTACTCGTTCACAGGCCCATTCAGATGGTCCGCTTCTTGGTGATCTGGTCTTGGTGGGTTTCCCGTTTCCAGGAATTTGTCCACTTCCTCTAGGTGACCCCGTTGTTGGCGTACCGTTGTTCACAGCACGCTCTCGTGGACCGTTTTATTTCTGGAAGCGGCGTCCCACACTTCGGGGCTGATTTTAGGGACTCGGGTCTGTTTCTTAGTCCATCCAGCTCAAGGCTCGCCGATGCATCGATCTTCTCGAGGAACCGGCTTTTGCTCTCATGTATTTTCTCTTGGTTTTCTTTCATTGCACTGACCCCTGCTCCAGTCTTGATGGTCTCCTCCCTTGTGCCAGCTCTGGGTTCCGTCTGTTCTGTGTCTGGTTCCTTCAGGTGTGAGCTGGCCGTTGGTTTGACGTCCTCCTAGTCCTGTAACGTCAGCATTTACAGCTGCAGATCTCCCCGCTGGCACCACCGTCGCTGCAGCCCGTGTTCTGGTGTCGCGTTCCGGTTTCCTTCATCTAATTTCATCTCGTCTCTAGTCTCCCTTGTGATTTCTGCCTTGATCCTCTGGTCGCGTAAAGGTGTGTTACATGTCCACGATGTTGTGCACGTTCCCGTTGTCTCTGTGTTGACTTCTAACTCCACCCTGTTGGGGCCAGAGAAGATACTTTGTATGAAACCTACCTTCTAAAATCTGTCCGGTCTCACGTGCGGCCTCACGTGCGGTCGACCGGGTACAACGGTACGCCGCCCCGCGGGCACCAGGGAGGAAGGCGTGCGCCGTCCCGGTCCGGTGGAGCGTCTGGTTGGATCTGGGTGGCTGTTGCGTGAAGTCCCCCGTTCCCTTACTCCTGTGATGTTTCCGTCCATCCCCGTGAGCGCAGCACCGCGGTCTCCAGCTGTCATTCGAGGCTGGCCGCGTCTCCCTTCCGCTCTGTCGGGTCTGGCTTCCTGTGTTTTGTTGGTCTGTCATTAGACGCGTAAACGTAATTGTTAGATCTTCTTGCTGTTTTGAGCTGTTACACGGACTGTCCTCCTTCGTCCCTTGTGGCCTTTTCCTGACTTCGTCTGTTTGTCTGATGTTCGTGAAACCACTCCAGCTCTCCTGGTGCTGTCTGCGCGCAGTCTCCTTTCCCATCCTTTGACTTCCAGCCCGCTGTGTCTTCAGATGTCAGCCGCGTCGCTCGTGGACAGCCAGCGGCTGCACCATGCGTTTCTGTCCATCCCGCCATCCTCTGTCCGTTGACTGGAGAGGTTCATGCATTTACCCGGAATGTGAACGCCGGTAAGGAGGGACTTCCTTCTGTCTTGTGCCCTTTGTGTGGTGTGTGGCCTATAACGTTTTGTCCCTCGTTTCCTGCATTCCTGTCGTCCTCGGTGTTGAGTTTATGTGAAGTGTTTAAATTCCCTCCTAATTTCCTTTTGTGTATATTCTGTAGCTCTTTTCTTCCTGGTTCCCGTGGGGATCCCATTTAACATCCTAAATGTATAACCTTCTAAATTGAATGTATAGTAGTTTAGCTTCAGTCACACACAGAAACCCTGCTCCTTCACAGCTGTCTGTGCGACACCTTCTCGGTTGTGATGGCACAGTATTTCCTCTTCACACACTGTGCCTCACGACCTCATCGTTCTTTGAAATCCACTAGCCCGATGTACGTACAAAACAAGATGTGCGATTACAAACAAGGCACAGTAATAGCTTTTAATTCCCGATTACTGTTTTCTTTACAAGTAGTCGTCTTTTTTTAAGATTTTACTTGAGAGAGAGAGCAACAGACAGAGAGCTTGAGTGGGGAGGAGAGGGAGAAGCAGGCTCCTCACTGAGTAGGGGGCCTGACGCGGGGCTCGATCCCAGGACCCCGTGATCATGACCTGAGCTGAAGGCGGACACTTAACCAGCTGAGCCACCCAGACGCCCCAAAGTATTAGTCCTTTAAATTGCGTAGATAACAGAAAGTAGTCACAAACCCTCCTGGGACATTTTCTCCGTACAGCTTCAGGTTACTGTTTATCTCCTCCTTGCTCCTGGTCTTCCCCACTGCCCGTGACGAGGCGACGAGGCCTTCATCCGCCGACACGTCTCCTGTCTGACCCCACTGTTCCTGCCGTGAGCAGATGTACTGTCAAATGCTTTCCTTTGCTTTTTCTGCATCTGTTGAGATGATACGGTTTTTAAATGTTCTGTCCGTGTGACGCGTCCTGTTGATTGGTTTGCGAATGTTGAGCCATTCCTGCAACCCTGGAAGCAACCTCCTTCCTTGGGGTGAATGTTCCTTTCAATGTACTGCTGGGTCTGGTTTGCTAGTGTCTGACCCGTAGCTCTCTTTTTTCATAGTGTCTTTGTCTGGTTTGCTGTCAGGGTAATGCTGGCCTCATAGAATGTGTCTGGAAGCTTTCCTTCTGCCTTTTGCAATAGTTTGAGAATTGCTATTAACTCTTCTTTAGTGATCGGCAGGTTCAAGTTTCCTATTTCTTCCTGATCTGGTTTTGTAAGGTTGCAGGCTACGCTGTGTGGTATTCACAGGCTGTAGGCAGGACACGGCTCAAGGCATGTGGGCCGATCTTCAGCTTTATCCAGAGGCCCCCACCCTCCTTTTCCCTGGGAGACTGAGCCCAGGGCTCTTCTGTGTGCAGCACGACGCTCTGCTGGCGTGAGTCCCCAGAGGACCCCCTCCCTCAACGAGGGCTGTGCCACAGCACCTGCTGTGGGCTGGGCCCTGGGCCTGGATGCAGGGAAGCCTGGTTGACATGTGAGTGACTGCAGTTTGCAGTAGAGACAGGCACAAGTCAGAGAAAAGCGACTAAAATCCTACCTGTATTGAGGGCTGGGAACAGTGACTGTGCATAATGGGGAGGGGGCCAAGGACCACCTCCCAAGGGTGAAGACAGGTACTGGGACAGCGTGTGCAAAGGCCTGTGGCCATGCTGTGGACCCGCATCTTTACTGGAGGTGCGGTGGTTTGCTGGGAAGGTGTCATGGCCCAACTTGAACTGCCCACAACCTGTCCAGCTGCCATGGTTTCAATGATCTGAGGGAGTCCTGAGGGAGGTGGGAGGCCAGTGGGGAGCAGGCAGGAGACGATGCCCTGTGGCCGCAGGGGAGGGACTGGAGAGTTCAGTGGTGACCAGAATGGGGCTGGGTGCGCCAGGGGTGAAGAGGGTGGTGGGCAGGGCCCAGAGCCTAAGTCTCAGCCTGGATGGGGACTGTGTACCAGGTAGGGAAGACAGAGCACTGGTGTGGACGTTGCAGCACGGGCCCGGCCCAGGGGCAGGGCTGGTGACGAGGCGTGGTCAGCACCTTGGGGTGGCGTGTGCAGGGGGTCGGTGTGATCCAGGTGGGCGTGGGATGACCCCAGGGGCAGGAGTGGGCTCTGGAGCCCTAACGGGCGTGCAAGGCCCTGTGGCTGGCAATGGCCAGGAGCTGGCAGGGGAAGGAGATACTGGGCCTCATCCAGGGTTGGGGCAGATTCCAGCATCCGGTGGGCAGGGGTCTCTGGAGTGGCGGGGCCTGGCAGCCCGGAGAGGTAGGGGCTGTGGGTCCACCCTGTCCAGCGATGGGGTTGGGCTCACACGGAGCGGCGCTGTCCTCCTTCCCCTGAAGATGGGAGGCAGCAGCTCTGGGTGGATTTAAAAATAGATGAGCCTTGCTCTGGGCAACATATTCGGTTTGTAAAAATAGCCCCATCTGAGAGGAGAAAAGCTGTCCCACACCCAACGCCGCATCAGGGCCCGGGGGCCAGCTGGCTTGGACCTCAGCTCCAACCCCTTTGTCCCCTGCCCATCCCGAGCCAGCGGGCCCCAGCTCGGCCTGTTCCCCGCCCATCCGCCAGGCCCGCCCCCGCCTGTGTTCACGGCAGCCCCCACAGGCCGCCAGCGCCGAGGCCGGGCCCACACCCTCTTCTGCCCCCAGGAGATCGTGGACTGGTTCAACGCACTCCGCGCCGCGCGCTTCCACTACCTGCAGGTGGCGTTCCCGGGGGCCAGCGACGCCGACGTGAGTGGCGGCTGCTTGTGTCCGCGAGGGGCTGGGGGGCTGGCCAAGGGCCCCGCATCCCCCTCTCCTTTCTTCTGGGGCATTTCGGCTCCGCGGCAGCGAGCAAGCGGGGAGGGGGCCGGGGGCATGGGGGGGGACAGTGACCAGAGAGCCCAGGCCTGAGCCCATCTTCTGCCCTAGCTGGTGCCAAAGCTCTCCCGGAACTACCTGAAGGAAGGCTACATGGAGAAAACAGGGCCCAAGGTGGGTCTGACTGGCCGGCCCGAGCCCCCCCCAGGCCTCCTCGGACATCAGCGTCTCGGCTACCTGGGGCTGGGGGGGGGCCGGGGGGGCCATGAAGGGCCAAAGTGCCAACAACACCCCATGGCGAGGACTTCCACCAGATCGTCTTGGTGTGGATGGCCCTGGACCCCAAAACCTTTTGTAAGCAGGGGTCCCGTGGACCCAGGACTGTGGGGCTCTGGGTTGGGCTGAGCCTACCTTGTGCCTTTGCCCCCTCCTCAGGCCCCAGGAGGGCCAGCTCAGCCCCCTCCCTGCCTCAGGGAGGCACACACGGTAATCCCACGGTCCGGATGGGGCTCTGGGTCTGGGACCCACCCTGCGGCCCCCAGGGAGGACCAGTGAGGAGGAGGAACTGGTGGGGAGGGGAGGGCACAGACATGGGAGGAACAGCGTGGGCGAAGGGCCTTGGGGCGGCCACCTGGTGGGCGGAGCAGGCGGCAGCACCGCCCTCGGCAGGCGCAAACGGGGGAAGGGTGAACGAACGCACGTGCATGGGGTGCCCTGCCTGCTGACCAGCCGGTCCCCGGCACTCTCTGACCCCCAGCAAACAGAGGGCTTCCGGAAGCGCTGGTTCACCATGGATGACCGGAGGCTCATGTACTTCAAAGATCCCCTGGTAAGGGAGGGTCTCGGCCCAGCTGGGCTGGGGCCTTTGTAGGGTGGACGTCTCCGTCCCCACAACGTGAAGAAGAGCGACAGGCCGTTTGCTGGCCACAGGCGGCGGGGACGCAGAGCAGGAGGGAGGGCTGGGTCTCCGGCGCCTGGGCTTCCCCGGCTATGAGCAAAGCCACCCCCTTGCCTAGGGGCTGCCCGGCCTCTGCCCACAGGACGCCTTTGCCCGTGGGGAAGTCTTCATCGGCAGCAGGGAGAGCGGCTACACGGTGCTGGACGGGCTCCCGCCGTCCACCCAGGGCCACCACTGGCCACATGGCATCACCATCGTCACGCCGGAGCGTAGGTTTCTGCTGGCCTGCGAGACGGAGACGGAGCAGCGGGCCTGGGTGGAGGCTTTCCGGAAGGTCGTGGACAGGCCCATGCTGCCCCAGGAGTACGCAGGTGAGTGCGGGAGGGGCGGAGGGGGAGGGAACCCAACACCTCCCGGTGGCTGTGACATTGCCGGACGCCTGTCCCCTTCCAGTGGAAGCCCACTTCAAGCATAAACCCTAACGAGCAAAGGTTCTGGAGGTCCGAGGGAATTGGACTCGCGGGAAGCGGCCATTGAGGAGGCAGCGGCCAGAGCGGGGGCTGGCAGATGGAGGACCCGGCTTCCTGGCCCCCGCCCCAAGCAGCAGCCATGGACTCGGCCAGGTGGGGCCTGAGCCTTGAGCCACCAGGACCTGCTTCTCTGGACCCTCACTGCAGGCCGGCCTGACCTGACCTCTGACCCCACCATGCCGCCGCCCACTGATGTGACCCCTACCACCCCCAACCCCTTCCTGCCCACTGAACCACCTTTCCTCTGAGGCCTGAGCCCGGCCTCCTGGCTCAGGGCAGCCCGGCAGCCCCTCACCAACTCCCCTCGCCCCCTGCCCACCTGAGCAGGATCCTGCCCCTGACCAGGAGGCTGGGCTGTGGGGTCAGCGGGCGGCCTGCATGCCTCCCCTCCCCATCCTGCCCCTCCCCCAAGTCCCCCTCAACAAGTATTTATTGAGCACCTGCTGTGTGTCGGTCATGGGGTCCTGGGTGCTGGCATGGGGGACACCGCCCTCCTGAAGCCGCTGACCTGGCCTGCGCGTGAGGGCCCTGGGGGTCAGCGGCACCGGGGAGCTGCAGGTCACTGGGCCCCAGCATGCCTGGATTGGGAGGGAGAATGGAGGGTCAGCTCCTGCCTGCTGCCTGCTGGGCACTGGCTGCTGACCCACCCCACCCTGACCTTGTGGCCACAGAGCCCTTGGAAGAGGGAAACCCAGAGTGCCCCCCGCAGGCCCAGCGTGCTGCTGGCCAGCCGGTACTGACGGCCACCGAGCCTCCTCCCCAGGTGCCCTGGCTCTGTCCACCCTCGGTGTGGGGTTGCGGGGGAACAGAGAAGCAGCAGGTGTAGGTGGGGGATGGACACCTGCTGGGTGATCTGGGTGGCCCCCCAGCCCCCTCCCATCCCCTAAGGCAGCCCTGGACCAGCCTTTGAGAGGACTAAGAGTGGGTCCCCAAGACAGTGTCCTGTCACGCCAATCCTTGTGTCCTATTCCTAAGTGGCCCCTTGTGTAGGTCAGGGGCGGGGGGTGGGGGCTCTGCGTCCTCCGGAGGACCTACCTGCTGGCCGCTGACATGCCAGGGTCTCTGCCCGTCCTCGTGGGCCTGACTCCCACCATCCTATCTCCCCTCTGCACCTGAGCATGGGCTCTCCTGCTCAGACCCGTGTAAACCTGGATGGGGGGGCAGATGCGGGGGTAAGAGAGGAGCACAAGTGCCCCCCTCACTCCCATCTCAGCCCCAGGCCCCAAGACAGCTGGGCTGGGGGGTGAAGAGAGTCACACACAGGGTCACCCAGGAGCCCCCCCCCCTGCCCCAGGCGGGTGCCTCTTCCCCAGCCGCACTGGACGCCACCAGCCATGATCGCTGGCCCATCTTCCCTGCATCTAGACAAGGAAACGCAAGCCCCAGAAACGCAAGCCAGGGAGTCTCGTGGGTGGAAACGAAAAGCCAGAGGCCCCCAGGACTGCCCCTGCCCATGTGGGGAACAGCCTCAGCCACGTGTTCTCGGGGACGGGTCTTCTAGACCCTCTCTTGACCCAGACGCAAGGGCGTCGTGCCCGAGACACTAACACGTTAAAAAGAAACAACAGAATATTTACCACCGGCGGGAGAATTTCTCTGATGAGCCAGGAAGCTCCCGGCCGCAAAGGGCGGTCACTGTGCTTACCTGCACACGTCCGCATGGTGGGCCGCTGGCAGTTCTGGCCTCGGGCCGGCGTCCGCCTCCCTCGTGCCACACAGTGGGGACGTGGGGAAGCCGCGGCCCGCACAGCTACAAACGGGATGCCGTGTTCCCAGAAAAAGCGCCATTCACAACTGCACGAAAAACATGGCAGTGCTCACAGGGAAAGCGGGGTCCGGTGCACGGCCCCAAAGTTATCCCCCTCCCCCCCGGAGGGAGGTCTCCATGTGCTGAGGGTGGAGACAGACGCCACCACCACGAGGGGAGCACAGGGGAACACCAGGTGTGCACGGGTGTGTAGTCTGTGTTCGCCTTAGTTCAGGGCAAAATTCCACATAAAAACCTGTGTTCTGCTCCGACGTCCTTCCTGCTGACCGCGCTGGTTTCAGAACGAGCACCATGGCACAAGCCGGGGGTCCATCGCGGGCTTGGGGCCTGCACCCCAGGGCCTGCCCCTTGCGAGGACTCCCTCCACAACCACCCTGCACAGAGAGCACCAGCGGGCAGTTTGTGGGGGGCTCAGCGCTCTCCTTCCCCCACCCCGCGGCCTATGCGCAGAACCCGTGACAAGGCAGGACGCCACAGGGTTTGGTTTCTCTCATTTAAAGAAACCGCTACCACGTACTTACACGCGAGTCACAGACCCTCCCGACACTGGCCGCTCGTGGCCGTCCGCAGGCCCGCGGCAGGCAGAGTGGACAGACCTGGCCACTGCTGGCCTCGGCACCCGCTCCCCGCCCGCCAGCCCCAGGAGCTCACTCAGAAAGGACGAGCGCTGCGAAGCCCAGTATAAAGGATTTATTTCAGCTCAACAGGTAACACAAACCTTCCTTTAAATTCCATCTTACAGTCATTGAAAGCGTGTATCTCAGTCCTTCCCATGCATGACCACTGTGTGTTAATCTTCAACTCTTATTTTAACTGTGAAAAAATAAAGTGTCTCCCCTCTTGTCATTGCTCCGGGAACATCTGGCATCGCGTCAGTGAGAAAGGGCGGATCCGCTCGCTCCGGGACTGGTTATTGGTTACAACCTACGACGCCAGGTCGAAGGACTCGATCACCCAGTGAACATAAATACTGTGTCACAGACCGTGGAGAGGCCTCCTGGTCCCTTTGTGAGACGCATCCCGAACGGCTGCGGCCTCGGTGCAGCCCAGACCAGCCGCCCAGATGCCGGCCGGGCCACCGCAGGACGTCGCGTGGGGCCAGCTGGACGGCGGCCACCCCCCACACCGTCTGCGACGGGGTCGGGCCTGCGCCAGACGCCAGGTCGCCTCCCAAAGCAAACCAGACACAAAGGACAGGGAAAGGGTGGAAGCGCGGCAAGGCCTGTGCTTTATTGTGGGTCAGTCTGAAGGTGCGGGCGCGGCCCGGCCAGCACAGCCGCCGCAGGCCACACAGCCCCGGGCCGGCGCGCAGACCCGACGCGGCCGCCCCCGCCTCGCCACGGGGCCCCGGGTGTGAGGGCCCGGGCTCGGGCGTCTTCATGCAGGCCGGGCGGGCGGGCTCAGTCGAGCTCGATGGGGCTGCTGTCATCCTGACTGTCCTCGCCCTCCTGCTCCGAGGCGCCCATGAGGCTGCTCAGAAGATTCCCTGGAAGCAAATGCAGGTGCCGTCAGGGGCCCGGCGGCGGCACGCGGTCGGTGCCCCCGGCCCGGGGAACCCCACCTTCCACGGCGCCGTGTCCCCAGGCTCGGACGGGACGAGCGGGGGCTCCCCACGAGTCTCTGGAAAGGACCTGACGGCTGGGGAAAGACCACGCGTGCCCATCCGGGGACACAGCACGGCAGCCTGACAGCCCTGGACGACCGTCATCAGAACCACGTCACAGGGAGGTCACCGTCGAGCAGACACGCGTGTGCATCACACGTGTGCACCCTTACCCTGTTCACAGAGCGGTCAGGATGCGTTTACGTGCACAAACGGTGGCCACCATCACCCAGGGGGCTGCCACCACCAATACTTCCCTCATCTACTTTTTATTCAAAGAACAACACTTCAATACAAACTCAGGAGATCAGAAAGTCCCCTGAAGCCAAACCACCAGGAAAAAAAACCCAGAAACGTGCACAGTGCTGTCTGGACAGACTCGGGCACACGAAATCAGGTCCCACGAACATGCCGCCGGCATCCCGGGCACCGGAGGGGTGAGTCCAAAGTTCTGGTGGGAAATGAACACACACCAAGCGTCAGGACACCTGTGGCGAGGAGTGAGGGCGGGACGCCCAGCCCGAGAGCTGCCCACACACAACCTCGGCTTCAGACACGCGCAGCCTCACTCAGGCCCGTACGTGGCAGGAGCACCTTCCATGGACAAATCCAGACAGTTTACAAGTAGGAAGTCCAATTGCATGTAACAACTTTCAAAATCATCTCAGACAAAAGAACTTCCCACGAGCGCAGTCTGGCTCAAAGGATGCAAACGCCCACCCAGGCCAACCCTGCATGCCCACGAGGAGGGAGCCAGCTGGATTCGGGGAGCAGGGCAGGAGCAGCGTCACCGAGCTTTGTCACCTGGGGCCGCCTCAGCTCCGGAAGGAACCTGAGGAAGGGAGCCTCAATGCTGCCCGGCCGCACAGACAGGTGCAGGGGCGTGTGGGTGAACTAAACTCCGTGAAACAAGATCTACTCAAAGGTAACACCACATTCAGGCTCAGAAAAGCCACGTTCAGAAGGACCAAACTGGTCGCTGCCTGCCCTGCTGGGGGGAGGGCCGCACCATGTTGCCCGGCCAGGCAGATGAGGACCAGAGGCCTGGCCTCCAACACCCCCCAAGACAAAAGCATGAAGAAAGGCACAATCTGAACAGACCAATAACAAGAAAGACACCGAATAGGTCATAGAAATTCCCAGCAAAGAACAGCCCTGGCCCTGACGGCTTTACTGGGGAATTCTGCTCAACACTCAATAACCAACACCCGTCCTTCTCAAGCTTTTCCAGAACAATTGCGGGGGAGGGAGCGCTTCCTGACTCATCCGATACAGCCAGAACCCCAGAGATACTCCGAGAAAATCACAGACCAGTGTCCCTTGTGAACACGGAGGCCAACACCCTCCACAGGCCACTGGAAGACAGGCCGCGGCAGCACAAGAAGATAGCAGCTTTTCCGTGGGCCGCACGGGGGACTCCCCGTGAAAACCCGCCAGTGTGACGCACCACGTCCGCAGAACGAGGGGACGCCCACACGATCGTCGGTCTCAACTGATGCAGGAACAGCACCTGACTCATCCGACACGCTCATAAAGGCACTCGACAAACCAGGAACGGGAGGAACCGTCTCCACACGGTAACCTCGAAACCCCCACGGCAAACGTGATCCTCGACGGGGACGGCCTGAGCGCTTCCTCAAGGAGCAGAGACAAGGGAGGGCGCCTGCCCTCACCACCTCCGCTCCACACAGTCCTGGAAACTCCGGCCGGAGCAGCCGGGCACGAGAACGAAGGAAGAGGCATCTACAGGGGAAAGGATCTGTTTGCCTACGACGTGGTCTTATGTGCAGAGGACTCTAAAGACTCCACAAAAGAGTGGTCAGAGTAAGTGGGTCCAGCACGTAAGGGATACAAAGTCAGCACGTGAAAATCAGCTGCGTTTCTTTACACCAACAATGAACGATCTGAAAAAGACATTATGAAAACATCCCATTTACAACAGCACAGAAAGAATAAAATACTTAGGCACTGACCTTAACCAAGGAGACGAGGGACTCACGACTGAAAACCAGAGACCGCCCCAGAAAGAGATTAAAGTCATAAATAAATGGAAGCACTTCCCGTGTGTGGATTGGAGGACTTCACACGCTGCAAAGACCAATGCCACCCAGTGCCACCTGCAGATTCAATGCAGTCCCTGTCAAAATCCCAATGGCTTGTTTGCAAGAAAAGAAAACTCATCCTAAAATTTAAATGGAATTGCAATGGACCAAACAGCCAAAACGATCTTGAAAAACAACAAAACCGGAGGGCTCACGTTTCCTGATTTCAAAACTTACTAGAGTCATCACAGCAGCGTGGCACGGGTGACAGACACAGAGGCCCGCAGAACAGAGAGCCCAGAAAGAAGCCCACGTGCACAGGGGTCAAGCCATCTCAGACAAGGGTGTCAAGACCACTGCGGGGGGGGAGGCCAATCTCTTCAGCAAACGATGCCAGGACGCTGGACATCCACGAACACAAGGATGCTGGACCCCTACCTCACACAAGGTACAAAAACCCTCTAAATGGATCAAGGACGTCAATGTAAACCCAGGAACCGTAAACCTCTTAGAAAACATGGGGCAAAAGCTTCACAGCACTGGGCTGGACGAGGACATTATGGATGGGACCAAAGGCGTGAGCAATGGAGGACACCCAGATAAACCGGACTTCCTGAAAACTTAAAATTCTGTGCATGAGAAGGCAGTACCCAGAGAGAGAAAAGGCAGTGGAGTGTGGGGAGGGGCGGGCAGGATTTTCAGGGCAAGAACCACTGTAGGATTCTCTACTGGGGGACACGTGCGTCTACACCTATAAACGTCCGGCATCAGAAGTAACCCAACATAAACCATGAACCCCTGGTGACGCGCCGTGTCCCTGTAGGTTCCTCAATTCCGACAAGTCACCAACCACTCTGACGGGGGCGCCGGTAACAGCTGTGCGGGGCACGGAGGGCAATGGAACATCTCCACGCCCTCCTCTTTATCTCACTGTGAAGCTAAAGCTGCTTTCGTTTAGCTTTTTTAAAAATTTTATTTATTTTAGAGAGAGTGCACGTGACCGGGGGAGGGGCAGAGGAAGAGGGAGAACCCCGAGCGGACTCCATGCTGAGCGTGGGGCCCACCGTGGGGTTCAACGTCACGACCCTCAGATCATGACCTGAGCTGAAGCCAAGAGTCAGATGCCCAGCCAGCTGTACCACTCTCAGCCCCACTGAAACTGCTGTTTAAAAATAAAGTCTTAAAAAAAAAAAAAAAAGAGGCAGTCCACAAAATGGGAGCAAATATTTGGGAATTTTATATCTGACAAGGGATCAGTATCCAGTATAGAGAAATCACCAACCTGATTCAAAAACAGGCACATGACTTGGACGGACAGGGCGGCCACTAAGCACAAGAACGAGGCTGAGCGTCACCAGTCTCACTAGTCGTCAGGGCGACGGGTCAGAACCACAGCAAGACCCTCACACCCATGACTGAGTCACACACAACAGACAACAGCCAACGTGGGCAAGGACGCAGAGAAACGGGAGCCCTGTGTGCAGCTGGCGGGATGGGAAACGGGGCCACTGCTGTGAACAACAGTCTGGCAGCATCCCCAAAGTTAAACCGAATTTCAATGTGACCCAGCAATCTGACCTCAGGGTGCATTACCCAAAGCACTGGATGTGGGAGCTCAAACAGACGCACGTGCCCCCACATTCACGGCGGCATTACGGGGTCCACCACAGAGGGATGGGTAACACAGGGCGGTCCGTCCACACCATGGAGTATGACCGGCCTTCTAAAGGAAGGAACCGGACCCCTGCCCCATGGGGATAAGCCCCGAGGACGGGAGGTGGAGGGACACCAGCCAGACACAGAAGGACACGCACAGGGACCCCACTCACACGAGGTCCCGGAATCGTCAGACTCAGACACGCAGAGTAGACGGCGGGGCCGGGAGAGCGGGTGGGGGTCCGTGCGTCATGGGGACAGGGTCTCTGCGTGGGGGATGGAACGTTCTAGAGCCGGACGGGAGAACGGCTGCACAGCCCTGTGGTTGTGCTCGGTGCCCCTGAACTGGACGCTTAGAAACGGTTAAACAGCAAATTTTGGGATATGTGTATTTTACCAGAAGAAAAAAAAAAGAAATCCGCCTTGATTCTGTGGCCAAAGGAGAGGGAGCACTAGGGCCAACAGGACCCCCTCAGCTGTGTCTGGGAATCTGCTGAAGATGGACCTCGAGGGCAGCCAGCGACACGGGGCCGACAGAGCGCCACAACCACGCCCGGCAGGGCCCGGGGCTCAGGCCAGGGTGGACGTGGCCATGCCCGCTCTGCTCCCTCCCTGCAGGCGCCCCCGCTCCGGCCTTACCTAGCAAGCCCCCGTAGGACGACGTCTGCTTGGGCGGCACGCCGAAGAAGAGCTGTCCTATCCTGTCGAGGTACTGGAAGAGGAGGGCACGGGGTCACCGTGGAGCCGGAACACGCCCCGTGCACAAGACCTCCCGCACCTCCTCTCAGGGCCCCGTCCCACTCCCGAGGGCCGCCCGGGGCGGAGGACTGCTCTCGCTGTCCGGCGGCCGCCCCCACGCCGCTCACCTCATTGTACATCGGGTCCCGCCGCAGGGACGGCTGGTACTGCTCACACAGCACCGTGAACACGGTCAGTTTGCCTCTGAAACAGGAGCAGAGCGGGGCACGACTGTTTCCATGTGAAAATCCAAGAGGGCTGACCAAGAAAAGCGCAGGCCGCACCCCGAACACCCGCGTGACACTCACCCGTCCACGGCCAGCAGCAGGAACCAGATGAAGTTGAGCAGAGGCTGCACGAACGGAGGGCCGTTCTCGATGGACGGGTGTTTCTGCGTGTACGTCGTGAACACCACCGACGCGCTGCTCTTGTTTTTTAAACAGAGGAACCTGGAAAACATCCGGTAAGCGGGCTATTGGCGGAGGACGAGCGGCCTGTGCACGGGTGCTGGGGGGAGCACGGCACAGAAAGCCGGCGCTGGCCAGGCTCTGTGCTCAGACAAGCCGCCCCGCGAGCAGGGCACCGCCTGACCGCCGCAGTTTACAGACGCGGAGACGAAGCTCGGGGAGGGGACCGCGGCCACAGTCGGTGCAGCTCGGACACGGAGGGCGTTCTCGGGACTGTCTGCACCCGTTGGGCCCCTGCCAGCACCAGCAGTCAGCCCGGGGGCCTGTGGGATCGAGGCCACAGGCTCCGGGTGCCATGCCGGGCGGGCGGACAGGCTCCGTTCTCGGCCCCAGGGTGACGCGTCCACAGCCGGACCATCTGCTGCAGGGGCTCCACCTCGTGAAGCGACAGAGGGGCTGACGAGAAGGCGTCTGGTGGTTCCACACGATCCCGGCCGGCCCAGGGACGCTGTGCACTATACACCCACGGCCCGGGGCAGGGAGCTCTGGGGTCTAAGAAACGTCTCCGTGTCTGAGGGACAGACGCCGGCCACGCGTCGCTGTGGAGCAGAGCGTGGAAGCGGAGATGCTGTCGTGCACACAGCAAACGTCCCGTGACTCCAACCCCTTCAAATCCGTGAGACCTTTCCTAACCCCACGCCCGGGCACCAAATCCCAGCACTTCTGCGGGAGGAGCACGCTCGAGAGGCGTCTGGAGCTCAGGCGGGCGGCGCCGCGTCCCCTTCCCGAGCTGTGAGCGCCAGCACCACCCAGGACTGGGGGGGGGGGGCAGCGAGGAGGCCTGTGGGAGCAGGGACAGACTCGGGCCGGGGCACCAGCCCCCTCACGGGGAACCTTCCAAAGCACGAGACGTGCAGGAAGGCAGGAGCAGCCCTGGGAAAGCCTCAAAAGCACGCGTGCTCCCCATGCTGAGACGCCTCGTACCCTACAAAAAATAGCGGCCTGACACTAAAAACGCCAAAACCTCAAAGAGGTGACGTAAGAAAACACACACACCGGGGAGTCACAGCAGAACACGGACTCCGAGCGGACGCTCGCCTCCGGGGCCGCCTCGAGGGGTCAGCGGCCAGGTCACGGGGCGACAGCGGCAGGGACGAGGGACGGACACGCACAGCCGCGCGCAGAGGGGGCCGAGCGAGCGTGGGTACCTACTGGAGCACAGCCTGGGCCACGAACATGTCCACCTCGCTGCGGAAGCCCCTGGAGGTCGAGTACTCCACCAGCATGTGCGCGCAGCCCTCGCCGTCCGCGGAGTGCAGGAAGTGGTACCGCGACTCGCAGTAGTTCTGCTCTACAAAGGCAAGGGGACACGGGGGGCGTGCACGCGTCAGCCGCCGGACCTGCCGTGCACGCGGGCTCTGCCACCTCACACGGGTCAAGTCCGCCGCGTCGCACGCACGTGGCGGGAGGCGGCAGGCTTCGGCCGCACTGCCCTGCGCAAGCGGCTCGGGGTCCCCGCGGCCGCGCGGACGTGGGCTGACCCACGAGCAACGGCCAACAGGGAACCCTCGGGCTCTCACGGCGGCAGTTCTACGCGCTTCTGATGACATGAGATGCCAGCCCCACTAACTGCAACACGCCAACGCCCTGAATCTCAGAGTGGCAGCCAGGCCCAGGCCAGGCCGCCTGCCCCCAGGCCACGGGGATGTCCCCCGAGAGCCTCGCAGCCCCGGTCCTCCCGACAGGCCCACACTGTGCTCCCAGCCCACCCGCCCCACCCCGTTCTCTGTTTCAATCACCGTGTCTACGGTCTGTCCGCCCGACACAGGGCACAGCCCCATCAGGCAGGCGGAGAAGCTTTTCTGGATGAAAGTCCCCGTGATGATGGCCGGGTCCTTCATGCAGTGGGGACACAGCTCACCCCCACGGTGTCCGCAGAGGAGACCAGGCGGCCCCCTTCCATATGGGGTCACCTGGGAGCTGGTCAGAAACGTGGAATCTCAGGCCCCGAAGTGGAAACCATGCCCCAACAGGTGACTCAGGGCATGCTCCTCTCAGGGCCCTGTTCCCTGTGGCTACAGCTCTCAGCCATGCACGAAGCTTCAGGGCTAACGGCACCACAGGGCATGTCTGTTCCAACACTCAGCTATTTGTAAGCATGTCTGTTTTTTTAAAAAAAAATGACCAAAATCCCAATCTTCTCAATATCAGTAAATGACTCAGGCTGTAAAGCTGCTGTCCCCACTCATCCCTTGAAAATCCACTTCTACCCCCCCAACCCCTACCCTCCCCGCGGCTGCTCACTCCGCACTGAGGGCTCAATACCCCACCCCTCCGTTCCTGGCCGCCACGGCGAAGGGGGTGTGCTCGGCATCCGACAGAGCCCAGGACGCCCACGGTGGCAGCTGTGCCGAGGCAGAGACCCAGTCTAGGTCAGGCCACTGCTCAGACCACCTCCCCACACCCTGACCCATCTCCCGGAGCAAACAGGATCACGCCCTGTCCTGCTCACAAGGCACCTGGTTCTCACACTTTGCCAGGGCTCGGCCCCGTGCCTCAGCTTCCTCTACTGGGAACACCTGTTCCGGCTGGGACCCGGCCGCCCCCCTGCCCTGGGCACCAGCTCTCAGGGCCCAGCATGCCGCCTTCAGAAACACAGAATAATTCTGAGTCAGCATTTCTCTGTGTACCCGTGCTGTCTCTCCTCTCTCCCTCAGACCCCTTAGAACAACAGCATCCTATGAGAGGAGAAATTAGGCAAAACTCCATGCTCCGTCCCGGCACAAGGCTCCCTCCAAGAACTGGACTGGAGCCCGCCCAGGAGCAGCTCGGGCACCCTGTGGCCTTGGCTCCGGACCACCAACCAGCAAGTTCTGCAGCAAAGCAAATCCAGCTCCCTGGTTTCCCCATGCACGTCAGAGCTGTGCTGACCCCGTGCTGGTCCGTGAAGTGCAATGGCGCGGTCTAAAAACCAGGGGCGTGCCTCGAGTAAGAAATGCTTCACGGCTGGAAACGCACACCAGCATCTCAGCCTTCAGGGAGTTACGGTCTTTTCTGCTGGTGGACAGTTCTGCCTCGACGTCAACGGCTGCTGACTGATCAGGGTGGTGGCTGCTGAAGGTTGGGGTGGCCGTGCCGTGTTCTCACAATAAGACAGCAATGCCGTTGGCTGCACTGATGGATTCTTCACGAGGGATTTCTCTGTCGTGTGTGATGCTGTTGGATAGCATTTTACCCACAGGAGAACTTCTTTCGGACTGGGAGTCCGTTCTCTCCAACGTGCTGCTGCTTTATCAGCTCTGTTATGTGATCCCGTGAATCCTTAGTGGTCCCTTCAACAGTCGTCACAGCATCTTCACCAGGAGTGGATCCCATCTCAAGAAACCACTTTCTTCGCTCCTCCATAAGACACAGATCCTTGTCTTATAAAGTGTGAGATGGCAGCAGTTCAGCCCCACGTTCAGGCTCCACTTCTGACTCTAGTTCTCTTGCCGTTCCCATCGCATCTGCAGCGACTTCCTGCATGGGGTCTTGAACCCCTCAAAGTTGTCCATGAGGGTTGGAATCAACGTCTATCAAACTCCTGTCACTACTGATATTTTGACCTCTTCCTATGACTCATGGGTGTTCTTAGTGGCATCTAGAATGATGAATCCTTTCTGGAAAGTTTTCAGTGGACTTTTCCCGGAACCATCAGAGGAATCACTATCTATGGCAGCGATAGCCTTATGCAATGTATTTGTTAAATAATAAGACTTGAAGGTTGAGGGGTGCCTGGGTGGCACAGCGGTTAAGCATCTGCCTTCGGCTCAGGGTGTGATCCCGGCGTTATGGGATCGAGCCCCACATCAGGCTCCTCCGCTATGAGCCTGCTTCTTCCTCTCCCACTCCCCCTGCTTGTGTTCCCTCTCTCGCTGGCTGTCTCTCTCTCTCTGTCAAATAAATAAATAAAATCTTAAAAAAAAAAAAAAAAAAAGACTTGAAGGTTGAAATGACTCCTTGATCTGTGGGCTGCAGAATGGATGTGTCAGGCATGAAAACAACATTTATCTTGCTGCCCATCTGCATCAGAGCTTTTGGGTGACTGGGTACATTGTCGGCAAGCAGTCCTATTTTGAAAGGAATCTTTTTTCTGAGCAGTGGGTCTCGACGGTGGGCTTAAAATGTTCAGTAAACCATCTTGATAATAGAAACACTGTCATCCAGCCTTTGTCGTTGCGTGTATACGGGACAGGCAGAGTGGATTTAGCAAAATTCATAAGGGCCCTAAGATTTTCAGAATGGTAGTGAGCACTGGCTTCAACTTCACGTTACCAGCTCTATTAGTCCCTGACAAGAGAGTCAGCTTGTCTTTGAAGCTTTGAAGCCAGGCGTTGACTTCTTTCTAGGTACGGAAGTCCTGAACGTCCTAGACTCCATCAAGCTGTTTCACGTTCCCTGAAAATCTGTTCATTTTCAGCCGCTTCAGTGATGATATCAGCTCGATCTTCTGGATAATTTGCTGCTGTTTCTCTATCAGCATTTACCACGTGTTCATCTGTACTTTTATATTATGGAGAAGGCTTCTTTCCTTAAACCTCATGAACCAGCGTCTGCTAGCTTCAAACTGGTATTCTGCAGTTTGCTCACCTCTCTCAGCCTTCATGGCATTGAGGAGAGTTAGGGCCTTGCTCTGGATCAGGCTTTGGCTTAAAGGGAATGTTGCGGCTAGTTTGATCTTTCATCCAGACCACTAAAACTGTCTCCATAGCAGCAATAAGGCCGTTTCACTTTCTTATCATTCATGTGTTCACTGGATTAGCACTTTTAATTCCTTCAAGAAGTTTTCCTTTGCATTTACTACTTGGCTGTTCGGTGCAGGAGGCCTGGCTTTCGGGCTGTCTCACCCCTGGACAAGCCTTCCTCACAGAGCTTAACCCTCTGTAGTTTGTTATTTAAAACGAGACGTGGGACTCCTCCTTTCACTGGGACACGGACAGGCCACTGTAGGATCACGAACCGGCCCCATTTCAACACTGCGGGGCCTCAGGGAACAGGGAGGCCTGAGGTGCGAGACGTGGGTCCGGCTGGTGGCGGAGCAGTGGGTACACACATTTATCAATGAAATTCACCCCCTTCCATGAGCGCAGTTCCTGGCTCCCCAGAACCAGGACCACGTCAAAGACCACGGTCACAGATCCTAATGAAACAGCCTGCATTGCTGCTAGAACGACCGATGGTGACACGGGGACACAAGTGAGCGAGTGCTGTTGGAAACATGGCGCCAACATGCCAGCTCGAGGCAGGGCCGCCTCAAACCCTGACTGTCGAAGACGCACCACGACCTGAGGGACGCCTGCATACCGCACCACCACACACGGCGATCATGCCAAGGGGAGGCGAGCCGGGGATGGCCCCACGCACCACAGCCTGCGGACACGAGCCGTGGGCGCCGTGGGGCAGGACAGGACGTGGCATCTCACTTGGGGTTTGTGCCTCAAGCACTGCGCGTAATTGCCTTACAGCCGGCCCTTCGCCCGCGCGGGCTCTGAGGGACTCCTGAAGCCTAAGTCCTGCTCCTCAGCCACAGACGCCGGGCCGCGCCCCACTGTCTGCCTGGCATCTCCCCACAGCCCCACTAAATACAGACTGGGCAAAAGGGGTGCCAAAGCAACGCTCGCTGGCGAGAGAGGTTTGCCGCAGGTGCTCCTGGAAGACGCCCCTGGAAGACGGAGCGGGAGTCCCCCGGCCCCGCCAGGCTGGTGAGCAGAGACAGCCTCTCACCGAGGTCAGTGTCCTGTGGGCAGGACAGACAGAAAATACATGGGGACCGTGCTAGCTGGGAAGGCCAGGGTGGCCCAGGGCTGGAGGAACCCGCCGCCAGCAGCGGGCCACGGCCGAGTCTGGAGGAGCAAGGCGCCCACGGGGAACGTGCGCCAGGAGAGGAGGGAGCCCAGCACCGCCTCGGCCTCGAGATACCAGGTGCTTTCTCAGACCCCACGTGCTTCCTGGGGAGGGACGTGGAAAGGATTCAGCCGCACCCTCCAAGGACGGATTCCTTAACCGTCCGGCCTTTGAACTGACACCTGACTGTTTTCTCTTCATGTCCCTCTGGGGTGAGGGTAGGGCTGGCGTGCCAGCACACAGGGGTCGAGAAACCCCCCGCCTCATGGGTCACAGCGGGAGGGGAGACCCAGCGGAGTGAGCACCACTGCCTGCAGATGCTCGCACGGCCGGCTTCCCAGCACGAACAAGGTTCGTGGGAGCACCCAGCACAGGCACACTGCTGTACGAGAAACACAGCCGGCACGTGCCCTGGGCCCGCCGGCTGTGGGGGAGGCAGACCTGTCCGACCACTGTGCCGCTTGCCGGAAGCAGGCCGTTTCCAGGACGAGCTTGCTGTCACAGACATTCCCGGTGGAAGGTCACCTTCAAGTGAGGAAGGCTGCCCCTCTGCTCCCACCAACGCACCTCCCACCATCACCCTCCCTTCGCCCGCCCCCTGCCCAGCGAGCAGGCCAGGAAGGCTGACGCACTGTGAGCGAGCTGCCTGCAAGGTGCTCACCACAACAGGACACAGCTCTTTGAATTCTCCTGCACAAGTGCGGGGCACAGCACCCAACCACACGCCTTCCCCTGTGCCTGAGCTCAGGACGGGAACCACACCCGGAAACTGCCAGAAGCCCCCCCTTGTGGACTTAACAGTCCCCCAAATGCTTACTCGGAAGCAAGATAAATGTGAAGAAAACACAGAGCAGGGCGCCATCAGAGGGCCAGGCTGGGGAGGATGTCCCAGAAAGGAGGCTGGTGGGGATACAGCCGAGGCCCATGGACAGGAAGGGCCAGGCCAGCGGAGAGCAAGATCTCCCTCCTTGTTTCCTGTGGCCCATGAGCCCACCTGATTAAACGGCTAACACAAATAAGAGCCACGTGGGGCATCAAAAGGGACAGCTGCTCCCGCGACTGCCCGTGCCCGAGAGGTGCTCTGTGCACAGGTGTGCCGGGCCTACCTTTCCACAGCGTGAGGGCCAGCAGCTGGTGGAGCCGGGGGTGGCCCAGTTTCCCAGATCCTCCACTGGACCACTTCAGGGCTCGAGACACAAAAGCCACTCGCTCTGGAGAATTTGGGTCCATCAAACTGAACAGTTTGGCCAGATTTTCTAAAACAACACAAACACACTCTCACCCGAAGAAACACGCTACTGCCCCGCGCTCTGCACGCTGCATCTCCTAGAAGTTCACGAAACAGGAACTACTTCACTTCCAAACCTGGGACTGGCTGTGCTGGGGTGTCCCCTTGGACGTGCATTCCCCTCCAGGCCCCGAGACCCCCCTCGGCCTCTCAGCTGCAGAGCCAGCAGCCACACACACTTTTGTGGCCTCATGGCTTAGCCTGTGTCGGGGAGCCGGGGGGGGCTCTAGCAGGGAGCTGGCCCACAGGGGAGCAAGGCCTGGGCGGGCAGGGAGGTAACACGCCGGGTGCAGAGGCCGGGACCAGGGGACCAGGCCCCTCCTCCATCCTCCCAGCAGGGCAGCTCCTAAGGATGACTTTCCCCACTGCACATTTACCGCATCGGACAGGCTGGCAAGCAGTTCTCGGACAAACCAGAGTGTGCGTAGTGTGCGTAGGGGTGTCGCTACCCCACGTATGAAGGTACCTCATGCATTGTGAGAGAGCCTTACCCAGCAGCTCATCGGCCACCTCGACTTCTGCCTTCTCCAGCGACTCTAAGACCAACATGGACAAGTCCGCAGCACTGTTTTGCTACAAAACATGGAAGTGCGTAAGAATCACCAAAACAGAGCTCTGGCTCGTTCTCAGAAGCCACGGCAAAGCTGGACGGCTGCTCTGGTCTCCAGCTAGAAACACACCGCGCACCGAAGCTACGGAGACTACTCTGAGCAGAGCTCGATGGGCAGTGCGGCCGAAGGACTGAGACCCCGGCTGCCCGTGCAGCCCCCAGCACCCTCAGACAGCACCCTGTGCCACGAGGACGCCTGCCCAGCTGCGGTCAGTGCCAACAACAGTGCGCAGTCCTCCACCAGGCCTCTCCCTGGACGGTCCTTTTCCGACCCGCAGGCCCCGAGCAGAGAAGGGACAGGCCCGCCGCGTACTTGGCCGTGGCTGAAGAACAGCAGTGCCCCTGAGCACATGAGCTCCCGCGCCTCCGTGTGCTTGCTCTGCGACATGTATCTGCAAGACAGGGGAGAGAGCAGAGCCCCGGTTAGGTCCAGTGGCACACGCTCCACCGCAGACACCCCCTCTTAATTTCGCTCCCCCAGCCCAGTGGCTACAGTTTGGAGATAAATGCTGAAGATAAAACGTTCCAAGTCAACAGGAAAGCTTCACAAAGCAAACAATCCCCCGCACCCACGCTCACAGGCACACAGGCCTCCTACCAAAGATGGAGCGGAGCTGTGTTCTGCTCCCTGAAGCCCATCACCTCACCCGGTCACAGGCACACAGGCCTCCTACCGAAGATGGAGCGGAGCTGTGTTCTGCTCCCTGAAGCCCATCACCTCACCCGCCCCTAAACGCGTCCAGGTGCCACGCGGGGTGCTCCGTGGCCCAGGTCCCCCCGGTGTGGACGGAGCACCTGCTGTCAGCACTCGGACTCAGGGGACCAGCAGACCTGTGCCCCCCATCTGACAGCATCGCTGGCAGGGGACACTGTCTGTGCCCAAACAGGCCTAGGCGGCTCAAGGGTTTCAGCAGAAGGACCCAGAGAAAGGCTGGGTGACTTCCACCTTGAAGCAGAGGCCCTGCCTCGGTGGTAGGAGCTGCGTGAGGGACGGAGTGGCACACTGGGGTCCACTGCAGAACCAGGGGTCAAGGCTGCGCTCAGGGGCCGGGACGGCGGGAGCTCCAGGATGGAGACTCACCCACTGTGATGACTGCACCGTCTCTGCGGTCCCCACCCCCTCCCCGTGCTCTCCTGTTACCCCCTCTGTCCTACCTCACTTTCCCACCTTGAGCACACTTCTCAGTTTCCTCCACCGCAGACAGAAACATAGAGCAGTGAGAGCCCAGCAAGTAACTGAACACAAACAACGGATGACGGTCCGTCTGCCACAGACCAGTTCCGCCAAGCGCAGCACACCCGAGAGAAAGCCACCGGCCCGAAGCGGCTTCCCCAGCACACGGAGCTAAACGCAGGTGGTGCCGACGCTCGGGTCGCTGGCTGGAATTGAACTCCACGATCATCAGGAAAGAAATCCCACCGACCAAGTCTGTGCCTCCGTCAAGACACGACAAATTACAGGAAGACACTCAAGCCGCAGCACCCGGGTGCTGCCAAGCCGGGCCAACACCAAACCCGCGCCTGGGAGCCTGTCTGCAGCTCACCTGGACCAACGGGTCAGGTGCGAATGCGAGCACCTGGCTGTTCAATTAACCACAGAAAAGCTCTTTTCTTCAAAAAGCCCCCCCCCCCCGAGAACACACAGTCACACACGGGGAACCCAGCTGGCCCAGACACAGCCCCAACAGAAGACCCCATCTGCTCGGTGGGGGCTGGGGCTGGCGAGAGGAACCTGCACCCCGAGAAAGAAAAAAGAAAACCACCGCCAGCCCGCAGGTCAGCAGGTTACCAGGATGGCCGGCAGTTTCCCGCAACAGCACTTTCGAGAGCCATCCCTGTGCCTCTACCTCCCCCTTCGCACACGCAAGCACAAGGCCTACTCCCACGCCAACCCAGCTCATCCCAGTCTGGTCCTGCCAGGAGCCGCCCTGCACATGACCTGGGGCCAGCACAGCCACGGGCTGTTCTGGAAAGACAAGTATTCGGAGGCACGCCACCTCACGCTGCCATTTTCGTGGACAGGCACTTGTCCTAAATGACGATCTTGAGAGCGTGCTACTGCTTACACAAGACGTGACAGAACTCTCGACTCCTCCGTCTGGTGCAGAGCAAGAGACCACCTCTCCGAACACCTGGTGAAAGAAGATGCTAAGAAGCAGGCGACAGCAAATCCCTGGGGTAACAGGGCCTGCTCTCAGGTGCCCGCGGGGCCTCCCTTACCTGGGGCGGTGCGCCACGCGCAGCGCTCGTCCCATCCAGGTCAATCACCTGTTGCCGATCAAGGAAAGCCAGAACAAACAAAACAGTGAAAGGCAACTCGCTTCTTTCTGCAGAACTCAGGGAATGGGAAGGGATTTAGTGTCTGGGCCCAAGGCTTGGGGGCGCTGAGAGCAGATGGAGCAAGAACCCTCCAGCCCGGCACCATCCACACAGCCCTGATGTCTGTACCCACACATGCACACGCCTCTGGAAAGTGTACCTGGTCGGCACACCTGGTGGGCACATGCTGCTATCATCTGCCAGCCAACAACTGACTGGAGGGGGGGAGAGGGAGAAGCAGACTCCCCACGGGGCTCGATCCCAGGACCCCAGGATCAGGACCTGAGCCAAAAGCAGACGCTTCACTGACTGAGCCACCCAGGCGCCCCTCTAAGTTTTTCTTTTAAAAAATTTTCTTCATTTAAGAGGCAAAACCACACAAATCTCAGGAAGGCCCCTCGGGGGAGGCAGGCTGGCTGCAGAGGGCCCCCCCCCCCGGGAGGTGATGGTGATGACACTGGGCCAAGGGGCCCTCTGGCCACCCCACAAAACAGCCACAAAAGCCAGAAAGAGGGTGGAGGATGACGGAGCGCCAGTAACCCAACAGACCTGGAGAACGGACTCCGTCCTCGTCCTGGAGAGGTCTGAAGATGCTAGGGGGCCACCCGCCAGCACCAGCACCACTGATGTGGGCCAGAGCCTCAGCTGGGCCACCGGGCTTCAACTACTGCCCGCACCTGAGGCTCGTGCACCAAGTTCAACCCACCGGACTGCCCAATTCCGTGCCCCCTTCTCCTTCAACTGCTGCCAAACACAATTAAAACAGTGCAATTTGGAGATGCCTGGGTGGCTTAGTGGGTTAAGCGTCTGTCTTCAGCTCAGGTCAATGATCTCAAGGTCCGGGGATCGAACCCCCTGCTTAGCAGGGAGTCTGCTTCTTCCTCCCCCTCTACTCCTTCCCTTGCTCATGCTGTCTCTCTCACGCACGCGCATGCGCTCTCTCAAATAAACAGAATGTTAAAAAAAAAAAAGCAATTTGGTGAATGTATCCAACAGGTGAGTGGGTAACAAGCTGTGGTCCATCCAGACCACAGAACACCATTCAGCAACAGAAATGAACTAATGCTTCACACGTGGGCAAATCTCCAATTAATCATGCTGGGTAAACTCAAAATGTACAAAAAGAGGATATGATTCCACTTACAAAACATTCTAGAAAATGCAAATCAACCCACGGGGCAGCAGAGAGCAGTGACTACCTAGGGGCAAGGGTTGTGAGGGACGGATTCTGAGAACAGAGAAAGAACCTCTGCGTGATGGACGTTCTCCGTATCCTGGCTGGCGGTAGTCTCACGGAAACACATGTGCCAAAGCTCATCAACCTGCACCCCCATGCCAACACTGTGGTGCAGATATACAGATTCACCTACAGAAAGACCAAGAACCTAGTATAACTCAGGGAATCAGACTTGTCCAGGAGCCGCACACCCAGGAGGGTCTTAAAGGGGCTGAAATCACAGGTCTGCAGGGACAGACTCCCCTGGGAGCCAGGGACAACTTCAGGCTAGTTCAGCCAGGCCTATGGATGGCCACGAATGCCACCATAGTGGGGCCAACGGCAGATGATTCACTTTTCCCAACTCCCAAGGGGTGGCAGGTGCACCCCAGATGCCCCACGAGGAAGCCAAGGCTGGTCCCAGGTCACAGAGCATAGGTGAAATTCGAAGCCCAATCAAGGCTGCGGCAGTGGAGAGCCTACTTTCCATCACCACCCCCAAACACACCCTGAGCAGAGAGACTTGCCTCTTCACAGCTCATCCCACAGGGCAAAACTGTCTCAAAACAAGAAACATTGTTTATTTTTGGGAAGATCCAGTTTTGCTGATTAATCAGCGGGGGAAAATATCTACATAGTAATCCCGAGAACAGCAAGCAACCGGGCCAATCTGGAGTGCTGGGAAAGCTCCCCTCACGTGGACTGCTGGCTGGTGAAGCTGCCAGGTGAAGGCCTACGCCCAGCTGTGCTCACTCCTACCCGGGCTTCCTCGGAGCCCCGGAGCCCGCGGGGCCGGGACAAGACCTCAGAGTCCGCGGAGACACTGACCCATCTTGTCACTTATGGACAACATCAAAGTCTAGGCCTGAACGGTGAAAAGGGCCGCCCCAACGGCCTTTCAATACCCTACCGCAACAGTTCGGGCAGAAAAGGCCCTCCACGGACGGGTCTAAACCCCTACACCTGTCGTTCAGGCCTATCCCCTCCCAGCGAACCCCACCACCACCACTGCTCCGCCTGGACCGTCCAGGATGACCGAGCGCCCTACACACGCGACGACTCAGATCACAGCAGCAGCGTGTCACAACACAGCTCCCGTGACCACGCAGCCCATGAGGGGATCCCGCAGGCCACACACCTGCCGACGCGACAGAGCCGCACGAAGAAAGCACCTTTGATTTCAGTGCGCCCGCTGTAGTACCCCCACACACACGCGCAATGAGCCCCGCGCGGCCCCGGAGCCCTCCCGCGTCCCCCCAAACGCGGGGCCCCCAGCGTTCCTCCAGCACCCCCCCCCCGCCCCCGGGACTCGCCGCGCCGCCGGGTGCCCCGCGTTCCTCCAGTCCCCCCTACGCCCCCAGCCCTCGGGACTCGCCGCGCCGCCGGGCCCCCCGCGTTCCTCCAGTCCTCCCCATGCCCCCAGCCCCCGGGACTCGCCGCGCCGCCGGAGGCCCTCGGCCGCGCGGGTGCAGGCGTGGCGCCGGGCTCACAGACACTGCTGCTCCGGCGCGGGGCGCGAGGGCCGCGGGACAGGAGCACGTTTCACCGCACGACCGGACCGCCAGGGGCCGCAGACCCCGGGGCTCGGTCCTGGCGAGATCGCGGATAGGCGACGCCGGGTCGGGGCCCGGGGACGGGGGAGAGGGTCGGGCAGGGGGAGGTCGGGGAGGAGACGCCCGGCTTCAGCAGGGGCTGGGGCAGGGGCAGGGGCCGGGCCCGGCGCCCTCCACCTCCCGGCCGCCCGCCAGCTCCGACCGCCGCGGCGACAGGCAGCAGCGCGGGCCAACGGGAACACGGGGCGGCGTGGCGCGGCCAATGGGAGGCGGCCGGGGGCGGGACGCCGGGCTCGGCGGAAAGCCCTGGAAGGCGGCGGCCGCGGCGCCGCGGCTACCTGAAGAAGAGGGTCCGGTACATTTGGTGCGCCTCGTAGTAGTCGCCCTTCTCGACGCTAGCGCGCAGCTTGCCCTCCACGCGCTGGACACCGCCGCGGTTCCGGGCGCCGTTGCGGGCGCTCTCCTGCTCGGCCATAGCCGCCGCCGCCATCGGGCCGGCGCTCCGCGCAGGGCTGACGCTGTCGCAGGCGCGGTCGGCAGCGCCTCTCGGCTTCCGTCCCGGCGGCCGCCCGACTCCCTCTACGGTGGCCCGCGAGGAGCCGCGCGCAGCTGGAGGCGGGCGCGCCGGCGGGCGGCCACGTGACTGCGGGGCGGGACCGCGGAACCTGCGTTGGGCGGCCACGTGACCGGGGGGCGGGGCCGCGGCGGGCGCGCACGTGACCGCGGCGGGCTCGCTGACGCCACAATGGCGTCGGTACGTGACGGCAGAGCGCGGGGGTCAGCCTTGCGCGCCGCGGTTGCGTCCAGGGCCGGTGGCCAGAGGCCTAACAGCCACGGTTCAGCAGTCTTTGGGATGCCAAGGTTCTGAAATAAAAGCCGTGTTTTCATACTTTATGCCGCGGGCTGCGCCGGGGAGGTGAAGGTGACTAAAGCCAGGTCGTGTTGGTCGGGTTTGGGGACCCAAGAGAGGCCCAAGTCCAGGCGACATGCCATTGCTCGAGAAGGAGCAGTCGTCGGCTCGCTTGGACACAGAAGCGCCTGTTAACATGGAGTTGGAGGTCTGGGGGAGACGGGGATGGGGACAGGGGACGGGCTCTGGGCAGGGGGACAGGGATGGGGACAGTGGACGGGCTCTGGGCAGGGGGACAGGGATGGGGACAGTGGACGGGCTCTGGGGACGGGGATGGGACAGTGGACAGGTTCTGGGCACGGGACAGGGATGGGGACAGTGGATGGGTTCTGGGCAGGGCAACGGGGATGGGGACAGTGGATGGGTTTTGGGCATGGGGACAGGGATGGGACATTGGATGGGTTCTGGGCAGGGCAACGAGGATGGGAGCAGTGGACAGGGACTGGGGAGGGAGCACAACTTCAGCCGTTTTTCCATTTGAAGGCCCACTGGATTTTGGGGTCAGCCAACTCTTCAGACTCCCAAGAGTATCGAGTACAGAGTGTTCCTTGTTTGCACACTAACTGTTTGTATAGGGAAAAAATCGCACAAACGTCCATCCGCTGGGGACTGGTTCAATCTAAGGAGTGCATGCATGCAAGCACCAGTAGAGCTGTTCTTTCACAAGTTTCTTATGGACAGGCGAGCTCCCAGATCTGTTCCAAAACCGAGACAAGGGAGACACGAAACAGTAGCTGAGTCCACCTTCATCTGTGTGAACGGCGGTGGACCAGACGTATGTATAGCGCGTTTTTGCTCGTGGGCAGAGGGGTTCACAGAAAGATAAAAACATTGTGGGAATGCTGGCTGCCCCTGAAAATCCAGAGTCAGGGAGGCACAAGCACGGCCGGCCCTGGGCTGTCCTCATTCCAGGGCCCCTTCCAGACTCCCGCCCTGTGCGCTGCCCCCGCTGCAGCTCTTGAAGGGAGGCACTTTGTCCCTACTCACCAGTAGGTCTTAGTCCGTGCCCCCCACACAGTGGGCACGCGGGAAATGTGTACTCGACGCACCGACCCTGGGGCGGGCTTGAAAATGAGCAGTGCCCCACACCTGCCTTCAGCAGCGGACGCCCTGATGACCTGGCTGTGCCTTTGAGGGGGTCGAGCAGGCGGCTGACTGGGAACCCCAGAGGGCAGAGGCAGCAGGAATATGCAAGTGCACTGGTCCCTCCCCCGCACCCCCAGGGCAGGAACAAGGCAGACTGAGGAAAGAAGTAGGCCGTTTATTCGTCACTGGAAACATCACATGCACTTTTAAAAATTTAAACTCTTTATTTAAACGTTTCAATAGCATCTTATCAATTTGGTGGCAGCAAAAGAAGCACTACCAAAGACAAGTATTTTGAAAAGCATTTACAAAAATACCGTGCACAAAGTCCTATTCTGCATCTTTAAAAATAAATATTCAAAATATTTCCACCCAACTCCCAAATTTAGTTTTATATAGGAAATTTTGATTTATATATTTATCCTGTAATATCTGAAACATCTGTATACATTTTATCCAACTTAACTGCATAGGCATTATTTAGTTCCAATTCTAAGAGTGAAAAAAATGCTACTTTACGTAGTCGAGGACAGTTGTGCAGTACGCGTAAAACCCCAGTCAGCACCATCACTTTCTGTTTCTGAAAACACGGTGTTTATGAGAACACCAAAAGAACGGTCTTAACCCAATAAAACTTAAATAATTTTTAAAACATCTGTTAACACTTTAAGTGCCTTGCAAATATCTCATAAAGTCTGCTCAGTAAAATAGTCTAAATATTAAATATTAATTATAAACAAAACAAGTCTCCTAGGAATTGAGAATGGCCCACAGTCGTAGTAAGAGGCAAATCCCAACTAGAACCAGGAAGAAAGTGCCGCCGTAAGAAAAATTATAACCCTACCACGTAATGGTGAATTTGCCACACTGGACTTGGAGAGCCATCAATAGAGTAAAAAGACTCTTAAAGACTGGGAGCACATTAGTGTTGAACTTTGCAGCAAAATTTAAAACAAAACCTGATGACATCCCCAAGGTTGGATTTCTGGGGTCCTACGGACACTGAGGTCCAACTCCAGGGTGGCCCCCAATGCACGGAGACCTGGCGAGACCCCAGCCCTCCGTTCAGGCCTCGGCTGAGATCCAGGCCACCACCCCCTTCCAAATCAGGCCCACTTCAAGCCCACGACAAAACCAAGCAACCGTGCTGGAATCTGAATAGAAACGACACACAGGCCTGACTGTGAAAGTCCTTCTCAGATGCAGGAGCAAACTAAGGAGAAAAACACAGTTATTTCCCCACCTGGGAACTTAAATTAACTACTGGTGCTGAATAAAGGAGAAACCCTCTCCTAAAGGAAAGGAGTTCAGAACTCTGAAATTTGGTGACATCGTTTTTCCCTGAAAGAAACGTGTGCTGGATGGAACAGAGGAAACGGGTCTGCCCCAAAGTCCTCTAGAAGGGCCAGTGAAAGGCTAAACATCAAAGCTTCAAGAACACTCTGACCTTTAACTTCACTTGCTTTGTTCCTGATGTCGAGAGAATACAAGGATCAAGAGCTTTATGTCCAAAAACAACCCCCCAGAACGACATACCCATCTTTGTGAACCACTCATTCCGGTGGGTTCCCACAGAGATGGGCTGTGGCCAGCAGATCTCGGGGAAGCCAGGCATTCGACATGCAGTGTTTCCTGTGGACAGAAGAGCAAGCCGGGCGTCAACTCCCATTGGCAGTCGGCAGCATTTATTTAGGGGTGACGTCCTCGCGATGCTCCAGGTGCCCTGGTTCAGGAAGGGTTCCAGTGTTTGAGGCTGTCCCCGTATATACAAAATGTACAAGAACCACAGGAGGGTCTCTACTTGACAGGCTCTCCATGAACTCTGAACCGATAGAGACATGTGTACTCAGGATGGCCCCAGTTGGAAAGAATCCGAAGCTCCACTATCTGGAAAGTTCCATCAGGTCTTTCCTGAAATCAAAAGGGGAGGGGTCACACTTAATTCACAGTAACACCCCAGGCCCAATCACTTCCCCAACTCTGAGGAAGCAGCCACGTTGGAAACTGTTAGTGTGAACTCCGGTGTCTATCGTAGGACACAGAGCTCAGGCAAAATGCAACTCCTCAGAAGCACAGATTTACTTTCAGCGTAACAGGGCGCCTGTGTGCAGAGCAAGATACTACAAAGGCTCGTTTGGGAAGAGCTAGGAAGCTCAGATCCCACTCCTCCCAGGGCTTGACGCCCACATGCACCCCTGGGCAGCTTTGTCCTGCCCACCTGACAGGAGGAACCCACGGGTCCCTGGGAGCTGTGCAAGTCCTTACCAGGACGTGGAACATCTGGAGTGATTCCCCTTCTTGATCATACATAAACTGTCCCAGAAGCTGTCCTTCCTCTTGGTATTCATTTTCTAATCCCTGAAACCAAACCAGACAGTCATTAAGTAATGGAAAAAGAACACAACATTAATTAGGATTGCTTCCCCTCGACATCATCTGGGAGGATGAAAGCATTAATAAAGCCTCCTCCAGAAGGCCTGTTAAATGCCTGGCACTTTGTTAAGGGCTCCACACAGTTAATGACAACCCTGCGGGGCAGGTGTTACTCCTCCTGTCACACGCATAGGGAAAACCACGCTGCAACTGGCAAGCTAACGCACGCCCGACTGCACAGACCACTCTGTTACCCACGTGGCCCACGGTGCCCTCAATGCTCCAAAGTGGAACCACACCTGATGAGCCCGGAAAAAGGACACCAGGCCACCTTGCACAGACAGCAGATGGCGGGGCCAGGGGCTGGCATGGAATGGGGACAGAGTCCCCGTTTGGGAAGAGGAGCAAGTTCTGTAAAGGACAGCTGTGCAAATGTGCCTTGTCCAGGGAACTGCATGCTTAAGATGGGTAAGGGGGTAACTCTGATGTGTGTTTTGCCACCAGAAGGAAGTCACCAGCAGGAAACAGAGATGACTGTTGGAGTGTGTCATCACAGGGAAGGACTGCTCGGTATGGGATGCAACAGTGGGCCATGGGCACACATGGCCCAACGCAGCACCGAGACCAACTCTGGGAAGTGCGTGTGTACGTGACACATGACTCGTATTTCTGTACAAAGCAGCTCAGGTATGCATAAGGAAGCTAAGATCCCAAAAGATAAATGAATAAAAACAAAATGAACCTACAAAAAAAAAAAAAAAAGTAAAGTGGGTGCACTGTCCAGCAACGTAGATGAAATATGCTGCTTTCACCTGTCAAGTTAGTGGAGGGTACAACAAGAGGGCACGGGGAGGTCAGTGCTGGTAGCCCGCCTGCAACAATGCGTCCGTGGCCCTGCAGACGCTCACACCCTGTCTGCCCCTTCTGCCCCCTCTGCGGTGTGGCGCACAGGGCTGTGAGCGTCTGCTCTAAGGGAGTGAGGGAGAGCTGCAGCTGTGGCCTCTGTCCTCCAGCGTGGAAGCTGGAGAGGTACACCAGGGTTTAGCTACAAGATGGCATTTTATGCTACTTAAAGATGTGTGCAAAGAGTTAATTGCCATCAGGAGCCCCTGGGTGGCTCAGCCAGTTAAGGGTCTGCCTGCGGCTCAGGTCGTGATCCTGGGGTCCTGCGATCGAACCCCATGTTGGGCTCCCTGCTCAGCAGAGAGTCTGCTTCTCCCTCTGCCTCTGTCCCTCATCCCCGCTCTGCTAATAAAATTTTTAAAATCTTAAAAAAAAAAAAAATTAAGTGCCATCAAAAAATATCTATGGAAAATTTGTTTTAAGGCAAGAAACAAAATCCTATGAGCTGCGTTGTCTTGACTGCATTTTTTACAGGGAGAAAGGAGAGAGCAGAAAATGCCGCAGCGTGAACAATGGCTTCTCTGGGGGCTGGGATCGCTGGATGCTCTTTTTCCAACCTGTGTGTTGGAAGCTTCCTGTTAATTCGGCAGGAAACAGTTGTCACAGCTGCCTTCACAGCCCGACAGCCACACGTGCTCTGGAAACAGAAGTCTCCAGGTCCGCAGGCCGGGTGGCAGCAAACACACTCCCTACATGCTGCCCTCCCCAGGAAAGGGCTGGGGTGGCGCCCTCGGCGTCTGATCTGCTTAGAGCACCGAAAGGCTGAGAGGAGGACAGCCAGGAACACCAGAAAACAGCCTCTTCCAATGGGCTCATCTTTGGGCAGGTCCCAGCGGGGGAGGAGGAGGCGAAGGAGAACCGCGACCCAGCTCACTCACATAGACGGCGAAGTCCTTGGGGGCGCTGGTGATGTTGCCCGTGGGCGACAACGTCTTTGGTATGTGCTCCAGAGTGAAGGTGGTCGGGCGGATCTTCATGGACAGCCTCACCACCAGGTACCCCTGGGAGCCTCGGAATGCCCAGCAGTTACCTGGATGTATGTCAGGCTAGGGAAGAGGCAGAAGACAACGACTTAACACATCCGACCCTCGATCAACGTGGGGGCTGGGGCTCTGACCCCTGGCACCACGAGAACTCCACGTGTAACTTCTGACCCCCACACACTTAACCACCAACAGCCCACAGCTGACCAGAAGCCTCACGGATCATAGAAAGTCGATCACCGCATGGTCCATATTCTTACAAAAAGCTGGAGAAAAGAAACTGGGATTAAGGAAATCGTGAGGAAGAGGAAACACACTGTTCACAGCACTGCGTTTATAAACACACCCACCAGATGAGAACCTATGCAGCTCACACCCCTGCAAAGGGTCAAGTGTAATGAAACGAGCTCTTGAGAACGTGTCTGACATTTTAAAACTTAAAATACAAAAACACAAAGAGAAAACACGAACGCTGATACAGAAACAAGACTTTCTGCAAAGTAAAAAATCAAAAAATCATGAAAAGCAAAATCCAACGACAAACTGGGGAAAGGTATTTGCAACTTAAGCCCCAGAGGGTGGCCGTCCCCGTACGGGAGTGAGCCTAACGCTTAGGATAACCAGCACCTGTGACAAAAACGGGCAAGGCAAACACATTTTGTAGAAAAGTAAATTTAGATGGTCCTCAAACATAAGAAAATATGCTCCACCTTACGTGATAACGAGAGAAATACACACTTAAACCACAAGTGTGACCCTTTCTCACCGAAAAGCTCAACAGTAACAAGGGGCCAGTGGAACCGCACACGAACTGCTGGTCAGTACACACAGCGCAGGCCCTTCCAGGAGCGTTGCTGGCAATATCCACCAGAGCTCCTTACGCATGGACCCTCTGACCCAGCCATACCCCGCTGTCCCTACGATACACTGGCAAAAATACAAAATGACAGGCGTGAGGATACTTTGTCGGCGGAGGATCTTAAAAGAGGAGCCACCATGCCCACTGGCAGGGACCCAGCTGAACGTGCTGCGCTGACCAGAACACGCCAAGTGCACAAGTCAGCTGCATGGCACGCGGTCGCTCTTAAGGTGGGACAGGAGGGGAAGGGGCAGGGGCATGGTGAACCCCCCCACCATGTGCTTATGCTTGGACTCATTCTCGCTGTACCCTGTGATCCTCATCACACTGCCCTGGGAAACGATGACGCTGTCCCCAGAAGGCGCTGCAGGGACGCTGCAGGTCCCCTGGGCACCCCTCCGGGCGCTGTTGACAGCATAGTGCCTCTAGGAGTCCCCTCCCTGGGAAGAGCCTCCCCAGCACCGCGGAGGCTGGGCATCGCGTGTGTTCCATGGGGGTGGCACCATTCAGTGAGCCCCGGCTGTGCCCTCTACAAAAAGGTCTGGGCCTGAGCCCTGGGAGGGCTGCAGACACTGTCTCGGGTACCCCCCCCCACTGGCTTGGTCATGGAAGTAGGAGCCGGTCCTGTGTCTGCTGTCCCCAGATTCTATAAAAATTTTCTTTACTCTGAGAAGCCAATCACCTATTCCTCCAACTTCATTACAGGTAAGAGTTCCTCCTAGTCAACCCTCCCCGTTCCAGTTTCCCTGGGAGTTCTCCTGATAAAGCAGTCTTTCGCTCCCATACGTCTAAGATCCAAAATGCCAGCTACCTCCAGACACCGGATCCAGTCTGTGTAAAACGGGCACAAAGCCGTGGGTCAGTGTGGTATCGCGGGGAACATCAGGAACATCAAGCCCTCTGCACTGTCTGAGGGCAAAGAGCGTGACCCAGCAGCCAAGGCAACGCCTGAGGGTCCCATGAGCGGCCACGAACTGGTGCCTGGCAGGTGCTCAGGCCTGCGGGAAAGCTGCCCACACACCCGTTGCCAGCCGGGCTCCCAAGGACGAGACAAGGACCACGACAGCAACGGGGCATCGAAATCTTAAGTTTACTGATCCCTCATGGTCAGATTAATTTGTAAATTCTTGTTTTTGAAGAAAAGCACAACTATCATGAGGATATTTCACCCAAGAGGAGTCGTTTGAATTTTCTTCAAAAAGGCAGTAACGCCCGGCAGTGCTTTAGGAGAGGAAACCAACATCTGTGACAATTTACACTTTCCGTCCTCCGTCTCTGTGACCAACTGTGTACCACAAGCCACGCACTAACAGCCATGCGCCCCGAGGGTGGCCCACGGGGGCTCCGGAGTCTGAAGCACGGTCGGCTGGCACAAGGTGCGTGTGGCGCACCATGGTGCCGGGGAGGGGTCTCCCCCTGCTCTGGCTCTTCGGAGACCAAGGAAGCACAACCTTGTCTCACGAGGGGACGCCCTCGGCCGTCACAGGGCCGCAACAGCGCAACTGCGGCTCGCGCTGCAAGGGTGAACCAGAGGGACGAGGGCACGACGCACGGCCAGAGCGAGGGCGCCGCCGGCGCGTGGGTCTGTGCGAGCCCACGGAGCAGAGCCCACGGAGCAGAGCCCTCGGAGCAGAGCCCTCGGCTCGGCACCCTTCCGCAGGGATGCGCGTGGTGCCACGGGAACGAGCGGCCACAAGGCATCTCCTGGCTCCTTCTGGGGCCAGGGGAGGGGGGGTGCGTGCCCAGATCACGACTCACCTGGATCACGACGCGCGGGGACTGGGAGAAGTACCAGAGCGGGATCCCGAACAGGCTGATGAGTGCCGTCTTGGTCTCGTACGTCTCCGAACAGCGTGTGCTCAGGACGCTCCCCCCTGAAAGCAGAGTTCGGGGCTAGCTCAGCGTCCGCAGCGACCCGCTGGGAAGAGCGTCCCCCCCGTCAGGGCATTACCGCGAGGGCTGAGCGTTCTCCAGCTTCGAACTTCACAAAGAACGGTCTACTTTAAGATCAGCCCAGGCTCCTGTCGACTTTTTCCAAGTTCAGGGCACAGCTGCGACCTCCCAAAGCAGCACCCCTGTCTGCCACTCTAGCGAAGGGGACTCTGAAGGGACTTTGTGCATCTTACTAAAGAAAGAGCAACGCCTCCGACAGGCACTGGAGCTCCCTGACAGGTGTGTGTGTTGTTACAGGGGCCCCGGCGACGGGACGCTCTCAGTGGCTGCTCAGGACGGGCGACGGGCGCCAGGTCTGCTAACCTAACAGGTCCAGGGCTCTACATGGGGTAACGAAAGCATCCTGCAGCCAACACACTAAAAACCACTGAATCGTAATGCTTTCACAGGGTGAAGTTTAGGTTATGTGAATTAGATCTCCATTAAAAAAAAAACGCATTAAAAAATATATCCAATTTGCTGCTCAACAGGAGACAGGCAGACAGGAGGCTGCTGCCAACGCAAACGAGACGGTGTGGGAGGAACAACAACAAACTCTCAAAATAAACCCTGTAAAATGAAAGCTGCCGAGACGTCTGTGTTCGAAGAGGCGGTGACTCCTACGCTGGGGGTCCACCAACGCCCCCGCAGCACCCGCACGAACACAGTGGCGGGCCCGCGTGACGACTGCTCCTCGTGCCGTGAGCGAGCAGAGCCGGGAATCCAAACACGACCACAGAGCAGTGCCGACCCGAACCTCCGAACCTCAGCGTTACTCTTTACACATTCTGTCCTCGTTTAAAAAAAAAAAAAAAGGATCCTTAAATATGGACCCTATAAAAAAAATACTCTTTCAACTTACAAAGACTCGAATGCCGTGAGTAACGACAGAACCTTCAGTTCGGTGTCACCAAAGTTACCAAACTCTACATGACACACGGTCTGTCGGGGTTAGTTACGCTCCTGAGAGAACAACAACCCAGCCGAATGGTTAACACAGCTTGATGTCTCTGAATTGAAATGGTCTCTTCATAAATCACTGAATTTCAAAAACAAGCAGCTAAAATCACTTAATATTCTATAAAAGTCACACTCCACAAAACATACGCCACAACAATTAAGAGCCTTCCCGACCCCGGCGGACACTGGGAGAATGTGGGGCGTTTCACGCGCAGCGGCGGCTCTGGGCCAGTGCGGGGCCTGCGGGGACCAGGTTCCCGACCAGGGGCATCACGCAGATTGCCTATGCTGCCGGGTGAGGGTAAACTGAGTCACCGCTGGCCTGCGGGGTTCTCTGGCCCCTTCATCAGCGACCGTGCGTGAAGAACCTCCTTTTCTCTGAGAGAAAATGCTGGTTTACCAACCGTTGATCTCCAAGTCCTAAGTTTTAAACACTCAGAAAAACAGTATTTTCGGTGACACAGACGGTAGAAAAACCTCCCCTAAACAGACGTGATGTCCCTTGAAGTCTTCACTCTTGTGTAGTAGGGACATTCACACGTTTCCTCAAAGAAACGCTCCCATGCTTGATCTGGGGGCGTTGTCCCAAATGTCACCAAGGGTGTAGGTGACAGAAGACGTGTGGACCACAATGCTTCACTAGACCACCGTTCTGATGGCTCAAACGCACCTGGCCCTGAGGACCGGGACTGGGTCCCGAGCCCACGCGCCTACAGCACGCACCACTTCCCCTTCGTTTCTCTGCGGAACAAAAGCAGCACCCCCACCGCTCTGCTCATCCAGGAGCCGTTCTCACGGCTGCTTTGTCTGCCAGCTGTCTCCCCCACGCCGCGTACAGCAGGCACGGACCCATCGCTCACTGAACGCCTGGACAGACACGTGTGGACGTCACTGAGTGCTCTGGAAAGCAGTCTGGAACTGCTGCTCTAGTGTCCCCCCCGGCGCTTCTACACTGAACACACTTTACCATACAACCAACGCCGCGTGGCAGTAAACTCTGACGTAGCTAGGAGAACCCAAAAGCGACTCAGATGCCCTCAAACTGGGATTTTGCTGACGTAGGTCATTACACGGGCTCAGGCCAACTGATGTGAGAGCACACGCGTCACCAGCAGCCCTCTTCCGGGAGAACCTGAGCGTCCCCTGAAGCAAGAGCATGAGGGGCATACCCACCATGATGCTCTTTCCCAGCATCAGGTTCCAGACGGCTTTGAAGTGGGGCAGGTAGCGGCTGGCCAACAGGTGACCACCGTACTCGGTAAGCAGACTTCTGTTTACTCACCACCAGACTCCAGAGCGAAGTCCACCATGCCAGTCTTATCCTGGGAATACAGCTTCAAGGCATTGTTCACGATGACGCGGGCTTGCTGGACAGAGCCAAGTGCACAACAGGGAGACAAGACTCAGCGTTAATGGAGAAATGAAGGCCACACATTTCCATCAAGAACACATTTTCAGTTACCTCTATCTGGGATACAGGCTTGGCGTGGGGGGGGGGGGTCAGTCCTGCACCCCCGCTGCAGGGGCCATCACGTGGACGTGCTGCCTTGTCACCCAGGGCTCACACACAGCCACGACAACCATGAGCCAGAGAACCCGTGGGTTCCACAGAATATGGACAAAGCGAGGACTAGAATCTGGGACGGGAGCTCGGCACCGTATTCCTGGGAAACTGCTATGATTTCACAAGGTGTGCGGCCACCCCGGGGGCAGGATCTCCGGGACACAAGCAGCTGGAACCTGCCCGCACCCCAGGCTGTGCTGAGCACCTCTGGATCAGCACCACGTCCCCGTGAGAACCCACATCTGCCTACTCCCTCACGACGCCGCCGCGAACACTGCTCGCCGTGCACCTACCGCTTCTGTGATTCCGGAAATCCCTGCCTCCTTTGCAGCGGACACCACGGTTTCAGAACCGGGAACCCGCGTCGTCACAGAGATGTAGTGCGTGACGTTCTTCAGGATCTGCAGCTCCAGATCCCGTAATAAAGCCTGCAGGTCGTCCTTGCTTATGAACCGAGAAGAGACCGTCTGTAGCAGCCGCTCGAGAGACCCGCCCTGCTCCTCGCCCGAGAACACGCGTTTGATGGTTTCTCGGACTTGGGCGTCTACCTAGGAAGACCATTCGCAAGCAGAACGTGAAGTCACTGTTCTAACGAAAGCCTCTCACTTCGCTTCTGTCACCTCAACACCTCGAAACTATCACAAAGCGTCTCGAATACCCGTAACGTAAACGGGACAATTCTCCCCCTTTGCAATTGGAGAACCTCTATAAAAATGCCGGAATAGGAGTACTGGACCAGAAAAGCGCAGTGCGCACCCAGAAAGCCCAGGAGACAGCGGCTCCGTCCACCTTGTCGCCTGCGCGTGCTCCTCAGCGGGCATTTACCAAGCGGGGCGCCCCCGAGGCTCAGGTGTGGGGACGGAGGAGCCCCTGGTCCTCACACTCAGTCTGGTCAACAATCAGTCGTGCTAACAACTCGAGTGTTACTTCACGTGTGCTAGAAACACCCTGTGCGTTATTTCTACACACCCCCTCTCCTTGCTTGGCACGGATATGCACAAGAGAAATCACGCAGGGAGGCCCCGCTCGGCCACTCACAGAGCTCTGGGGCATCCACACTACGGACAGCCCGCCACGTCCTCCCGGTGCCTGTCTGCCCAGGGGACTCTGTCAGGGGAGCCCCGAGAGTGTGGCTGCTACCCGTAGACTATGCGTCTTCGTAACTGGTGAACAGCCTAAGACACCCCGCCCCCAGAAGGCTGCAGGCGCTCACGGTGCTGCCACGTCAGCACTGGAACAACGGTCATCCTTCCTGCAAACCCAGTTAGTGGAACTGAGCGACCTGCTCACAAGCTCTGTCCACGTGCCCGTCTCCTTTCCCGGCAACTTCAGGAGCTCTTTCCACAACAGAGACACGTTTATCATCTGGGCCGTAAACCCTTTTTCGCAGCCTACTATCTGCCTCTGCCTTACGATGACTTCTGCCACTCAAGTGTATTGTTCATTTTCACGCAGCTCGAGCGCCTGGACTTCTCTCTTGCATAAGGACGCAAGGGCCCGACACCGCCTGATACGTGACCACACAATGCAGACTGCAGAGTGCCATGGGACTCTCCCGCGGTGAAAAGACATACGAATACGTGGTGGCGCACGGCCTTACGCACGTCAAGGAAGCGTGCCAAGAAGACACCGAAGCGTCAACGTTACAGGAAACGCCAGGAGAGCTGAAGAGTAACTACTTTCTCGTAGATGTTTAAAAACTGCACATATAAGAAAATAAACGTTCTACAGAAAGTTGAAATCAAATTAATAAACCTAAAACTTCAGCTCAAGCGTTCCTTTACTTCCCGGGAGGCGACATTTTACCACTTGCCTTTCCATGGATGGTATCGACCTCTTCACAGCTGGTTTTCAAATGCTGCCAACTGGACAATTCAGATTTCAGCTGACCCAGCTCTAGTTCCAGACGCTTCACCATGGAAAGGAGGTACCGCTCTTCCTCAGCTCCTCTGGCAAGTCCACGGGAGGAGAGAGGAGGAAACAAGTCAGGTGTCACCAGTCACACATGCGTAAATGAGGCAATAGACACGTGGAGGAGGGACCCGCGCCACCCCCAGACCCATCGATTCTGCACACACCTCCACCTGTCCCACCTCAACGTCAACACGAGCCATCAGCTCTAAGTCAAAATCCCAGAGACCCTGTCCACACGACCAGTCCACGCACGTACACGCACCCCATCCACACCGGTCCGCGCACGTACACGCACCCCGTCCACACCGGTCCGCGCACGTACACGCACCCCGTCCACACCGGACATATGGGACCTACGGTGGTGATACAGGATCTGTAACACACACAGGAGCCAGAGGTGGGAAGACGCTTCAAGCTCATTTTCTGGCCCTCCCCCGCCCCCCGCCCATGCGGAGCTGCAGGAATCCCTGAAGCAATAGGAAGGTACAGGCGTCCCATCTACACACACATAGGACGGGGGTGCAGAGAGCCCGTGTCGATAAAATGAGGGGTGTGGGAAAAGACAGGTACCATGAGTGTATCGAGGAAAGGGAAAGTCCACACTTCCAGGAAAATTCGGGGGGACAGACAAAGGTAGCAGGCAAAAGCAGCTCACACACCACATCCCCAAGAAACTGTCAGGGACAGAACCATTTAGATGGCCAAAAAACAGCTCGGAGCTGGCACAGAGCCACATGCACGGGAGGTCCAGGAAGGTAGGTGTCCTGCCCGCTTGAGCGGCTGCTGGGAGGCTGAGAGTGAGGGCACAGAAGTCCACCCGCACCAGGGCCCCAGCTCAGCCCCGAGCGCACCCTGGCAGTGAGTGTCTGTCCTCGGGGGAGACACCACTGGGAGTGATCCCACCAGAGAGCCGGAACTCACGGTGCACACAGTGCCCCCTCGGGAACGACTGCTGGGTTCCACATTACGAGAAAACATAAAATGTTAATTCATCTGAAATTATCCTACCTAGCTGTTCTCAGCTTCGTCTGTTCTAATTCCTTCCGGATAGCCTAAAAAATATGAGAAAGAACTGTTTAGACAGGAGTTATACACTAACATTTCATAAATCACACCCTTGATTAACATTATATTTCTATAGGAAACTACATGTATTTATCTGTGATTTTTTCCCCCCTTAGTTCAAAGCCCAGACCCGCCTGCTGGTTGGCAGGTGAGAGATGTTTATTTTTTCAAAGTAAATGTTTTTGTTTTTTTTTTTTTTTCAGGGATTATACCATTCTTTTTTTTTAAGATTTTGTTTTTTAAGTAATCTCTGCCTCCAGCATGGGGCTTGAACCCACGACCCCAAGATCAAGAGTCACCCGCTCTTCCGACTGAGCCAGCCAGGCACACCCAAAGTAAACTTTTAGAAGACATGTAACATATACTCAGAGAGCTGCAGAAATCACACGGAACACCTTGACGGATTTCCAGAATGAGCAGCTCCTGTAACCAAGCCCCCGGCCAAGAAGGACACTGCCAGCACCTCCAGGAAGTTGCTTTTGAACGGGGAAGGACAAAGCCATGACAGAGTCACATATGGAGACAGGACTCATGAACAGGGTATGTTCAGAGATGGGGGGCTGACACCACCACCCCACATTGGGAAGCCGCATCCACTCAAACTCCAGCTGAATGAGGCCAGACTCCCCATGGCACAAAATGAAGTGAGGGCTACGCTCGGGACCTCTTGCTCCCTTCTCCAGCCCCCCCCCCCGACACCAGGGATTCTGCGATCAGCAGGTGGTCGGGACTTGCCTGGTTCCACGTGCAAACAGGGCAGCCGCCCTGACACACCCAGGGCTGTGCCACGTCTGCCCCTGCACCCAACGTGCCAGGCGACCCCGAACTGGATCGCGCCACAGTCTCTGTGGCTCAGATCAGTGCCAACATCCCAGCCTCCCACTGATATCTGATAATAACAGCTTTTCCATCAGAAAATGAACACTGTCTGTCTACAAAGTCACTCTGCGGAAGGCTGTGTGACCTCGAGGACAAACGGGCTCAGGCCCCCCTTGAAAAGATGCCTTGGAGTCCGTGAAAAAGGCAGACTTGTGAAACATGAAAGTAGTAAAATGAGCTCCCAGGAGCAAGAGGCAACAGTCAAAAGGCTTCTCCTTGCAGGCTGAGGCGTGTGAGCACACGCACGGAGGCAGGTGCTCTCCTGCTGAGGAAAGGTCAAGATGCATACCTCAGACTTCTCTGTCAGTTTTCCGAGAACGTCTTCTAGGTTTGAGAGGCGCAATTCGTGCTCTTGTTGGAAACTCACGGTGTCGGTCTTGGAAAGGAGCACAAGTGGGAGGTAAGCAACAGACAAAGACCTGGAAGTTGTTTCCACACAGAACCCCAAACACGAGACCGCCTGGTCACAGCCTGGCCTGGCGTCATGCGGGGGGGGGCCCTCAGCGTCCACAAGTCCACCCCTCCCTTGACAGCTCGCACGCCTGTGCTCTCCAGGAGACACCCACGTGGACGGCCCCCGTGTGCGGGAGGACAGCGGGCTACGAGGAAAGACACACCAACCCGCTCACCGAGCTTACACGCAGTACTTGACACACAGCACAGCCGCGGGAATGGCCTGACCGGAGTGCTGCCCTGCGGCACGGTTTCCCAGGTGACTGAAGGGACTTACTTAAGCACTGCACACACAAGTTACTCTTCCGGCTTGCAAGACAAGAGAGCGACAAACACACCAGAGAAGCGGGGGAACTGCTGAGAAACTACACTTTGTTCAACCTACGCCTATTTGTTCAGCAATGCTTAGGTAGAACTACATGAAGACTGTCGGATACAGTCCCAAGCTGTCTAGAAAAGTCACTGCCAACTATCCACTGAGACAGCGGGACAGGCACCGTGCGCCCAGAGAGACAGACCCAGGCCAGAAGACACAGAAACTAAGTAATTCGATACGTTCACTATTGGAGGTCCCGCCTGTTAACTATACCCCATCTGTTCTAAATTATAACCACAGTTTATAAAAGTTTATAAAAGTTTACATAAAAACAAGATGAAAAATGGGATGAACCCAGGTCGCTGACATACACAAAGGGCAGCCACGGATGCGGCCGTGAGCTTCCTCACCGTCTCTGCCTGCCACCTAACTGCGGCACGATGAGAGGCGCCACTCTCTCGGCTGTCCACTGTAACGGCCACCAGCCACATGCAGCCAGCGCAGCTGAGCAACGAGCTCCACACCGCCCCACGCAGCTGGCGGCCTGCTCGACGGCACAGTGCGGACGCACAGCACACACACGCCAGGAGCGTGGCGGGGAGGGCGATAACAGGCGACCGCAAGAGTAAGACGAGCGGGGGGCCGCTTCAGAAGCCAGCCCGCGACTGCCCTGCATCAGGACTGGCATCACGGTCACACTGGCGTACAGGTAGATACCGGAGAATGGTGTGAGGAGGACAGGCTAAATCCATACCTAGCTAATCTAATTTAGAACCTAGTTGTAAAGGGAGCCCAGACTGCATAAGATTTGATAGTTTACAGAACAAGACACAAACTGATGCTTGGCTGGTTTTTTTTTGAACCGTCATCTCTTTTCTCAGCAAGAGAAATCAACATAACTGAAGGTTGCCAGCTCACCACCTGTTTGCTTGCTTGAGGATTTCACAGTCCTATCATCCCTGTGGTGGTGACACTATTTCAGAACGCCTCGGCTGAGATGCTTCTTGAGACCAACATGCTTCCTGGCGTGACTCTACGCTCACTCAGGAAACGTCCTGCCTACAGGGACAGATTTCGTGATCTGCCACCTACAACAGTCCAGCTGCTCTGTTTTTCAAAACAGCATCTCCCTTGACAGGGACGCGCTTCAGCCCTTCCTTCTGTTCCATGCTGTCTGCAAAACACCAGCAAAGTTCCCTTCACCCTTCCCATCTAACAAAGTTGTTGAATGGCCACTAAGAGCAGACCACTCATAACGGTGTTAACTGGACCTCGCCGAGAGCATCTCAATTTTATGGTCGAGAAACTGGAAATCAGCAAAGACAGGAGTCAATGCAGGACGCCAAGTGTGCCTTGAGCAGGCACGGAGACTCCAAGGGTGGCCACCTAGGGCCGTGCAGAGAAGGTGCAAGCGTGCCCTGTCACTTCGTGCCCTGTCGCCTTGGGGTCCCCATGCTATCGGCACATTACAATGACAACTACTGATGGGCCTCGGGCCGGACCACAGTCAAGACAAGGGTCATTCATTCAACATCAGGTGTGACAGTGACTTGAAAGGTGGGAGGCGAAGGTGGTGACCAGGGGGCACTTGGCCCTGGGGGTGCTTGGCCTGGGGCCAAGTCTAGCTGGAGGCTCCAGGGACAAGAGGCAGGCTTGCTCCAGAGCACAGTGGGACCAGGCTTTGTGCAGGGCCTTGAGGAGGCCTGGGAGTCCCCAGGCCCAGACACCTGCACCAGGGAGGGATGGGAGTCGGGGGTTCCTCCTCGACTGTGATGCGGACAGCTGGGGGGGGGGGGGCAGGGCTTTGAGACAAGAGATATGAGGGAGAGGCAGGCTGCTCAGGAAAGGGGCAACACGTACTTAAAGATTTCACGCCAATGTACCTCAATGCTGAATACTCACTTCGGAACTTAAGAAAACAAACAGCAGTTCTGAGGAAAACTGACAGTTCTTTCCTTGAGAATACCGAATAAACACAACATTTTTGTTCAGGGCTCCACATGGAATAGCAGCTCCTCTAAACTTCATTATCGTGAGATTTTTTTAGATCACAGATTTAACTTTTCAAATCAGTGTCGATTTAAAACGCATATGAAATCACAGCTGACAATGAAACTTCACTGAATTATATGTTCAATCCATTTTCAAAGTAAAATGCAGGTCAGAAACAACTTGCAGACAGGGCACCAGGTCCCATGGCTCCCACGAGCAAGCCACCCACGGCGACCGCGGCTCCCAGCCCCCAGCGCGGCGCCCACTCCGCTGCTGTCCCACGGGCTGCAACTCCCGGTCTCGGGCAAACACCGGGAAACCACCCTGGCCCTCAGCACACTGCTCCCAACAGCCGAGAAGCACGAACACCTGTCACAGCAGCACCTCTCCCATTCTTCATCCCCAAAAAGGAAACAAACACTTGAGAACTCAGCATTACCTGAGAGCCCGACAGTCCGTCGGCACCCATTTCCTTTAAGTGCTGCCCTACCACACGCTGAACCAAGGACAGCGTTGCCTCGCTATCGCCGTCCATCTGGTCCACCCGTGCCTGCAGTTTCTGAAGCACAGCGGCCAGTTCTCTAAGCTTCTCATCGTGGCTGCGACACTGTCCAGACAGCGAGGTCAGCTGTCTTGCCACTTCGCTCCTCTGAAACCAGCGGAAAGCCTCGTCACCGTCCTACAGCAGTGAGAGCAATTCCAGCAGCACATCAGGCCTGGTGTGAAATGACCTCAGAGCACAGTATCACAGCGGAACGTCCCTACGTGTGTGGAGCCGTTAAGGCACAGGACAGGACCACGTCCATCCTCAGGGATTTTCCTTACAGGGCAGACTACAGGGGCCTGTCTTTTCTTCTTACTTTCTGTCTTTTCCAAAGTAATGGGTACTACTATTTTTTTTTTTAAAGATTTTATTTATTTATGTGACAGAGAGACAGCCAGCGAGAGAGGGAACACAGGCAGGGGAGTGGGAGAGGAAGAAGCAGGCTCCCAGCGGAGGAGCCCGACGTGGGGCTCGATTCCAGAACTCCAGGATCACGCCCTGAGCCGAAGGCAGACGCTTAATGAGACTGAGCCACCCAGGCGCCCCATGGGTACTACTATTTTTTAAGTTAAAATTAACTGAATGAGATTACTTACATATGCATTACTTGATCTACCTGAGAACATTTAAGGAGCTCTAAAGCTTGCTTACTTGACGTTTAACATTTTCTGAACCAGGGCGCCTGTTCTCTGAGGAATACAGAGGAGGAATGCCTGAGAAGAGAGCTTCTGTGTGCTCACCTCCAGCGGCCGGCTCAGGGGAGACTCGCCAGGTGTGAACGTGCTCTCGGGGCCGTCCACCCGCTGAGCTCCGTACGTGCGTGTCCAGTTGAGCACAGGCAGGCCTGAGAGGAAGTCTCCCTGGCCGCACAGGGACACACCTGCAGCTAAAGGGGACAAGGGCCAACCGCATGTGTGGACAGCCAACACTCTGCCAAACGTGCAGTTCTTGCCCTCATTTACACCTTCCTGTGCAGATATCCATCATGGAACCAAGTCAGAGTTTACTTACCTAGTAAAAGTAACAATGGAACGAGCAAGAGTAAAAACTTGCAGATATTTCGAAGGCACCTAGAAATAAAAAGAAAAATTTTAACTTGGATAAAAGAAAAATCAGGGTCACCATCCTATTTTAACTTTCTGGGTAATTTTATACAAAATAACCCCGCCCTTATTTTAAAATGAAAGTCGGGGCGCCTGGGTGGCTCAGTCGTTGAGCGTCTGCCTTCGGCTCAGGGCGTGATCCCGGAGTTCTGGGATCAAGCCGCACATCAGGCTCCTCCGCTAGGAGCCTGCTTCTTCCTCTCCCACTCCCCCTGCTTGTGTTCCCTCTCTCGCTGGCTGTCTCTATCTCTGTCAAGTAAATAAATAAAATCTTATAAAATAAAATATTATAAAAGAAAATAAATAAAATAAATAAAATAAAATAAAATAAATAAAATAAAATAAAATGAAAGTCTACAGTAATGGGGCGCCTGGGTGGCTCAGTGGTTAAGCGACTGCCTTTGGCTCAGGGCGTGATCCCGGCGTTCTGAGATAGAGCCCCACATCAGGCTCCCTGCTCAGTGTGAAGCCTGCTTCTCCCTCTCCCACTCCCCCTGCTTGTGTTCCCCCTCTCGCTGCCTCTCTGTCAAATACATAAATTTTGAAAATCTTAAAAAAAAAAAAAAAAGTCTACAGTATTAGAAATACAGTCAGAGTTGCCTTTTTTTTTTTTTTTTTAAAGTAGGCTCTGTACCCAATGTGGGGCTTGAACTCAGAACCCTGAGATCAAGAGTCACATGATCCTCCAGCTGAGCCGGCCAGGAGCCCCAGAAATGCAGTCACGGTGTCATCTACGAGGTGTGTATACACCTGCAGGGGAACCTGTCTATAAAGCAGTGTCTGCTGGCCCACAGTTACAATCAAACACATTCACTAACTGTTGACCTGCACGGCACCATGCTGGCCACTTAAGGACCCTGGGGGCGGGGGCGGGGGGGGGGGGGGGCTGCCCCCAGGGTAGGAGCCAGAGCCTCTCCCCGTCCTGACCACACCCCTCCCGATCTGTGTCATCCCTGACAAGGCACTTAACTCCTACACACTGTGGTTTTAAGAGACAGCTGCCTTTCCTTTCTCACAGGAATGGTTTGAAAAATTACATAAAGATATGAAAACACTTTGTAAAATATAAAATGATATAAAAAAGGCAAGATATTAATATCCCAAAATATAAAAACGATGTAAATATAAGCTAAATCATTTAAAAAAATCAAATTATATCCTGCAATGAGCACAAAGTCAGTTCTTAAAAATACCAAGTTGACATCATATTGGTTTCCTTACCTTGTAAGAAGAAACACATTCAGCCAAGAAATCAGAGTAACAAACTGGTACCATCCAATCCCTAGCCACCAGAATATTCCAGAGGCTGCCTTCCCTAGAAGAGAAAACACCAAACATTGTAAAGAAATGCTCTTTGGAAAATCAAACTCCGAAATGGACCGTTTTTGTGACGGTCAAGCGAGAAGCACAAGGACATCTGCCAACAAATATCACGTGAGTATCTGAAGACGGAGTCAGGCATGACGCGCGGAGGAGTGTCCGTCTGCTCAAACACAGGGACGCCAAGCAGCACACACGGTGAAGCTGAGGCACGGAACAAGCCACAGGTGGGAAACAGCAAACCCACGCATTCTGCACGCCAGTTCAGCGGAGCAGCTGGACCCACACAGGACCCGACACGGCAGGGAAACAAAGAACGCTCATGCACCAGGAGCACGGATGTTAGCACTTCTACGGCATCGGGAATGAAATGTGTTATATCAAGGAGCAAAGTATGCAGCCCTAAAGTGAAACTTTCACTGGTGAGATCAATCGTTACTTGCAGCAGCGGAACTGCCCAAGACCCGCAGAGAACACTAACAGACAAAGCTGATACAAGCACCTGGAGCCGCCACGGCCAGCCAAAGAACCGACAAGAGCGTCTGCAACACAGACCATCCGGAAGCTCCGATCCTTTGCAGCGTCTGCACCAACAGGTGACCTGTGACAGATAACATGTATGCGAGAGGGGCACGCTCAAAACATACACCAGAAATCCACTCTCCATAGTTACAATGCAACAAACTCCCCCTCGTATGCATTTTACCAAAATTCTCTCAAATCAGTTCAGAGTCTCTTCTGGGGAAAAACCAACCAACCATTTTGAGTCCAAGCAAGACTCTGAAATTCACTTATAAAATGCTATCACATGCTGAATGGTGGTTCACTCTTCCTGCAGATATTCAGTCAAACGCAGAGGCCCCTCTCAACTCCCCGGGGGCGGCAGGCAGCCCCCCGCGTTCGCGGTTGGCAAGTTGCTAAGACAACTTGCAGATAAAACTCCGTAGACACCGGCGGACAGCTCCGGGTGAGACCAGGAGGGCTCATTACTCCACGCCCATTCTAAGGGCTAACGTTTTCCGGTGAAAACGTTGGGATTACAAATGGTAGTACCACTGGATGACAGGAGAAGACAATAAACTTTGTATCAAACATCACACATTATAGAAGGCCGAACACTGCCTATGAATCCATTTTGTTTCGGTTTCTTGAGATTAGCTGCTGGAAGCTAGATACTCCTACAAGCATTTGAGTGCTGACTCCTGACCCTGCGCTTGACGGGAAGAAACATGGTTTAAGGGGCTTCTTTAATCTATCACTTTGTTCTACTACCAGTTAAGAAACCATTATTTTTGAAGCTTAAAAAAAAAAAAGCTGTCTAAAGACAGCTTTGGCAAGAAACTTCCAGGTATGAATCGGAAAACCTCTACCTTCGCCTGTGTGCCTTGTGTGGCAAAGGCTCAGGACACAGCAGTCACCGGAACGATGCCGTGTGTCCTGGCAACCGGGCACGGGACAAGCAGCTTCCTGTCAGGTCCCCTCCCCCGCAGGAGGGTGACCAGCCTCTAAGCCTTTGATTTCACCTCAAGCAAGCTACTTTTCACACGAGTAACTTGTACTAGATACCTTTACAAAGAAACTTCTCAAGAGAGACGTTCTCTGTATGGTAAGCTGCAGTATTACTCCTGTTTTTAGCAGCGCTCGACTCACCACTACAAACAAGGAGCTATACATTTGTGAGGAACACGATAAAGACAAAATGAAAAGGTGCAAACGACAACCTGCGTAAGGAAAGATGTGCCAAATGGCCCCTGCTACCCTTTTTGGACTCGAGGACCGCAAGCGGACGGCTGTGTGCGTCTCAAGGAGCTCCTTCCTCTTACAGTCATCACCTGTGGGCGGTGGTGACAAGCAGTTAATTTGACAAATTACCATGCAAACCTGGTCAATCGGAACTGTGCACAACAATGGCAGTTTGAGAAAATCTGGAAACTTGATGAAGCAAAAGAATAAGAAACCAAAGCGAATGCAATACGGGGGCTCCTGGCATCTGCTGCTAAGGGTTCGGCAAGTCTGCCTGAGCGAGGGGGCGTGGGGTCTGTGTCAGCAGCCCCGCATCGCCACCGGGGGAGCCGCCGCCACCGTCCCGCGAGCCCGCGCGCCGCGAAGGCATACTTACACAAGGACTCCCCTGTCACACTGAGGTGGCCGTCCTCTCTGAGAAGCCCTCCTACATTCACTGTCCCACAGTGACTGGAATGAGCTGCAATACACGCAGAACAGACTCAGAGACGCTCGTCCAAGCACATTCGGACACTTCCCGCCGCTGACGGGGCCGCGTGGTCCCAGAGAGCGTCTGTGCGCAGGGGAGGCGTGGGGGGGAGGCGGGCAGGTGCAGGGCTGGGCTTAGGGAGAGAGCAGTTAAAGCCCCACCTGGCGGGACAAGGAACCACAGGAAACGCAACACAGAGACAGGCCCGCTTAAAAATGGCTGGAGACAACTACATTCTAGATGCCATTCAAATAAATTGCTTCTGCTTTAAAAAGGTAATAAGAATCAAAACTTGAGTACATTAAGTTTTTTAAAAATAACTTTAAAAATGTTGAAACACTTTTCCCCTTTCAGAAAATGTAACCAGTACAAACACATGAAACTTCCATCAGCTCCTCACAGGAAGACCCCAGCAAAGCGCCGCGAGAAAGTCCGCGTAAGAGCACGAGAGCAGAACCGTGGAGGAAGCGCCACACTGGAAAAGCAGTGTTTTCTCCACCTTGAAAGCATTATTAGGTGGAAAAGGGAAGAAAAAAAATGATTTAAATACCTTTTGATTCATGGCTTTCTGACTTATAGCTTTTTGATTCACGATCTTTTGATTCATAACTTTTCAATTTGTAATTTTCTGATTCATAATTGAGCTTCATTAAAACCACTCGAAAAAGCTGGACTAAGAATGATGACAAGCATGATGAAGTGTCCTTGGCCAGCCACAAAATCCTCTCCGTGTGGAAAGGGCCACCGCCTATTGGAAACCGTGAACACAGTTACTTCTTCCCACAAAGCCAACATTTACTCCCCCTGAAAAGTCAGACAGCTGAATTACTCATTTTGGGCAAACAGAATCCACATTTTACACGTCTGTCAGAGATGACGGCTTGGGAAGAGCCGGAACGACAAACGTCACTCGCCCCACGTGACAGGCGTCACCTCCTGACGGAGGCGGAGTTACACAGCGGCCCCGCACCGGAGAGCCGCGCACCAAGTCTCCGTCCCAGGAGAGCCTGCGCAGAAGGGGCCGATCCTGCTGACATCCACTCCGAAGTCTAGATACCCGCTCAACCACCACCCACTGTCCTCTGCCACCTGCCCGGAAAAGGACCCCCAGACGTGCCCAGCAGCTACAGGGACGTCTGCTACAGCATCTGCCACAGAAGCCACCTGCAAGGAGCAGAACCCCGCTGTCCCCTGCTGCTCTGATCATTAGTGCCTGCAGCTTCACGATACAGTGGGATCCCTGACGACTGTTCTTCTATTAACCTAAAGTGTGTCAGGTGACAGTCTACAAGTTACAGCTGCTAGAAGTCTGTGCTCCTCATTGAGTGTAGACCGCGAAGTGCCTGTCAGACTGGTGCACTTGCTCTCCTGGCTCGGGGGGCCCTGCCTGAGTTCGGAAAGATGGCGTTGAGGCCAGCTGCAACTGGAGAAGTCTGAGTGGGGGGGATTTTAAAGAAATGAGTTTTCTCCTGCTTTTTTTTTTTCAAATAGCCTACTTAGTAGCGTACTGGTGACCTGGAGCACTGGCCCCAAAATACCCGCAGACCCGAGGCTAACCGCGCCCCCCCCAGCATCCGCGCCAGCTGTCTCCCACTGTGCCTCTACCCACCTTTCACACGGCCCTGAAAACTTCCCGTGAAGCTTCGTAAACACAGAGAACACTTATGAAGAGGCGATACATGGTCTCTTCCACTGATCACCAAAAACACTGAAATTCCATCTTCCACCCATGGAAGTGGCAGAATTTTCAAAGCATGAACCAATAAAGAACTGGCAAAAGCACGTGGAAGGAGGACGCTCATACTCCCACCGCAAGAGACCAGTCCGGGTCGGTCTCTGGGGAAGTCAACTGGGAGAATCTCTTTAAACTGAAATTGCACAAAAACCTTTTCCCCCAGCAGCGATGCTTACTTAGGAGTGGCAGACTGAACAGCTTTTAAAGTATTTCTTAATCGCTAGCTACAGTGTCTTCAGGAGAGTGGCCGCCGAGGGGAGCCGCCTAGGGCAGGTAGAGCGCGGGCGCAACTGCACCCCTGCCGCCCCCAAGCCACGTCCAGGCAGCCTGCCGGCTCAGCGCTCACGGCAGAACAGACACGGCCCTGCCGTGCTGCTGTGTCCGCTCCTCCACGCGCCCAGAGGAGGCCGGTACCCCAGTCCTGAGGCTGGTTCAGGAAGCCAAACGCTGCTCTGAGCCACAAGATAAATGACACTTTGTCCAAGCCGTGACCTGCCCTTTCTAGTGTAACTCCCCCAACAGAAGGTTAAGTAAAGCGTCACCACAGGCAAGACAGAGAACACAGAAGGCTGTTTTCCATTTCTGATTTCCTGGGTGCCTCCCTGTGAGGCCCGGGAAGGCCCCCAGCTTTCCATGCTTCCCGGGAGGACCCTCCGTCCGCGTGCAGACACCCCATCGGTACCCTGCTCTATAGAGCACTGCTCGATGTCCCAAGGAAAAGACCGCCAAGCCCCGTGAAAAGCCCTTTTGAGGTGAACCAGAAATTCGTGTTCTGTCAAGGCTGCGCACCTCACCTAAACCTCAAAAGGTTTAGGGCTCAGAAACCACACGGCTCAAGTGGGTCCCTAAGCTCCAAAGTCTCTGTTCGACTCCTAGTCTGTCCACCCTGGGGAAGGACTTGCCCGTGTACACAAATACGTACACACAAGGAAACACACCCAGAGAACACGGCTTCTAGAAGCACACAGAGGGGCAGCACCCGGGTGGCTGAGCTGGTCAAGCACCGACTCTCGACTTCCAGCTCAGGGTCATGAGACTGAGCACCTGTGTCGCGCTCTGGGCTCAGCGCAGTCAGCTTCAGATTCTCTCTGCCCTCCCCCTGCTCGTGCATGCGGACGCCAGTGCGTGCGCGCTCTCTCGCATTCTCTCCCAAACGAATAAAATCTTTAAAAGCATACAAACATAGGGGCGCCTGGGTGGCAGAGCGGTTAAGCGTCTGCCTTCGGCTCAGGGCGTGATCCCAGCATTCTGGGATCGAGCCCCACGTCAGGCTCCTCCGCTATGAGCCTGCTTCTTCCTCTCCCACTCCCCCTGCTTGTGTTCCCTCTCTCGCCGGCTGTCTCTCTGTCACATAGATAAATAAATAAAATCTTTAAAAAAAAAAAAAAAAAAAAGAATCGGAGAGAATAAAGGCCATCTGACCTGGCATATAAAACGAAGTTGCAAAGCCGTACGAGGACAACGTTTAACCAAAACAAGCTGCATATCTCTATAGGTACAAAAAGCAACTTGGAGGTGGTACTCACACCCCATGAATGTACTAAAAAATGCCACTGAATCATACACTTTAAGATGATTAACAGTTAACTTTGTTATGTGCCTTTTACCTCATTTTAAAAAGCAGAAAAATTCGCCACGATCTCTTCCTATTAGCACATTTCCCTCTAAAAGGGAGACCAGAGGGGGATGGGGGAAGGACGAGGGGGAGGAACTTCCTTTATCCATACTATTCCAAGGTTTTACAGCCAGAATAATAAGTACAAACAAAAATAAAGACAGAAAATGTGTAGGGTGTTACTTCATGCTCATTGTACGTATTTTCAGTAACTGGGGTAACGTGTGACAATGCATGCAGTACGGTCTCCACAGGCCGGCTGGACCCAGCATGTAGTGTGGTCACCTCTGGGTGGTGGGTTACAGGCAACTTTAATTTTCTTCCTTGTGCATGTCTGGGATTTCCAAATATTCTTTGATAAACGCTTTACCCAAATAATTAGGAACGGATGTTTTTAAATTAGTGTTGGTTGTAATCACTGTTATAATTTAAGAGGGCAAGGAAGGTGATAAGCACAGAGGCTCAAGCAGATAAAAATATAGCTTGTTTTCCCCTCAAAAACATTGAAGACCAATTCAAGCAAAACAAAGCAAGAGACTTCCAAAGGCTACTACCAAAACCACACCCAAGCACTTTCCCATCTGAGCTCAGCTCAGGCCACCAACCCACATCCACAGCCCCGGAATGAAGACAGTTGGCTGTTGGGAATAAAGAGACGTGACCTTTACTATGATGTGCGTGAGGGGCCGAGGGAAAGCAGCGAGTGTTTCTACACATGCTCACAGGGCTGTGAGCACAGATAATGCATGAGGTTATGGTTGGTGGAACATGCTTTTACTATCCTCCTCTTGGTGACGGCATGCTTCAAAACACAGCCTCAGTAAAGCCAGACACATGGCATGTCTGACGGTTGCACGGAGTTCAGGCAGGTGCCAGGCCTGGCTCCCGGGCTCCACCCAGACGGTTAGCCCTCAGGAGGCAGCACGGCATGTCAGGGACAGCATCCTGGAGGCCAGATACCTGGGTCCGGGTCCCAGCTCCGTTACTTACCGGCAAGCTTAAGCTAGCTAAAGCTCAGTGTGCCGGTCTAGAAGGTGTGGAGAGCAACAGGACTGCAGGGCTGGGGCACAGGCCAGGGGGAGCCAGAGAGCGCTCTGCGATGCTGGCCGCCACAAGCCAGAAGGTGCTAGTAACGAATTCCTCAGACCCACTCTGCCACCCCCCTCCCCCGCCTGTTTTAATATATTAATGTCAAAAGTGTCAATAACCCAAAGTAGACAAAACCAGAAACCTGAGCCACCAGGATAAGACACTAAGATGGAAATAACCCTCAATCCTGGTACCACCCTTCATTATGTCAAAATAGTCATCTGAAAAATACCACGTGCCCTCACATGCAGGACACAGACAGGAACGCAGTGACAGACAGACAACAGGTCCGCCCTTCTGGATCCCTGCCCACCTGGCCAAGCAGACCGGCAGCTGGCTTCAACAGACTGGGGGCTGAAGACTCGGAAACCAGGGCTCCCTGGCCTCGCCGTGATCACGGGGAAGGGAGTCACGGATAGGCCTGAGTCCCCAAGCCAGGAGAGACATCTCAGCCGTGCAATGGAACCTGGATGGGGGTCTGTCGCAATGCTCGCCCCGGTGGACCCAGGCGAAGAGGAGAGGCAGTGGGCACCTGGCCCAGGAGGGCGCCCCACAGGCCTGCCTGGAAAAGCTGTGGCAGCCCCAGCGGTTCCAAGGCCACCTCCGAGGACCTCTCTGTTCAAGCAAGTGCAGCCAGGCCTCGGAAGGCCACCGCGGCTGGTGAATGGGCCGCAGGCACAAAGGCCATGGGCATACGGGCCACGGGCACTCAGTGAGGACCCCCACGACAACCGCTGCCAGCACCCACCCCAGCACTGCACGTTTCCGAGGAACCCCGAGCTCACGGACTCTTACAGAACCAGAGACCACAGGCTCCTCATCTCACGGGCATAAACTGCCACCAAGCTGTTCCACTCACAGAAGCGTCCGTGACCTCATGTGAAAACAAAGGGGCCACACGCTGCCACCAGGTTTCCTTGAAAGAGGGTCTCCTCTGCTCACCCAAAGCTCAAATTCACAGAATTTCAGACACTCCAGAGCACAAAAATACAAGCCACAAAAATTGTAAATTCAAAGAAGATGAACAGGAAAAAAGTTCATTTTTGGTGCATTTCTTAAACTTTTATGAGACCGTTTTGAGTTCAAGTCAATGACAGGAAACAGTGCAGATGCCAAGAAGCCTATAAAACCAGGTTCATAAAAAGAGTAGAGCTGTTTGGACATGAAATTTTTTTCTAACCTTTCAAAGAGACAGACTCGTGTTTCTGACCCGTGTCCCTCGAGTACAGCCTTGGCGACGTCCCGCGGGGAGCGGAGTGCGCAGTGAGCGTGTCCTTGCGCTCAGAGAGCAGGAGGCAGTCACTGCATGTGTAGCCATTGCTCCTGGTGCCTTCTGCTGCCAGGTCCCCGTTTCCCTGAGTGGCAGCTTTATTTCCACCTAAAGTTTGCAAAAAAGGAGAGGGAACCAGTTTATCACAATCTGCAGATACCTAAAAAAACAAACAAAAAACTTCCATCTTGACAAGTGGGTAGAAAAAAGGACTAAAATTGTTACCTTTAAGATCTCCATCGTCGTCAAGACCTAAAACACACACACACACATTTGCTCGTAACTCGAATTATCACAACAAAGCCCCACACACACACACAAAAGTAAAGATTACAATGATTAATAAATCAGCATTTTGGCAACGGTCAAGATCTATTCCCTGAAATGCCTGCAACTAATGGAAACTCCTGCAGGTATATACAGGCACGATCTTCTGAGTCAAGAGGAAAGCACACCTCTGGGGAGAGCACCTCCACACAGCCGCGCACACAGCTGCGCACACACGCCTGAGAGCAGGCAGGAAGACAAGACCCCGGTACGGAGAGGCAGAAGCCCCACCAGCACCCTCTGCTTCAAGCAGCGCCTGCGAACTAGCCTTGCCAGCTGAGCCAAACGGGGCAAGCACCAATCCCAGTGCTGCCTGCAACTGGCACACCAACTTCTGGGAGCTGATCTGGACCTTCTAATCTTCTCAAAGGGGCTGACCGGAACACGGAGCGGACACAAGCAAGCAGCTGCATGTCCCTGTGGCCGTCGCCCTGCCAGCGTCGAGGATGGGGTCACACCGTCGCTGCCTTAGCAAGACGGCTCACGAGCCACACTGCTTCGTAGTGTCAATTCGTCCACACAGAGCACTTTCTAATGACTCAAAAATACTGTGTCTGCCTTGTTGCTTAGAGCTCTCTGGAACCTGAAATTAGGCCGGTGAATTTTTCTAACCACCATGCTTACCCCTCCTACAGAAGTAACGCGTCTGGAAAGAGAGCTATCAGATCGCGACCTGACTCCTTCACCCGGTCCCACGTCACGAGTGGTTGTGTGCGAGCACAGCCAGCAGAAGCAGGTGTTTACAAGCCGCTGCCCGCCTTCTGAACTTGAGTCTAGAGGAAGCCTCGACCCTCCCGGAGCTTCTCCCACCCTGTAAGGGGCAGACGACTCACCCCAGAAGTGGTCCACTTTGGTCTGTTCGCGGATCAGAGACTCATCCAGCACGGGAGGCCGCAGGCAGGCTGCACCTGACAGCGTGCTGGCAGCGCTCTGGCCCGCGGCACAGGCCACGACCTTCCTCGACGTGTGGTTTACGCTAAGAGCCGGCTTGCTCACACTCCTGCGCTGCTTCGCGGCTCTGACAGGAATAAGAGAACAAGCTTATAGACCTTTTTCTTACAGTAAATACCAAAGGATTCTATTTTACCCACACAAAATCTTTTAAAACAAATACAGTATTTTTAAGGCCATTTGCTTAGGTCTTCTCTGCGATAACGAGACACCCATTAAGCTGGGGTCCCAGAGCTACTTCTAAAACTATACACACAAGACAGTTTTCAGATTATTGTGGGCCCCACGATCCAAAAGTGGTTGGAGCTTAAAATAATCTAACAAAAATGACTTAAAATAAAAATTGTGATTTGTAAACTTAACCCCCCCCTTCAGAATGAGCGTGTGGATGTCTCAGTTCCTGGTAAAGATGCAGCGGCATTAAGGACGGCAAGGAAAGGCTGCAGTCTCACTTCCGGGACCCGTATTCAGCACATGTAACAACAAAGCCCCTGAAAGCAAACTTTATGCATGTCGGCACCAGGCGGGGGCAGGGAGAGGACCCCCCCCCCCCAAGGGAATGCACAGCAGACAAGCCAGGACACAGTGGCACGCCGCACCCGGACAGCTGGCTGTGGCCTTGCCCAGCGGCACAAAACCAGCCTGGCCGCAGCGCCCTGCACACACGGAGACGACTGGGGCCCTCGAGGGCACTTCCCGAGCCGACTGAGCTGCAATCCCATTCTCCTATTCTCTAAATAACCCGCAGCGAGTGTAAGGCACACGGGGCCTCGGCCGCCAGCGCCCAGCCTGACTCCAAGGTGGCATTCCCCCGCCTGTCTTCAGAGGGACCACCCCAATCCTGAGCGAAAGATGACCGTTCAGACCGGAAACTCATCATTCTCACGTGAGCAATAGAACGTTATCTCTAAATGGCATGAAGCTCCTTCTTGGGTATGCACATGTGATGGGCACACAAGAGCTCAAAAAGTGAGTGAATGCAATCATGAACAGAGGTGAATAGCTAAACTCCATGGATGGGTCTGTTAGTTCACACAGCTTTTAATAAACAGACCAAGTGTTAACAATGCAGAGCTCGTCCACGGTGCCACACGATCGTCTGGGAAGGCCACCCCCCGCAGACAGCGCCGGAGGCCGGCTGTGTGTACTGGCACTGGTCTGCTCCAGGGTGCCCGCGCTCCTCCCCAGAGCCAGAGAACAGACGCACCAGAACGTAGACACCAGGCAAGCCACGTGGTCCGGAATGAGGTCCGTCCGTATCTGCAGCACAGCTCTAAGACTTGAGGGGTGCCTCTGCGCCATGGGCATACACACCCTTCGACGCAGGACTGTGCCTTACAGACCAGAAAGCTTGTGCACCCGGTTTTCCTGGGGTTAGAGCACGTGGGGGAACACAGGAAGCAGTGCTTACCTGGCCACTCTGTCCTTCAGGGAGGCCGTGCTACTGATGCAGGAGCGAGCGTCCCCAGCCTGGCCGTCCTCCACGGCACATGCGGTCGTGACCAGTCGCAAACTACGGCGGGACATTCTTGGAGAATCGAACACGGGGTCCAATCTGTGCTCAGTCTCGAAAGCCAGAGCATCAGAAGAATAACTCGAACTAGAAGGAACAAGCTCGTCAGAGATAAATAATGCAGACAGTGGTTTCTGAAACATACCGAACAAATAATGAACAGAACGTGTACTGATCTCGTGCAGATTTTAACAACAGCCATGACTGCGTGATGACTTTCCTACGAAGCAGGAGACCCCCAAATCGGGGGACAACTAATGCTACCACAGACACGCTCTGGCCACACCGTCTATGAGGTGAAGTCCCCAGGCACCCAAGTACTGCAGTCTAGAGCTGACCCTGACCTGCTGCAGGACAGGCTCGCGAGAACCTCCAGCCACGGGACCTACGTAAACATCATTAGGAAGTCAGAAGGCATTTACTAGTAGACCCCACGCCCGATACAGCAGCTGGGAGACAGTGACCACGGGACAGCTAATCCCGTAAGGAGAAAAGCAGCAGGACAGCTCGCAGTGCGTAGCCCTGCTCTGGGTCTGACGCACCACAACGCCAGCCACAACCTGTCACAAAGTCACTTCGATACCCTTCCACGTACTCATCTCAGACTAAAAGATGCATTCTTTCGTGCTGTTAGCAAGTTTTTCCAAATCAAGAGGTGTGAACGAGCACCTATCATGTGCCTCCACCAGGAAGGGGAGCGCGCTTCTGGATCTGCCCAGAGCACCCAGGTGTCGACTGTGCGGTCGCCCCAGTGAGGACACCACACCTACAGCTGGAGACAAGCCACGCCCCGCAGGGAAGCTTCCGTGATCAGAGGGGCCTGGGCTGAGGGCTCTTGGCCAAAGAGGGCAGCAAAGCAGGCAAGGAGACGGACTTTCAGGCTGAGGAGGGGCTGCCCGCCCCACTGCGGGCCCACTCACCCGAGGGGAGGCAGCCAGGATGCAGCGGGACAACAGCCCCACTCAGGAGAGCAGACTGGGCTGAGCGTCTGGAAACCAACAGGAACCACGAGGCTCTCAAGGAAAGGAAGCAGGCGAAGGACACGCTGTCTTACGTTTTATATTCTAAAGGTATTTTCAGAATCACGCTCACCATGAATGTATTAGATCTGACACTAAAAACTCGTCACGCGAACCGACAGTCAGTAAACACCGGCTGCTCCCAGTCGCCATCCGTGCCGAGGTGTCTCGCACGACTTCAGAAAGAGCCCGTTGCTCGCTCTCACCGGAGGCCGGCAGGGGCTGAGATCTACCACACTCACCCGTGCTGAGCACACCGCAAGGACACTCAGCAGAATCTGGGTATAATCTAAAATATGGTAATACTTTTCTTCCAAAAATATCTTATATAAGTACAATCTTAGGTGAAGAAAATTCTGTTCTCTCAAGTCAGAATTTATTGTGTAACTACGGACCAGTCCCCTCCACCAGCACACTCTTCATCTAAGGACAGCCCTTTACGAGCAACTTGAACATCCAAAGACAATGATATCCAAGTCCACCCACCTCTGTCCAAGCCCCAAACCAGGTGTGACTCTGAGTGGTCACTCCAGACCACTACGGAAATATGCAGAAGACAAGCAAGCCCCCGGGCCCCAGAGGCTCCAGCCTGGGACACTACTGCCACTGCACGGTCTAGAAGGGGCCCCAGCATTCCAACACAGAACCTGGAATGCCCTGGCCATCAGAAGGGTGTTCCAAACCCCTGCCAGTGTGATTAGAAAGGCCCTGGAAGAAGCAAATACAAGAATGCCACAACAGCAAACAACTGGGAACTGTCCACCAGCAGGGGAATGGTTAAATCAGGATATCTGTCTGAATTCTGTAACACAATCATGAGAGATCTGTTTATACTGTCAATTAGAAAAGGAAAAGATTCTAGTATCATCCTATTTACGTTACGACAAACTATAAACAGAAGCTCACGGGGCGCCCAGCTGGCTTAGTCGGTGGAACGGTGGATCTTAAGCCCCATGTTGGGCCTACAGCCTACTTAAAACAAAACAAAAAGCAGAGGGACGACTGGGTGGCTCAGTCAGTGGGGCACCTGCCTTTGGCTTGAGTCGTGGTCTCAGGGTCCTGGGATCGAGTCCCACATTGGACTTTCTGCTCAGCTGGGAGTGTGCTTCTCCCTCTCCCTCTGCCCTTCCCCTCACTCAATGCGCTCACTCTCTCTCAAATAAATAAAAATCTTAAAAAAAGAATGTCAAATGAATAAAAATCTTAAAAAAAAAAACAAAAAACAAAATCTATCCTTTCAAAAACAAAAAAACAGAAGCACACACTCATATACATATGCAGGGAGGGAAAGGCAGAGAAGAGACCTGGAAGGTTCTCTTCAAACTGGTAACAGTGGTTACCTTTGGAGCTGAAAGCATATGGGGCCTCAGGCCCTTTCAGTAAGAGCTGGACACACTAAACTGGAAAGCAGGGAGGGCTCAGAGGGAGGGAGGGAGGGAGGGAGGGAGGGAGGGAGGGAGGGACCAGCCATTCCAGGTTCTGAGTCTGGACCCAGCTGTCTGGCCATCCTACCCCGGGGACAGGGCTAACACAGGCCACTCGGTCTGGGTCTCAGCGCTTACATGGTGCATCCGGGACCCACACCTTCACCAGGGCCGCAGTCCAGGGCCCACACAAGCCACTGGCGCCCTCCTGCCTAGGCTGGGATCCCAATCGTCATTCCTACCAGGTTCCTACAGACAGATGTGCCCAGAGCTCAGCAGAAAGGTGCAAACATCTGCAAGAGACGTGACCTATTGGGCACGCAGCCCAGCCCACCCTCAGCTAACGCGGTGTTCCAGGACTTGATTGTAACTAGATAGAAAAAGAGCACAAAGGTCCCGAAAATAATGACAGACCGAACCCTTCAGAGCAGATTTCAGTTTGGTTCCCTCATCAATCAAATGCTATTCTTCTAAAAATGCTATTTAGATGCACTTTTAATTAAAAGACTAGAGAAGAATCTAGCACAGCTGCAAGCCGGAAGGTAGGGGCGCTCGGCAGCCACAGCTGTGCAGCAGGGCAGTGCGCCGGGGGCTCGCGGTGCCGACTCCCGCCACGGCCGCACACAGTCCCAGCAGCCTACGAGCGCAGCTCGGCCACGGGGCCGGGGGGAATGGGCGGAGCAAGTCCCACACAGGAACCTGCCCAAACCCCCATGGTTCCGAGTTCTTCTTCTCTGAGTACCTCCGCAGCCACCCCTGACCCCTGATCCCCCATCACCCACCATTTGGGCTCTTTCACCGCAGGGGTCCTTCAGCCTCACTTGGGCTCCGATGGGGATTACCATCACAGCCCTACCCCCCACCCGCTGGCCTCTTGGTCCCAGCAGCAGGGACGCCGGGATGAACCCAGCTGTGCCCCTGTACCAGACGGCTGCAGGCCCCTAGGAACCACCGCAAGGCCACCGGGTCCTCCTGCGTCACCCCCACCTCGGGCTCTCCGGTGCAGAAGGCCCCGCCCCTCCTCCCCAGGAAATCAGCCGCATCGGAGAACTGGGGCCCCTCTCAGGCGGAGCCTATGGAATGACCCACATTCACGTGGCCCTTTCCCCTTCCTTTCCGCTATAGCAGACGCGCCACCCGAACGCCCATCCGTGAGCTCCGGGCTGGGTCTTTCTCTCTTTGGTGCCTCTTCCCTCCCCTTCAACCTCACTAGGGCTCCCGCCCATCAGCACCTAGACACACACTCATCTGTCCCCACAGCACGGGGGGGAAACAAAACACAAACACAGCCGGCCCTTTCTCCTCCCCTGACCAGGCAAACTGGTTGAAAACATTGTCTACGCTCACTCCACATGTTTCATTCCAGCTCCTGCCCCCTGGCTGCGTGCAAGCTGCCTCTGCGCACAGACTCCCAAGGGGCTGGATCATGGGAGATGCCCCAGTCCTGTCGCCAGCTTGGTGTGCCAGCAGCACGGGACCCTCCTCGACACATCCTGCGCTCTCGGGTTCTGTGGCAGAGACCATGCTGGACTTACGAGAGGCTGACACAGTCAGACACCTGCCTCCAGAGTGTGGGCTGCCACCCGAGCGGGGCTCTCCTCGTCTCTGGGGGGCCGGGGGCAGGGTCTCTGAGGGCTTCTGGGAATGTAGGCCTCCTGCCCAAGGCAGTGCCCCAACGGCTGCAGCGCCAGTGCGTGTGGAGCTGGGGGGCTCCCCAGGGACGGTCTGGCCCAGTCGCCAGCACTGGACAGCCTCCGCACCAAACCAGGCGCCAGGCACCCGATAGGAAGGAAGTGTGTAGTCCCGCCAACACACACACACACACACCCGGCACTGGTCAGACCCCTGCACCTAACCACCAGCTCACAGGAAACACAGACGAGACCGTCAGAGGCAAATACTCAGGTAGCGTGGGAGAATCCTGTTTAGGCTGACTTAAAACAAAAATGAGGATCCGGGAAACCGAGCAGTGACTCTCCAGTATGTTACAGGGCTATCAGAGGTTATTTTAAATTACTAGGAGCTCTTAGTGTGATACTAGTATTTTGGCTAGTTGTTTTTAAAGTATCTTTTAGAGATCTGCTTCAAAACAATCCACTGGAGAGGGAGGGAGGGGCCTAGTGCCAGAAGGGCGGAAACTGGGGGGAAGGTAGGGGGCTGATTACTGCCCCCCGGACTCTCACGCTAATGGCAGTCCCCAGAGTAGAAAAATATTTTAATTAAATAAATGGAATGACCAGGATGTTGGCGGGTCCCCGTGGTTCACGGACATGCTGAGAATGAAGACCACAGTGGTGCTGGACAGTCGTCGGCCAGGGATGCAGAGTCACCAGCACTGAGGGGAAGGACCCGCCAAGGTGGCCAGGTGGCTGGGGGCTACAGGGACCACCAGCTTCCAGCAGAGCTGGGTGACAGGGAGGTTTCAAAGATGAGGGGATATAGAGGCACAAGTGGAAAGACAAGAGACAAAAAGGCAAGGGCAGACCCCTTTCTGCCACGCGCGGTGCTGCGCGGAGCCTCAGCCAGGTGCTGGCCACCCAGCGTGGGCCGCCCGCCTCACGCCCTACCATCTGGCCCCTCGGCGCCCGGGGCACAGCCCTGCACGCCATGCTGACGCCCGGATCAGAGCCTGCCGCCCTCACGCTCGCCTGCACCACCACGTCCCACAGGGTCTCCTGCTGACGCTCGGCTCTCCCCAGCCTCCCTCCTTTCGTCCCCACCCCAGTGCCCAAGCTGGGACATGCCCCTCCCACAGCTCCGGGGTCTCAGCGCCCTGCGCCCAGCCCAGCACTGCCCGGTGCCGGCCACCATGGTGTCGCACCTCCGTGCCTGCCCTGGTCTATGGGCAGCCCCCACCCCCTACCCACCCGGCCAGCCTAGGCATCCTTCGGAGCACAAGCCTGGTCACGCCACTCCTGGCTTAAAACCCCTCATTGGGTCCCACTGCCCCCAAATAAAGTCCCAGCTCCCAGCACGCCCCACGAACCACACCCGCCCCCTTTCCTACGTCCCTTCTCATCCGCTCCCACACTGACCCACACGTCGACCTGAAGGAAGGCTGTGGAGTGTGGTGTGCTGAACTCAGTGCCGCTTCCCCAAGGCAGAGACCTACGCACGTGCATTTCTAAAAACCCGTATTTAAAATAAGTTCTAAAAGCTAAAAATACGTTGCCAGGAGTAATTATTTTTGCGCTCTACAATACAGAATAAGGAGTAGTTTTACTTGAGTCGGCCCACTCCCTTTGTTCTAAAATATTTCAGGACTTTTAACACGAACAGTCAAAAGGGGACATAATCTAAAATTGTGAATTAAAAACTCAATCATCAAATGTGAGGTTTGACTAACGCGGTTGAAAAGTACCTTTGTATCTTCCAGTTTTCCTACAGTTTCAATTATAGTTTTATCCTTTAGAAGATAAGCCACTGAAAAAACTTACACAAGCATTTTCCCTGTGTGCCTCGAGGGTCTTTCCCAGCTAGTACCACGTTTTCTGGCACTAACCCGTGGTGTGTAAGTCTTCAGATTTGTCTCAGTAATCCGTCCTACGTGCTGAACCAGATGTGCAAGGGGCCCCTCCGCCACCTTCAGACCTCAGTATCAAATAGGCACAAAACACTGAGTGTCTGACAGCGCTGCTCCTGAAACCTTGGGCTTCATCCAAATTCCGTTTAGCATTCCTCCTCTCTCAAAGGCAAATCACTTCCCAGGTTGTTTCTGTTAACTTCAAAATACCCCGCCATTAATATCAATCACGGAACCCTACCCACAACCGCAAAGGTTTATCTGGGAGACCACAGCCACTTGGGTGGGGCCTGAGTCACCCTGAGTCACCAGAATGTCTGGTTTTCAAAACCACCTCACCATCCCCATGGCGGTTCAGCACTTCCGTGAAGTCAACAGGAACTGCAGCTATTTTCCCTTCCAAAACACAGTGTCTGGTTGCCAGTGGCAAGCAGCTCCCGCACAGAGCACGGCCCTCCCCGGCGTTCAGGAGCGGAGACCAGGATGACGGCGGGACGCGAGCACGCTCACCTGAGTGCATAGGTGTAGCCAGTGTTCTCGGGCACGCACTGAGGAGGGGTGTACATGTGAAGCCGAGAAAAATCCATGGTCACGGCCTCAAGTCATACTGCAGAAGTGGGGAGAAAGCAATGCAGGCTGTTAACAGGGTAGAAACACACAGACAAGTCCTGTCTGTAGCAGCCAACCCACGGCACACACTTGGGGACCCAAACGTCACTATCCCAATTGGAGTGAGACAAACCCAGTGGGCATTTTTTGTTTTTTATTTGTTAAGCAAAGGAGATAAAATTTTCTCATAGTTACAAGTCCTTCTGTTATGTTTAGTTCCCTACAATGATATCCCCACAGGAGTGAAAGGGGAAAGCCTAGATTACTCACTTATAATCATGAAAACTGGGGCACTTCCAAAAAACAGAGAGTGACTCAGACCCTTTTTAAAATGTATTTTTAAATTCCTAAAGGTATCAAAATGCTCTCATTCTCCCATACTAAGTTTTCATTGTCATTAACTACAACAGAGCGGCTTCCCAGTCCACCAGCAAGCGCTCATCCTAGATGCCGATGTTGGCCCGCGCACCGCCACACCGGAAGACCGCAGGCTGAATGGCACACGAGCTGAAGGCACGCATACACTTTTATTTTTCCCAAAAAAAACAGATAATTTTTTAGTTAAAAAGGTTTAGGATCGGAGGACGCCTGGATGGCTCAGTCCGTGGAGTGTGCGACTTGATCTCAGGGTTGTGAGTTCAAGCCACGTAAGGCATAAAGATTACTTAAAAATATCTTTAAAACAATTTGTTAGGGGCGCCTGGGTGGCACAGTCAGGTAACCATCCAACTCTTGGTTTTAGCTCAGGTCATGAGCTCGAGCCCCACGTCAGGCGTCCTGCTCGGGGTGGAGGGTGGTGTCTGCTTGGGACTCTCCCCCCTCTCCCCCCGCACTTGCACGCACACTCTCTCTAAAAATAAATAAATACATATTTAAACCAGAAAAGCTGTGAGGTGGGGCGCCTGGGTAGCGCAGTCGTTAAGCGTCTGCCTTCGGCTCAGGGCGTGATCCCGGCGTTCCGGGATCGAGCCCCACATCGGGCTCCTCCGCTGGGAGCCTGCTTCTTCCTCTCCCACTCCCCTGCTTGTGTTCCCTCTGTCGCTGGCTGTCTCTCTCTGTCAAATAAATAAATAAAATCTTAAAAAAAAAAAAAAATAAGAAAAGCTGTGAGGTGCTCGGGGCGGCTTGGTTAAGTGTCCAACTCCTTTTTTTTTTTTTTTAAAGATTTTATTTATTTATTTGACAGAGAGAGACAGCCAGCGACAGAGGGAACACAAGCAGGGGAGTGGGAGAGGAAGAAGCAGGCTCCCAGCGGAGGAGCCCGATGTGGGGCTCGATCCCAGCATTCTGGGATCACACCCTGGGCTGAAGGCAGACGCCCAACAACTGAGCCACCCAGGCGCCCCTGAGTGTCCAACTCCTGATCGTCAGCTCGGGTCTTGATCTCACATGAGTTCAAGTCCTCTGTTGGGCTCCATGCTGGGTGTGGAGCCTACTTAAAAAAAATTAAGTTAAAAAAAAAAAGTTTTGTTTTTCAGATTACCATCTAAATTTCTTTGGAATGACTCAAACCTTCTTCTGGCTAAAAATATTCTCTCTCACTCACACACACACACACACACACACACACTCCAAATGAAAAATAAACAGGGGTTGCCTGGGTGGCTCAGTGGGTTAAGCGTCTGCCGTCAGCTCAGGTCATGATCCCAGGGTCCCAGGATCAAACCCCACATCGGGCTCCCTGCTCAGCGGGGAGTCTGCTTCTCCCTCTGCCCCTCCTCCCTATTCATGCTCTCTTTCAAATAAATAAATAAAATCTTTAAAAAAAATTTTTTTAAACACATGGTAGTGGTATGATTCATAACCTATTGTTGAAAAATCTAAGACAAAACTAAAAAATAAAGACGAGCATGGACAAAAAATATTTATGTGTAAATGACTGTTTTCTATAAACTAAACCAGAAGTACTTCAATTCACACCATTTTCTTTGAAACAGTCCAAAAAATATTTTTTTAAGTAGGCTCCACACCCACCACAGAGCCCAACACAGGTCTTGACCTCACAGCCCTGAGATCAAGACCTGAGCGGAGGTCAAGAGTCGGAGGCTTAACTGAGCCACCTGGGTGCTCCACAGATACTCCTTAAAGAGTTAAGAAGCACAGAAATAAAAAACACTGTTTACATTATAAAAATTGTACTGCCTACCACTGCCCACCAACAGCACAAAACTCCTCCGCTTCCACACTGCTCAGCCGTCCTCAGACACGAGCCCGCCTGCCCACGAAGCACCCTTCAGCAGGCGCTCGGCGTGCCCGGGCGGCCCTCTGTTAACACACACTTCAGCCTCCCCCTACACGTACAACTAGCTCTGGCATTGACCCGCGCACTCGTCCACCTGCTCCCCTGCCTGACGTCCCCAGTGTCTACTCCGGCCAGCACTGAAGAGCCTGGACTTCAGAGGACGAGGCGCCTTCTTGCCGCGTGTCCTCCCGGCACGGCTCCCGGGGCACCTGGCCGCGTGGACCGCCAGCCCGAGCCCCGCCCTGGCCGCGTCACAATGGCTCCTGACTCCCTGAGGCTGAGCACTCACCGAGCAACCATGAAATGCCAGGGAGCCTGACACTAGAAATGCCCCGTACCCTTCCTCAAGCTCCAGAGTGGACAACGGACTGATTTTTTATTCCCTGTTACTCACTGATGAGCAAAACCCAAACTTCCCAACTTCATTCGCAAAGTGACCTTTCACCTTAACATTCTTCAATACTTGCATTACGGACCGACTATCAAAGCCCAGCAACAAGTTGTCCTAATCACTGATCTCCAGCGACTACGCTACCACTGTGTGATACAGCCCTAGTGACCACGTCCCTGAAGTTTACGGAGGGCAGCATTACAAACGACGAACGGCAGTAACCTTAGAGCCAATATCTGAACATTTACTTTCAAGATGAGGACCCTGACACGGGACGTGAGAGCCTGCGGCTAACTAAGGACAGGGCGGCGTCCTCAGATCTGGGCTCCAATCCCAGCTCCGCCCCCACTCGCGGACTGTGGAGCGGGGCCAGCTCTCCCGACAAGACAAGGCCACCCAGGCCCCAGGAGCTCCCGCCAATGACTCAGCACAGAAGGAGAGCTACAGGGCCTGAGGAGGCCATGTGCGAGAACTCACAGCCTCATTCGAAATGTTATACATTTAGACGTTCTCACATTTTCAGCCACCTAAAGAGATTTTGGTTAATTTCTAATGCATGATGAATGGTGTTTTTGGAAGCTAACAGGAGGTGCAAGGCCAGCTACAACCCTTTTTTCAACCTGGTTCTTCCCATCAATGAGCTAGATGACAAAGCTGGGCCATACCACCTCCAGCCAGGTTTCAGGTAGGCCTTACGCCACAATTTAAAAATAAATTTAATTGTGGGGCGCCTGGGTAGCTCAGCCGGTTAAGCGTCTGACTCTTGATCTCAGCTCGGGTCTTGATCTCAGGGTCATGAGTCCAAGCCCTGCTTTTGGGTTCGGCACTGAGCGTGGAGCCTACTTAAAAAATTCCTAAATAAATAGATGTAATTTCTTGTCTCTGAAATAAATCCCATCAAAGAACCAAGCACAGCTGGTGGCTGTGAATGACGGGATTCCCAGGGATGACGGGATTCCAACAGTGACTGCGTCAAAAATCCAACCAGTGAGAACAGGGAAACACAAGAGACAGTGGTAGATTCCTGGTAAAACGTGTTAGGAGAGGAGGTACAGAGGGAATAAAATGCCCAAAGAGGACACCCTCCAGAGAGGACCCACGTGCACAGACACCAGACTCCAGAAGGAACACCGGGCAGCGTGGCTCTGGAGGAAAGGGGGGCAGGAGGGGACAGTGGAGGGGGGACCGCGATGGTCACAGCGCAGTAGCTGCTACAGCCCAGGGGCCAGGGCACGACACACGCACTTACTTCTTCCGACTCATTCTGATTTCACTCCGCGAACCGCACGAATTCTATGTCATGTTCTCCAGCGAAGCACACCTAAGCACGAAGCTATATGCAGAGCCCGGCCCCAACTTCTTCAGACCCGTGGCCACGGCTTAGTCCACAGGCCAGCCAGAAAACCACCTCTCCCCTGGAGAAGCACAGGAGGACCAAACTCAGGCAACGCGGAACCTGCAAGGAGGCAGGTGGATGCGGCGGCTGCCTCGCGCGTGACTCCGAGTTTCCAAAGGGAGGGGTGACCGCTGCGCTCTTCCAAGCTCACGGCAGCGCAGAACTGCTGGATGTGCGGTGAATGGTCCCGGAATTCACGAGGGTCCTTCCCTCCACTGACTCTGCTCTCTCCTGTTTTCCCTCCCTCTCTCCCCTAACACTCGAAGTCACTCTTTAGTTCCCTCCGTGAAACGTGAGCATTAAATACAATCAGAGCATGAAAATAATACAAAGTGGAAAAGGATGAAACGGAATCGTGTGTGCGACGCTCCCGTGAGCTTGAATACGCGGGCGCATCAAGTTAGACAGCCTGTGCTCTCAATCCTTTCAACACGACTGTTCCTCTGAGTGAGCCACCCTGAGGGGGAGGCTGACTCAGCGCCAGGCCTAAAGCAACGGCAAAGGGCCATCGGCAGCACGGCAGCCCCAACGGGGAGCCGACAGGTGGCAGCGCCAGCCCCTCACCTCTGTCAGAAGCCCGTCAGGACGCCGAACAGCAAACAGGCAGCTCTGATTCTAGATCCACTGGTAACTAAACGTGACACTAAGCATTTCTGAAATGCTGCTGCCAGCCTGCACATCCATCCCCGTAACACTAGAGCCTTCCTGCTGGGATCTGGGCCCTGCCTCTACCAGCCCCAGCCTGAGACTCCAGGGAAAGCTGAGCTGCACTCATTCGAACAGCAGGTGAAAAGGCAGACTGAAAATGTCTTCAACGGCATCAGAAAACCCTGGAAAGAATCTGAGGTTGACATTTTGCAAACCATGTGCTACAAAAGAGGGGCCCTGTCCAGGCTCCACTGTCCTCAGAGTGTTCTGCTCTGGCGGCTTAGGACCTTGTCAGGGGCCATGTCAGGTCCCAGGCCCAGAGCCCCAGGCCAGGACCGTCCCCGGCTGGGCAGCCCGGCAGAGTGCATGAGGGCGCCTCCCCCGCCCTGGGAAGAGTTTCTTCAGCATGGACAGCGTCTGACTCTGAGCTACCATGCCTAACCAGGAAAAGCACACGTTAGGGGCCACCGGGCCGAGAGCAACAACTGTGAGCAGAAAAGATCAGTGTCTCCCTGTATCTCGTTCTACTTGCAGCTAAGAGAACACGCGGGCTAGCAAGCACAGGAGGCGGAGGGGCCTCTGCTCCGGCAGAACTTCGGTTACAAACCTAAGGCATTAAGTACTCTACAAACGTGCAGTTCTTAGATCCGAGTTTAAAAAAACGTTTTAAGAAAGTGATAAAAATAAAATCAGAGTTAAGATTCTTTTTTTTGAGTAGGCTCCCCAGTGAGGGGCTCAAACTCACGACCCTGAGATCAAGAGTCGGAGGCCTAACCGACTGAGCCGGCCGGGCGCCCCAGCTCGGCTTCTCCCTCGATGCCCTGTGAGTACAATTCTACACTGACATCATACGGTAGAGACGAAAACAGAAGGCTGTTTTGTTCCTGAATGCTTTAACCAAGAATGAATTTTGGGTTCTGTGAGCACATACAATTTGAACTCTTACTGTTAAGAATGTCTGTACTGATCTAACAATCTAGAAAACATGCCTGAAAAATCCCAAGAATTACAAGTCAAGCAAGGGTTGAAAACAGAGCCTCAAGGGAACGGCAAAAGCAACGACACAGAAAACACGCTACCATCTCTAACAGTATTAGCACACAACGCTGTCAGTTCTGAGGAACACCGGAGAAAGGAACCTCCTATTACCCCTGGGGACCCCAGCGGCACCATCTAGTCAACAGTCGGGTTTTACTAAACGGTGCACAAAGCACTGTCTACAGAGACGAGCAGGTTACACAGCAAACTGCCCTTCGGCCGAGACAGAACGAGCCCAGGCGGAAGAGGCCAGTGCCGCCTTCCGATCAGAAATCCTCAGAAACGACCTGCCGCACGTCCCCGAGACGAAGGTCAGACCACAGGTCGGAACCACGAGGACAGAAACAGTCACAGGGGACAGCGACAGACAGGACGCTCCTCCCAGCTCTCGGCACAGCTGCAGACATCGCCATCTGCCACGAGTGCCGTCCCCGAGGGACGCTGGGCGGCACAGGGCTCCTGCTGACCTGCAGGCCTTGGCGAGTCTGGCCAGCAGTGGGCGCTCCGATGGTCGGGAGGCCCCTCAAGGACCTTCCGGAGGGACGAGGGGCCGTGTGCGCGCACAGGCACGCCTGACCAACATCCTACTGCCCCCTGGCCAATCCTTATCACCCAGAGGGCGGCTACCCTGGTGCTTCCTTTGTCACGTCCTCTACAAAGAGGATTACTTTTCAGAATAAAATCCCAAGGTGCCCCTTTAAAAGTTAGAACTAATTGTGTTTTCCTTTCAAGATTTCATATAAATTCAAGTTAGTTTACATAGTGTCGCGTTAGTTTCAGGGGCAGGGTTTAGTGATTCGTCACCTGCATACACTACGGGGTGCCCAGCCCATCACGTGCCGTCCCTGGTGCCCATCAGCCCAGAACTACATCTTAACGTAACTGTTCTGCTCAACCTTAATGATGCTAAAACTGAGTAAGGTAGAGACCAATAAAAACATCACTTATTTTCGCCTACGTATTTAAAAAAATCGTAACTTGGTCTAGGTAAGACCATAAAAAAGATAATTTGGGTTAGAAATGAGTGTTTTCCAAATGTCATGTTCAATGTAATTACTTCTACCATATAAACACAGGAACTGGCGAACATCTGTTTTTATCTTATGAAATAAAACAATGTTTATGAAAAACTGTGATTTATACTAAGTGAGAATCCTAAAAACGAACTCAGTGTTTAAAACAGTGAATCGGATACAAATGACTAAACCAAAAATACTTGGGAGAGCGCCACAAAATGCTACATGTTACATACACACACACTTGAGTATGTATTTAAATTTGAAGAAAAACACCACCAAACTGAACGGTAAATTACACAGACTGAGACTTCTACTCGTCACTCGGCCCCTTCTGTACTGTTGGACACTTTTTTAAAGAGTAGGTGTCAGTGTTACAAGTTCAACAACTAACCCAATAACTATTATTTTCCAAAGACGGGTTTTTTTGGTCTTCATCTGTGACGCGGTACGGCGGCAGGCAGCCCCACGGGCTCCGCTCGTGCTCTCGCTTGGCCGTGCGACCTGGGAGCAGAGGGGATGACAGTGTGCTCACCCCCCGTGGCACAGTCAGGTGGGAACGCCAGCAGGGCCCAAGCTCCCAAGTGTCACTGGAGGACTCACCAGTGACTACGCCTCGCCTGCTTGGCGTTGCCTGGCACAGGATAAAAATACTCGATCAAAGTTAGTTATTATCAGCAGCAAGCCGGTACTGAAAAACAGCATCCAGCCAAGAAAGGATGTTTCTTTCCTTTTTTGGGGAATGATGAGGCAACAGGAAGAAATGTACGCTGGATGGGCTTTGTTTACATAAGGAAGCAGCTCTGACTTTTCGGGAAGGTAATTACTTCCATGTGAAGACACGTTATCACACGCTTACATCTCCTGGTGCGAAGAGCTCCAGATCTTTTTAATGAAAAACCCAATGCCTCTGACAGTGGTATTCTCCTAGTGTTTCAACAAAAGCCCACGGTCAAGTTATTTATTTTGTACATGTTAATAAAAAGAGCCCTTCTTCTGAGAATCTGGAAGGCACGACAACACAGTTTTACTGTATTTCCTTCAAACCCAGACTGCACCAAGTCTCCCTACAAGCAGCACAGTCACGAGGACGGCCTACGATGCCATTTGTATGGCGGAGATGCTGGCCGTGCCCAAGGCCTTCAAGCAGCAGTGCTGCGCGGTGACTCTGGGAGCTCCTCCCGCATTGGACGGTGCCCCTCCTGGCCCTGGGAGGCCCCACTGTGTGTGACGACACTGGCGCGGGAAGAAGACCAGGGACAGGCCACTAACCATCCACGTCTCGTCCATGTCTGGGATGCCGCACGCTTGTCACCGACCCGGCCTCCAGTGACTTGGGCTGTGACTCTCATGTCCGGCTCAGAAAGGCCTCCTCCAACCCAAGAACTCACAGTCTGTTACGGATTCTGTTGTGATTTGACTCGCGGGATCCGTCTGTAATTACTTTGTATACGGCGAGGTAAGCATCTCACTTTACCTCATGTTGGGCATTTCCGCTGGGATCATCCAGGAGAAACTAAATCCAGCACGTCCAAATCACCTATCAGTCTGCACCTCCCCCACAGTGGGTCACCCCCTCTTCCCGGTTCCCCTTGCTGCTCCATCTCCTGCTGGCTTCCGGCAAGCATCCTGACCAGCTCCTGCCCTCCAGCCTTGCCCCCTCAAGCCAGAACAGTCTACGAAAAAGTCAACCACCTCACTGCCTTCACATCCCACCATGGCCCCCTAGCACCCACAGAGAAGACCCAAGAGACGGCCTGCACCAGACCCTCCAGCCAGATGTCCCCCTTCTCCTCTCCATCTCCCACCAATCCACAGGTAGCTTCACTGAGGGCCTGGACTCAGACAACCCTCTTCTCCTCACCCCATGTAGACAGTTCCGATGCTCTTTCCTCGTCTGGGAGGCCCTCCTGATCCCCGTCCTCATTCCCTTGGTCTCTTTCCACCCCAAATGCTCCTGGCTACCTTCCGCTCAACCTTAGGACTCAGCTGAGATGCCACATCCAGGAAGCGCTCCTGGAGCCCAACCCCCACGTCCAAGTTAGACGCTAGCTTCCGTGCTCCCCCAGCACTCATCGCTCCACAGAAACTGTAGATAACTACTTGTTAATGAGTCTTTCTCTCTGGTGAGACCTCGCACTGCCTGAGGGCAGCACCCAAACACCACTTAGCAGATCAACGCTGTGTAGATGCCTGCACAGTGGGGAGAATTCACTGCTGGGCGCCTTCCGCTTTGTCTTTAACCTGAAAATCCTGTCTCTGCTGCTTGTCCCACCACACCTGGCAAAACCATGCGGAGAGCGATACAAATGTGTGATGAGCAGAAAGGGTCATGAACACCTAGGCCTCCTTATTCTTTCTCCTAACGGGTTCAAAGTGCTTCTCACGTGTGCTCATCAGAGCGGAACAGCTGTATCAGCTGTGCTTTATTTCCAACTATAACTGGGAATCAGAATTAGGAACAGCAATCACAGGCTTTTATTGGTACTGTAAACACTTAATCCACAGCAGTTCTCGAGAACCCCTCCCATGCTCTGTCCTCCCAGACAGGAAGCAGCAGGCTCAAAGTCAGTGTCTCCCGGCAGTGGGAAGGTCTGCAGCATAAGCGGCGAGGGAAGAGATCATCAGGTTGACCTGTCTTCCATGTTCTAGGTGTAGCTCACATCGCCCAATAATATTAACTGAGGATCCAACAAAATACAGACAACGGCTAAAAACAAAGCAACCGGGCAAAGCACAGCTTTGTTTTCAAGCTACACGTGTCCCCGGAGGGTGCCGCTCGTTCCCACCGGAGCCGCTCATCTGTACTTGAGGGCTCTCTCCACCACTTCCATCGAGGACCTGCACTTGTGTTCCGCACAAAGGTCAAGACGCTCGCGTCACATAGCTCTTATCTCCTAAACTAAAACTTGCAACCGATGACCATTCACTAAGGGCCCCTATGTGACTACATGAACCACCAAGCACCCAGATGACAAGCACGGTTAAGGACACAGGTGATTCAAACCGCACAACTGCCTATGAAGGACCCACGTCACCTCACAAAGGAGAACCAATCACGATATACGTCATAAGCAGTAAAGCCCTGTTCCATATTCCCATCTGCCAATCCTGCTTATTCTGACCCAATGCAAGCAAACGGTTTCAAAGGCACATAGCAGGTCCAGTCTCCCCTACCCGAAATCAAGAGGAGTGAGCAATCCAAAACAGCAGTAAGTTCCAAACGTGGGAATGGAGGGTAGCAAGAAAGAAGGAGCGCAGCCCCCCCACTGAACTACGAGCAGCAGCATCTCAGCGCCTGCGTCACTCCTGTTGGGACACCATCACCGTCTTGCTCCCATCCGCCCCGGGAAGCTACATGTGGGCGTTCTCTCGGCAACATGCTCAGGACGACCTCCCTGAATCCCAGTGGGCCTCACAGGCACTGTGACTCCCTGTGCTCTTGCCTCACCTTGAAATATTTAGGTAGGGGCAGGAGTAGCAATGCTGAATGATGGTTCCATCCTGTGTCACTTCCACCAAAAAATGTTGCCTGGTATTTGTATGGTAAGCAAATTCAAACTGACTCTACGTTCAGAATCTGGAGACCATCTGATCATCATAAATTCAGAACCAGGAAACAATGGCTATGAGCAGACACCCCATAATGCCACTATTCTCTGAAAATAGGTCACCCAGCAATTTCCAGTTAAAAATGGTACACTGAACAAAGATGGTAGCTCCCGCTTTCTTCTGACACCCCTCCTAAAAAAAGACTGTTTCGTAAACGCACAGAGCAAAACAAAAAGAAGAAACAACAACAGCAAGAACCCTGGAAGCTAGAATACAAATGAATAAATGAAAACACACCTAAGCCAGAAAAAGCTGAATGGCAAGCTTGCAATGAGGAACGCTGAGAAACGTCCAGCTGTCACCATGGAAGCCCGAATGGTTACAGTAGTGGCACCCGGGTCCGTTCAGAAGGGAGGGTGTCGACTGGAGCCAAAATACAGCAGGGATCGAACACTGAAAGTCTGTTTAAGAGCGGCTGGGCAAAACCACAGGACCACCTCAGTCAGTGCAGGAAAGCACTTGGCAAAGTCCAACACCCTTTCACCATAAAAACACTGAATGAAACAGAAGCAGAAGGGAACTTCCCCAACCTGATAAAATGCACAGCTCACATCACACTCTCTGGTAAAACACAGACAGCTTCCCCCTCAGATCGAGAACAGAACAAGGATGCCTACTTTCAGCACTGCTAGTCCACCCGGTCCTGGAGTTCCAGCTGGAGCAGTTAGGCATGAACAAGAAAGACAAGACATCAAACTGGAAAGGAAAGAGTAAAGCTACCCCTCTCACAGATGACATGATCTCACAAGTTCAGCAAACATGCATATTACAAGGTCAACACACAAAAATCAGTTGTATTTCTATAAACCAGCAATGAACAACCTGGAAATGAAATTAAGGAAACAACTCCTCTTACAACAGCAACCAAAAGAACAACAAACTTAAGAATGGTACACTGAACATGACAAAACACTGCTGAAAAAAATTAAAGAAAAATACGTGGAAAGACATCCCCTGTTCATAGACCAGAAGACTTAATATTTTTGAAACATGGCAATATAATCCTAAGAGATCCACAGATTCAGTGCAATTTCTATCAAAGTCCCAATGACCTTTTCTGCAAATATAGTAAAGTTACTCTTTAAATTCATGTGGAACTGGGGTGCCTGGGTGGCTCAGCCGGTTAAGCATCTGTCTCCGGCTTGGGTCATGATCTCTGGGTCCTGGGGTCCTGGGATCGAGTCCTGCATTGGGCTTCCTGTTTAGCAGGGAGTCTGCTCTCTCCCTCTCCACCTGCCCCCCCATGCTCTAATAATAAGTAAAATCTTGAAAAAGAAAAGAAAGCCAAAATAAAGCAAAGCAGGTAACAAACGCAAGCGAGGATATAGACAAACGGGAACCCTTGCGCGCAGTTGATGGGAATGTAAAATGGTGCAGCCACTATGGAAAACAGTTTGGCTGTTTCTCTACACATTAAATCAGAGCCACCATATGATCCAGAAATCCCATTCCCAGATACGTACCCGAAAAATTGAAAACAAGTACTCAAAAGCCTGTACACAAATGCTCATAGCAGCATTATTCATAATAGGCAAAAAGTAGAAACGACTCAAATGTCCACTAACAGATGAATGGATGAAAAACCTGTGGTACATTCATGCGGTAGGATATTACACAGCCGAAAAAGGAATGAAGTTCTGGTACGTTACGATACGGACAAACCTTGAAAACTTATTCTGAGTGAGAGAAGCCAGACACGAAAGGCCACATACTGTATGAATCCGTGTCTATAAAAAAAATCCAGAATCGGCAAATTCGTAGACAGAAAGCAGATCAGTGGATGCCAGAGGTTGGGAACAGCGGGCAATGCGAAAGTGCCTGCTAAGGGGCACAACAGACCGTGCCGGACCTACGGCATGAGGATGGCTGCCCGGCGTACCTTACGCCCCTCCCGACACAGCACAGCGGCACATGTTATGTTGTGCGTTTCACCACAAACACAGAAAAGTAGTTCCAGCCAGCACGCATTAACCACCTTCCTGCCTTCCCTCAAAGAAGACTGGAGGATAAAACCAAGGGGTCTCGGGGAGCCTGGGTGAAGCGTCTGCCTTCAGTTCAGGACATGATCCCACATGGGGCTCCCTGCTCCCTGCTCAGCGGGAAGTCTGCTTCTCCCTCTGCCCCTCCCTCCTGCTTGCGCGCTCGCTCTCTCTCAAATTAATAAAACCTTAAAAAAAAACAAAAACAGAAAACAAGGGGTCTCTACAGCAGAGGACAAGAGGAATCCTGAAGCTTCTGGATGGGACCCCTGAAAAGGGAGCCGAGTAAGCACATCCTCACTAATTTTTGAGGGCTACATCCACACTCTTCTACCCAACTTTGAAAACAAGGCAGGAGTGTGGAAAGCCCCTGAGAATATAAAAAGCCCAATAAAAGGACCTCAAGTTAACGCCACTGAGGGTTCCTCCAGGAAGCAGCACTCGTATCGGCCAACAGCGAAAGCACCCGAGCGGGTCACAGAACTTCCGAAGGACTGGCCAGGGTCCCAGTCTCAGACGTATGTGCTCAACCAAGATCACCCAACATTTCAGCAGACAGACCAAAACAAGCAAAAAGTGAGGTCATGGAAGAAGACAATAAACATACTGCTGAGTTTTAGAGAAAAAAAAGAACCACCAAAAAAGCTTTGGGAAGTTTAAAATATGATGGCCAAAATAAAATGCTAAATAAAGGAGAAGAAAAAACTGAGGAAATCTCCTACAAAGTGAAACAAAAAGACAAAAATGGAAAACAGGATAAAGATTTTATTTTTAAAAAGTAGAAATTCGATCCAAAAGGTCCAATGTCCAAATAGTATTTCCAAAACACACAGAAAACAGAGAACTAAAACAAGAGGAGAAAAGTGTCAAAGAAAACAGTGCGAGAAAATTCCCCAGAATTAACCATCCTGAGCTTCCAGACTTAAAAGAACTACGCAGTGTCCCACGAAATGGAAGGAAATAACCTAAAATCCCAGTTTCTGAGCACTGAAGACCCCGGCAGTAACAAGTCTGTACACACACGGTTGAGAACGAGGGCGGCACCGACCTGGGCAGCTCCCTGGAAGCTCAGAAGACAACTGAGCACCTACCACCTGCAGTTCCAGGGCCCGGCACACTAGAATGCTCTAGTCCGCTGTGGGGGGCACAGACAAGTAAGTCCCCGCCCCTGCCCCCGCCCCCCCCCCCCCCCAGCGCTGTGCTGCCAGGTGGTTGGCGTGCACTCCAAGCTGGCTCACACGTGCAGGCGGAGAGTGAGGGCCCTACAAACACTAGGCCCCGCCCGGCCTGCACAGGTGCAGAAACTGCAGAAACTCCTGGACCCTGGAGGGCTGCAGAGCAGGTCAAGGGGGGCGGGCGCCCCACCCCCACCCCGGACTCCAGGGAGGCCTGACCCCCCTCCCGTGGGGGTCGGGGGAGCCGCGATGGGGGGGGAATGGAGGCTCCCGGGTGGTGGGGTGCGGGGGTGGTGGCGGTGCGGGGTTCGGGGGCACCCAGGTGTTGGGAGAGGCGGGGCGCCCAGGTGTGGGTGAGTGGGGGAGTTGGGGGCGCCCGGGTGTTGGGGGCGGGGGCTCCCCGGTGTGGGTGAGTGGGGGGGACCGGAGCTCCCGGGTGTTCGGGGGAACGGGGAGGAGGGAACTCCGAGTGTTGGGGGCTCCCGGGGTGTTGGGAGGGCGGGGAGGCGGGGACTCCCGGGTGTGGGGGAGGCGGGGCGCCCGGGTGTTGGGGGTGACGGGGGTCGGGGGCTCCCTGGTGTTCGCGGGGTCGGGGAGGCGGGAGCTCCCGGGTGTGGGGTGGGGGCGGGGAGGCGGGGACTCCCGGATGTGGGTGAGTGGGGGAGGCGGGGCGCCCGGGTGTAAGGGATCTGGGGCGCTGGGGTCGGGGGTCCCAGGTGGGGGCGGGCGGCGACGACAGAGGTCCCCGGGTGCGCACGCGTCCCCACCGGAACCCCGGTAGGCCGCTCAGGCCGGGCGGAGGGGACGCCCCGGGACAGGCCTGCTGCAGACTCGGGCCAGGTGCGGGGACGCGCGAGGCCGAGGAGGGGGCGGCGGCCGTTGGCGGCCCAAGTGGGCCCAGCGTCTCGGCCCGGGCCCGCCGCCCCCGGCCCGCAGCTCCCGCCCGCCGTAAGGGACGCCTTAGCCCCAGTCCTGTCCCTCGAGCCGACCTTGCTCCGACTCCCCACCCCCACCCCCGCCCAGGAACTCACCTGCCTCGCGACACAGCCACCACTGACTGCGCCTCCGCTGCCGCCCCAGGCCTGGTCCGCGCCACCCAGACGCGATCCCTAGAGGAGATCTTGCGGACGCCAGCCAATCACGGGCCGCGCCTGGAGGCGGGGCGGGAGCAACGCGGACTTCCACCAATCTGGAGCGCGCCACCTGAAGCCCCTCGGCCAATGACAAGGCGGCCTATCTAGGAGCCGGGCCAATCGCGAGCTGAGGCCGAGTCCCGAGGCGGAGAAGTGGGCGGGGCTACGAGGCGGCGCGCCGGGCCGTACGGCGGGAGGGACGTACGTCGCGGGGGCCGTAGGGCGGAGGAGGGAGCGCGGCCGCGGCGGGAGGGGCCGCACGGGGGAGGAGCTACCGTCCCCGCCCCAGCCGCCCCCCTTTCGGCGGGGCGCGCGACCCCGGCCCTGCTGGGCCGCTGGGGGGCCGCGGTGGGCCCCGCCCTGCGCCCTCTGTCCGCACTTGCCGGCTGTGGGGCCGGGCGGGGGCGACCGCCGCCCCCCTTTACAGAAGGGGAGACTGAGGCTCGGGCGGGCCCCAGCGAGTCCTCGCCTCTCCGGCCGCGTCTCTCGGGCAGCCGCGGGGCGTTCCCCCCGGAGCGAGTTCACGTGCCCTTTCACAGGGGTGGGGGCCGCTGGACGGAGGGGGACGCGCGCGTGTGCAGTAGCGGCCGCACAGGTCAACACTTTGGTCTCTAGGTAGGGGGCGGGGGAGGAGGGCAGAACTCTCCCTGCAAAAACAACAAAAACAGGGAGGGACGTACTACGCTCACCTGCAGAGGGTTTACCGCGCAGGACGGGCTGCTCTCCGGAGCGAGGAGCAGTGGGGAGCAGGGATAAAACGCCCCCGGGCACACGCAGTCCCGCGAGGAAACCCGCAAGTCCCCTGTGTCTCGTCTCTGCCCCCGGGGAAGGAGGCCGAGGGCAGGGCGGGCCCGCCGGAGCTGACTCCGGCTCCCTGAGCACCCGGGGTCCGTCCCGGGACCCACACCCACCCTTACCGGCCTCCACCTACCTGGACTCAACTGATTGGCACTGACACCAGCTGGACTGAACGGGCTGGGGCTCGTCTGTACCAGTGAATCGGTCTGAATGAGTGCACCTGCTACCGTCGCTGTGCGAGGCCCTTCAGCACAGTGACAAGTACTCCGGGGGGCACCTAGTCCAGCCCCTCGGGATGGCCCTTGCTCACCCGGCTCCCCACTTCGCCTCCTCCCCTCTCCCTCTGGCTGTGGGCCAGCTACTCCACCCGGCCTTCCCCCACTGACCTGGCCCGTCTGGGACCCGTTCATTTCAGACTCAGCACACTCTCTCCTAGACAGCTCCTTGGGGGCGCTGCCCTCAGAGGTAGGGTTGCATGGACTGAACGCACGTTTACTGGATGCCTACCGCAGCAGGTGCATTTCCAGGGCACTATTGAAAATCTCATTCTCTGTCCCCACATGC